>NC_048221.1:60216806-60240871 GCF_002007445.2 Ailuropoda melanoleuca | reverse complement strand
GAGGAGCCTGATGTGGGGCTCGATCCCATAACGCTGGGATCACGCCCTGAGCCGAAGGCAGACGCTTAACTGCTGTGCCACCCAGGCGCCCCAGGACCTTCTTTATAAAGATTACGTTCAGGGGCTCCTGGATGGCTCAGTCGGTTAGGTGTCTGCTTTCAGCTCAGGTGATGATCCCCGGGTCCTAGAATTGAGCCCCGCATCAGGCTTCCTGCTCAATGGGGAGCCTGCTTCTCCCTCTCCTCCCCACTCTTGCTCTCTGTCACTATTTCTGTCTCTTTCTCAAAGAAATAAATAAAATCTTAAAAAAAAATTACTTTCAGTGCACGACCTGAGTCTTTCTTGGTTCACTCTGAATATAATTCCATGTGCCACTTTTCCCAAGTAAATTAGAACATAAACCAAGTTTCCTTAGATATCATCAATCCTTGGGTACAAATTAAGCTAATTTCCTTAAAAAGACAAATAAAAACTAAAAATACAAATATTATTATATTAAGATGGAATTTATAATTTATAACATTACATAATACAATAATATACAGCATTATCATAAAAGATAGGTAAATGTAATTATACCTTATAATGTTTGATNCATGGAAGGAGCCGAGATGCCCTTCAACAGATGACTGGATTAAGAAGCTGTGGTCCATATATACAATGGAATATTACTCAGCTATCAGAAAGAACGAATTCTCAACATTTGCTGCAACATGGACGGCACTGGAGGAGATAATGCTAAGTGAAATAAGTCAAGCAGAGAAAGACAATTATCATATGAGTTTCTCTCATCTATGGAACATAAGAACTAGGAAGATCAGTAGGAGAAGAAAGGGATAAAGAAAGGGGGGTAATCAGAAGGGGGAATGAAACATGAGAGACTATGGACTATGAGAAACAAACTGAGGGCTTCAGAGGGGAGGGGGGTGGGGGAATGGGATAGGCTGGTGATGGGTAGTAAGGAGGGCACGTATTGCATGGTGCACTGGGTGTTATACGCAACTATTGAATCATGGAACTTTACATCAAAAATCAGGGATGTACTGTATGGTGATTAACATAATTTAAAAATATAATTATTAAAAATATTTAAAAAATAAACTTTTGATGTTATATATTTAAGAAATGATGTTTAATTTGTACAATATTAATTTAAATAGGTAGTGATAATTTAAGAATGCATATTTGAGTCCATTAATCTATAAAAATTAATATAAGAGAGTAGAACTAAAAAGCCAAGAGAAGAAATAAAATGGAAGACAAAAAACTATAAAGAACTATAAAGAAATCTAGAGAAGATAACAGAGACCAAACAAAATCAATGACAGCAACAATAGTTGGGGCATATAGAAAACAAATAGCAAGATGATAGACTTAATCTAAGCCAATCTTACAGGAAATGTAAACGGGCCAGACATTCCATTTTAAAAGTAGCCACTATCTGACTGGATCAAAATTACTTAACTGTGGGCTATTTATGAGATGTACAATAAACAGGAAGACACAGATAGGTTGAGAGTAAAAATCTGGGGAAGAGCAAATCATTACTTAGGAACCTAGTATGGCTATATTAGTATCAGACAATACCAATATTAATGTCAGTATTGATACTACCTATAATATCAATCAGACAAGAAGTATTACCAAAGATAAAGAATGTCATTTAATAATGACTAAAGATTGAGTCAACAGGAAGACATAGCAATACTAATTTTGTAGGCACCTGGGAACAGAGTCTCAAAATACACAAAGCAGAAACTAATCACTTAAAGGGGAAAACAGAGGAATATACAGTAAAAGTTGGATATCTTTTTATAACACATAGAACAATTAGACCAAAAATAAAAGTATATAAGGAAATAGGACATTTGAATATTGGCAAAGACCTTGATTTAAATCAACCTTTGCAGAAAATTACAACCAACTATGGCAGAATGTGTGTTCTTTTCAAGTGTACACAGAAGATGGATCATGACAAAAAATACACCAGGCATAAAACGAATATCAAGTATTTGAGTTACTGGAATTTTACAGAATATATTCTTTGATTGCACAGGAGTTAAAAATAAAAAAGGAAAGCAATAACATATCTAGCACACTTTCAACTACTTGGAAATTAAACCAAGCATTTCTAGCTAACATATAGGTCTAATTAAAAAAGAACACCCCAAAATGATAACAAAAATGTGCAGCAGCCGCTGGCCAAAAACTTATGTTAAGGATACAGTAGGAAAACAAGTTTGTGACCTTGCGGGCTTCAGCGTCAATGTCAGAGCCAAGTGGCCCGGAACGCTGGGCTCGCATAGCGGCTGGGAACGGGAACGCCCGGCTCGCCCAGCAACCAGGAGCGCCCGGCCTGCCTATCGGCCGGGAATGCCTTGCTTGTCCAACAGTTGGGAACGCCCAACTGTTTCAGGGCAGAATACTGCTGAAACCTGATTGCTCTTGACAATAGCGCGCAGGGTCCCTAGAAACATGTTTAAGAATAGGCCCCACTTGATAAACCTTACATCATCTGATCTCGTGACCTTCCCCGTGATGCACTACTATTCACTAGAACGTAATACGAATCACTCCCTTGATTGATTGTGATTGTGACTGTTCTTGATTGTTGCCAATAAATACGCGAGCTTGCAGCTGTTGGGGGGGATAACTCATGGTGGTCGCCCCTGCACCCGCGCTCTCTTTCGCAAGCTAACTTGTCTGTGCCTCGTCCTTTTCCTGAATCGAAGAATCAACGGTGCTGCGGCTGCGGCGCTGTGGGCGGTGCCGCGGCAAAAATGCAATATATCAAAATTTCTAGGATGTTAGCAAAGCATTGTATAGTAAGAAAAATATCAGTTAAAGATCTATGTCAGTAATGAAAAGAAGTCTTCAAGTCAATGATTCTAGGTTTCTACTCTAGAAAGTTATAAAAAGAAGAGCAAATTAAATGCAAAATAAGTAGAAGAGAAGATATAATATAGATGAGAGCTGAAACTAACACAATGGCAAAGAAATAAAATGAACTAAAGCTGTTCTTTGAAAGAATTCATTAGAATAGTCTCTAGCAACTTTGATTAAGAAGAAGAAATAAAATACAAATTACAAATATCAAGAATTTTAAAAAAGTGATGTACTATAGTCATAAAGGACAAGAAAGGAATATTGTAAATAGCTTCATGCCAAGAAATATAAAAATCTAGAAAATACACACAAATAATTTGACAAGTAATTTTATAAAACCAGCATAGGAAAATATCTGAATGTTTCTTTCTCTCTAAGATAAATAGAATTTTTAATCAATAACTTTCTCCCCCCAAAATTCCAGATACAGATCTTTTCAATGCTGAATTGTACCAAATACTTTTATACAAACTCTTACAGAAATTCGAGAGGGGAAGAATGCCTACCCAGTTACTTTATGAAGCACGTTCCTTTAATATAAATATCTCCATAAAATGTTGGCATGGAAAATTCAAGCATACATAAAAAATAATCACCACCAAATGTGGTTTACATCAGGAATGCAAAGTTGGGTCAACATTAAAAAAATCAATCAATATGCTTAATCACATTAGTGTAATTAAGGAAAAACGTGTACAATTACCTCTATAGGTGCAGAAAGAGCAATCTGATGAAATTCAACTCCCAATTATCATAAAATTCTTTCAGTAGGGGTGCCTGCCTGGCTCAGTAGATAGAGCATGAGACTTTTGATCTTGGGGTTGTAAGTCCGAGCTCCACATTGGGTATAGAGATTACTTAAAAATAAAACTCTTCAGAAAACTGGAAACTGAATGAAACTTACTCAGCTGCATAAATAACATCTATGAGAAATATACATCCTACAACTTTGATCCATAAAGATTTGTATCTCTTTTACCCACTGTCTATACACGTTATTATTAATTGTTACGGGGATTTTTTGGGTTTTTTGTTTGTTTGTTTGTTTGTTTTGTCTTTTGGAATCATTTCTTTCCTGAAATCAGTCTTGTTTGATAGGACTTCGTTTTGTTGCCATTTTGATATTATGTCTTTATGCTTTTTTCTATCTTGTAGCCCCAAGTCAAAGTGTTTTATTGATATTTCTTATATACCAGGTTTTGAACTAATACGTGTTTTTTTCCTTAAAGAGCTAATATTATTTCTTTTGCTTTTGTTAATAGAAAAAATGTTTGATTTAGTTCTAAAATTTTACCTTGTATTTTCTGTTTTAATTCTTCCTTGTGCTCTATTGTTTGTTCTATTGGGCATCTTGGTGTGGTATGTTTTTGTGTATTTATTTTAAAAACTGCTAAGTTTTATGGGTGAAAAGGACTGGAGATATAGACTTCCATTTATGGAATGAATAAGTCATTGGGATGAAAGGCACAGTATGGGAATACAGTCAATGGTGTGGTAATAGCCTTGTGTGGTGATAAATTGCAGCTATACTTGTGGTGAGCATGGCATAACATATAGACTTGTCAAACCACTAAGTTGTACACCTGAAACTAATGTAACATTGTGTGTCAACTATACTTTAATAAAAAAAAAGAACAAAAAACTTGTACGTTCCGTATTTGGTGTTGTGTTACAGTTGTCAATCAGTTGGGATTTGTTTGCAAGAAATGGAAATCTGGGTGAGGAGCAGTGGTTCTAAGGTAAAGAATCTAGAACTTACAAGTGGTGAGAGGGGTGTGCTCTGGGCTGGCCTCCAGGACAGGCTCAGACTTTACCCTAATGCTGGCTGACTGAGGGTAAACTGCCAACATAACAGGGAGGAGGGTAGTGAGGAGCCACCATCGATGACAGGAGCACCCTGCCATCACTGGGAGGCCAGGATCAGGAAGCTTTCTCACCACCATTGTCCACTGACATACAAGGAAGGAGTAAAGGACACTGGGGCAGTGCTCAGAAGACTGCAACATCTCCAAACTACCCTTGCCAGCAACGACTACCCAAACGAAAAGAAGTTTCCTTGCACCTGGCGTCTATCTTCCAAATCTTGATGGAATGCATGAATTAGCAGACCAAGCTTCCTGCAGTTCAGTGAAATGCAGTTTGCATCTTTCTCCCGTACTGAGAACACACAGAAAAGTTGGAATAAATGGTGATTGCAGAGCCAGTGCACGGGTTGGTTTTTAATTGTCAATTAAGTAATCTTTACAGGTGACATTTTCTAGAGAATTCCTTAATTAATTGATATAAATTCTCTAGAGCCATACATTTAGCCAGAATTAATTATCTGAATCAGTTATCTGGAGATTTCACAACTGTACAGTTTCCTACAACAATTCTGGCCTGAATTTTTAGAACTGACCTCATTTCAAATTGTGTACTTCGTGGGTATTCCACTGACCTATTTGAAAGTTATTATCAGATATTACCTTATTCTTCTGTCATTTCACAGATAGTTGCACACATTCCAACTAGCCTTCTTTCTTCATTATCACACTAGGTTTACTTAAGAAATCTTTAATCCACATAGTCTGAATTATTTTGGAATAATTGGAAGAAACAGAAAATCCACTTCAAAATACAGGAGGGATATGGTACAAATACAAAGGAAAGTGTGAAGTTGTCATGCACCATTTGGAAAAAATGTACTTCTTTTTGGTATTCAAATAAATCTCAATTTTAATAAGACCCTCGACACATATATTTGCTACTGAGAATTGAAATAGCTCATCAAAAAATTTTTATTACAATTTCAATTTTTGAAAACCAGAAAATCTAGCATATGTACCCTGCCCTGATTATGCTCTAGCCAAGCCACCCAATGTTTTCTATGCATTCCTTCTGCACAAATTACTTGGCTTCCAATTTTTGATGTTAGGTTTTATCTTAATGACTTCAGGCTTCTCAAACACATAGGGAACACTCAAAACCTATTAGTGCTTCCTTGGGTCAAGTCAAAAAGTACAACTAACGTATAGTGAAGTCATTCAAACACAAACTACACAATTCCTCACAAATTACTGGTATCGAGGTAGAAATGACACAAAAAAGACAGAGCTTCGGGCACCTGGGTGGCCCAGTCGGCTAGACATCCAACTCTTGATTTCAGCTCAGGGTCCTGATCTCAGAGTCGTGGGATCCAGCCCCTGGTGGGGCTCTGTGCTCAGCATGGAATCTGCTTAGATTTTCTCTCTCCCACTCCCTCTGCTCCTTTCCCCTGAACGTGCAGCTCTCTATCTCAAATAAATAAATCTTAAAAAAAAAAAAAAGTAAAAGACAGGACACATATCATAGATTATCAAAATACTATAGAGTGACTTTTCCAAGCTGTGGCATAATGATCCTAAAATTACTAGCAAGAAAGAACAGTATAAGAATAAGGTTTATGTTTACATTGACTCCTGTCATAATTATTCTCCATGCCTGGTATCCTCAGATGCATCCTTTATGATACAGGCAATAATGACAGCTACTGTTTGAGGAAGGGCTGGTTATTATTTATTTATTTATTTATTTATAGCTTTATTTTAGACTTATTTATTTCAGAAAGAGAGCGGGCATGAGTGTGGGGGAGAGGGTGGCGTGGGAGGAGCACAGAATCTTAAGCAGACTCAGCACTTATCACAGAGTTGGACACCAGGCTCAATCTCATGACCCTGTGATCATCACCTCAGCTAAACCAAGAGTGGAAGGCTTAACTGATTCTGGCACCCAGGTGCCCCGGGAGCTCTGGTATTTGATAAATCACATCATCCTTTCCATCCTTCATTTCTGAGCAGTTAACAGTGTCCTTACTGCACATCTCCTCCTTCTGCTGAGCTTGCAGTCACCAGGCCCCTGTGCTTTCTTCTCTCTGTCGGCTGTTGGGGTGGATATTCTGATAGAGAGGAAGGGAGTTTGATACTAGAGTTGAGTCAATTTACTACGGTTCTTTATTAATACTTCTGAGATATTTTGAGAGTCTGAGCCTTCATGGGAATTCTCTTCACTGGGCATCTGAGAAGATTCCAGGGCCCTGTTTGGGTAAAGCTTCTTTGGCAAATCCACTGAAAGCCTAGTCACAGACCGAAGCTCCTTCTAGAACCTCTGATTCCAGTGGAAGGTGATGCCCACTCTTAACTCGCTACAAAGAGCCTGGAGAGCCAGGGAGAGTGAGAAACCCCCAGACTCCAAGAAACTGTGGTGAGAAAAAGAACAAGCCTGGAGAAAGTATGCTTTTTTTTTTTTAATGATTTTTTATTATATCGTTAGTCACCATACGGTACATCCCCAGATTCATGTAAAGTTCGATGGAGAAAGTATTCTTAAAGCCCTTGCTTGAGTGCCTGGGTAAGAACGGTGAACTCTGCCTGCCAGTTCATTAGCATAATGAGGCCAATTAATTATGAGGAGATTGAGTCTGTGATAAACAACCTTCCAAATAACAAAACTCCAGGCCCGGTTGGTTTTCCTGGGGAATTCTACCAAACATTCAAAGAAGAAATAATACCTATTCTCCTAAAGCTATTTCAAAAAATAGAAACAGAAGGAAAGCTACCAAACTCATTCTATGAGGCTAATATTACCTTGATCCCCAAACCAGGCAAAGACCCCCTCAAAATGAGTGCTAGTTCTTAACAAAGAATAAAAGGGAAGATTTTGCTTCAGGTGATCCTAAACTGTGGTAGAGGCAGTCTGCAGTACTTCTGGGAAAATAGATGATTGACACAAAAAAGAATTATATGGCTTTCTCAGACCTTTGTGCAATTTTGTTTAACCACTCCATGAAGCCTAAATGCCATTAAAAATGACTCAGAGGGAATCAGGGAAGGTTTGTGAAGGCAAGAAAAGATCCTGTCAAGCTGAAGAAAAGGCTGGTATTTTGTATTACCCTAATATTTGTCTTAAAACCTAGAAATTTTAGGGAAAAATAGGTAGAAAGATTGAGAAGTCAAAAGTCTATCATTTCTTTTTGCATTTCCCATGGAATCAATATTTCTGCTTTCAGTCAATAGAAAACTCATGATTCTGACCCTTCTCTGGAGTGTTCTGTGAATTACTTAATGCTTAGCATTCATTAGCTTTCCTCTATAAAAGCCTTAGAAGCACATGTGTTTTAACTACTTTCAAAAATTAAGCTAAAACAGAATAACTATTGAAAATCTCCCATTTGTGAATCATTTAATGCTTGAATCTCAGTAGATATTGACTATGCTCTTCTGTGTGGAATGTTCTTAAATTACAAACAGCAGTCAATCTTTCTGCCTGCTTTCGGGGCAATGCCAATACCACATGACTGAGGCTGCCTCAAGAATGGCTACTGCCAGCCAAGGGCTAAAATGATCAGATTCACCATAGATGTGTGTAGGAAGGCAGTGCCATCATACCTGTTCTACAACAGAACGAATGAGCCAGGGAGAACAGGGTTAAATGTGAAAGCTGGTCACAGACCCCAGCTCACTAAAAAACTGGTTATTCTCTTGGTGGACTGGTCAAGACCTCTTACCCCAAATTTTGAATTGCAGGAGAACTCTTTACATGAGCTGTCTTATCCATTATTTATGAAGTTATTAGAACAGTTATTATTATTATTAACTGGATTGTGACTCAAAGAAACTTGGAGAATATTTTAGGACACAAATAAAAAGGGATTGAAAGAATTTGTCCTGAAAGATAAATTAAGTGTTGGGATGAAGAAAAAGAAATATGAATCAGGAGGATTATGTTCCAGTAAAACATTACCTTTTCCTTAGAGGATGCTTTGTGAAGGTCAATGCCATTTAATCTGTCCAAGAACCCCTTTCCCTGGAGCAGACATGATCCTTGGGCAGGGCAAGACAGAGTTTTATAAGATCACCTTTCTCCTCTGCATCATGTTTCAAGTTTCCTTCTTAGAGAGGAAAAGAGCACATCTGTGAGACCTGGAGTGGTCACTGTAAGCCCAGCACTCACAAAGGTGGCACCTTCAACAGTGATGGTACTGTGCTGACTGATGGTGCTAAAGAGACAGAGGTGGGCTAAACGCTATTGGTGGTGGATCAAATAGCTTGCCCTTGACTTTAGTTTTTGTTCAGGTCAACAAGTTTTCACTGAGCACCACCTACATGGCATGTACTGTGTGAGCTGTGTGTTGGACATAGGCAGGTGAAGAACCCACAGTCCTTCTCCTGGAGGAGCTCATGGTCTGATTATGAGCCCATCACACAGGTGGCTTCCGTCTAGTGTGGCAAAGGTAGAGAGGTTAGTTCCAGGGCCTAGGGAAAATTGGAGGTAATCCAAATCTCCTGATTGAGGTTTCAGAAGAGCCTTTGCAGAGGAGGTGATGCTCTAAGCTAGGTTTTCCAAATTGGTTAACCGGGTAGATAAGTTGAGAAAAGCAATCCAGGAAGAAGAAAGAGCCTGGGAAAACCTGATCTACAGGCAGCTTGGTATTGCTAAATTTAAAAGTGTTAAGCAAAGGGGCACCTGGGTGGCTCCATGGGTTGAGCGTCTGACTCTTGATTTAAGCTCAGGTCATGATCTTGGGGTGATGAGATTGAGCCTGGCATCAGGCTCAGTGCTCAGAGCAGAGTCTGCTTGGGTGCCACACTAAAGAAAGGTAGCCAGCTGAGATACTGCTTTGTCCAACTGAGCTCTCAATCCCTTCTCGCCTGGCTGATGAACCTAATACATGGGTTTTCCAGAATTGGCCAGAACCAATACAAGGATAGTATCGACATCTTGCTGTTTTGTTCTTCTCATAATTACTTGATTAATAATGATGACTGAGCCACTTCAAACTGCATATGTCTCTTGTTTGCATTATTCCTTCCCTTAATAGCACAGAAACCCTGATACCTGAATTTCACCCAGGGTGTATTGTGAACTCACAGTTATTCAAGTTTTTGTTTTTTATTTTTTGTTTTTTTAAGATTTTATTGATTTATTTGACAGAGAGAGACAGGGAGAGAGGGAACACAAGCAGGGAGAGTGTGAGAGGGAGAAGCAGGCTCCCTGCCAAGCAGGGAGCCTGATGCAGGGCTTGATCCCAGAACCCTGGGATCATGACCTGAGCCAAAGACAGATGCTAAAGGGCTGAGCCACCCAGGCACCCCACTTATTCAATTTTTTTTAAAAAAAGGTGTATAGTCCCCAGCTAAAGGGGTATTTCAGACATCCCTTTGTTTTTACCTTCACTCCCGTTTCATATCTATGTTTTTCGGATATCTATGCTCATGGCACAGAAATACCATTATGGTCCTTTCTTCACTGGAATTAACAAACAAAATTAGCAAGCTATCTGGCCTACTGGCCAGAATGTATTGATCTACTAGTTTCCATATGTACTAACACATCTTACAGAATTGTTTGGGTTCATATTCAGAGCATGATATTAATCTATGTTCACTAGTCATATTTAAGGGCTAAATGTTGAAATAAAAGTTAAACTACTTGGTTATATCTACTGTTTTTATCTATAGCTCAGGTAAGACATTTCCACTTGCCGTATTATGTGGCTGGGCTAAACCATCATGCAACATTATACCTATCTTTAAATAAACTACAGTTTCACATTTTATGAGATAATTTCTAACTCCTACAATTCACTGCGTATGACTGGAGATTCTTTAGTCTTACACTATTTTCTCTTTCTTTAATAGAGTTAAGAAGAGTATAACTTGTACAATTCAGCTGAGTTTTCACTGTGGACTGCTTCCAGATTATCGTCCAAGGCCCCTGAGCCCATCGAGCTGGCTTATTTTTGAATAATACTTTGTATGACTGAATAATGTGATTCTATAATACATACATTATATTATAGTTACTCTATTTTTTCAGAGAATAATTACTGAAACTTCTTTGTATTGCATTTTATAGTTATAGTGCATTTCACCTATACTATTTAAAAGAAATGCACAAGGTAGGAAGAGAGAAATAATTGTCTCTGTTTCACAGACCAGAAAACTAAAATTCAGAGAAGTTAAGTGTCTCCAAATCACATGGCACATAAGTTACTAAGACTTCCATTCAAATGTCTTCCTTTCTAGCTCATTGCTTTTGTCAGTATTCCCCAATGCCCCATATGACATATTAGTTACTCTGTGTACGTTTGTGTGGTGTCTATCAGACAGCAGGAGAGGCAGCATCTGAAGGTTCCCATGGGCAGGACAGAAGTGCTCCCCTGTGCTGGGATGAGGTGCTCTCTGTGCTCTTTTACTCTTCATAGTGCCCAATCATGCCCAAGGTGATTCGGTTCTGAAAGAAGATGCAATGGCGGTATCTCAGGAGCAGTATGGGGATGGCGGCCATGAGAAGTTCGCAGGCCACTTGCCAGATGCTGCAAAAGGCAGCTGGCAAATCCAGCATCACAAGGGGCACCTGGGTGGCTCAGTCGGTTAAGCATTCAACTCTTGATTTCTACCAGGTCATCATGATCTCAGGGTCACGGGTTGCAGCCCCAAGTCAGGCTCCATGCTGAGTGGGGAGCCTACTTGGGATTCTCTCTCTCTCCCTCTTCCTCTGCCCCTCCTCTCCTTGTTCGCATCCACACACACACACACACACACACGCACGCACTCTTTTTCTCTAAAAAATAAAAAAAATTAAAATTAAAAGTAGATTTAACNGGGCAAGACAGAGTTTTATAAGATCACCTTTCTCCTCTGCATCATGTTTCAAGTTTCCTTCTTAAAGAGGAAAAGAGCACATCTGTGAGACCTGGAGTGGTCACTGTAAGCCCAGCACTCACAAAGGTGGCACCTTCAACAGTGATGGTACTGTGCTGACTGATGGTGCTAAAGAGACAGAGGTGGGCTAAACGCTATTGGTGGTGGATCAAATAGCTTGCCCTTGACTTTAGTTTTTGTTCAGGTCAACAAGTTTTCACTGAGCACCACCTACATGGCATGTACTGTGTGAGCTGTGTGTTGGACATAGGCAGGTGAAGAACCCACACTCCTTCTCCTGGAGGAGCTCATGGTCTGATTATGAGCCCATCACACAGGTGGCTTCCGTCTAGTGTGGCAAAGGTAGAGAGGTTAGTTCCAGGGCCTAGGGAAAATTGGAGGTAATCCAAATCTCCTGATTGAGGTTTCAGAAGAGCCTTTGCAGAGGAGGTGATGCTCTAAGCTAGGTTTTCCAAATTGGTTAACCGGGTAGATAAGTTGAGAAAAGCAATCCAGGAAGAAGAAAGAGCCTGGGAAAACCTGATCTACAGGCAGCTTGGTATTGCTAAATTTAAAAGTGTTAAGCAAAGGGGCACCTGGGTGGCTCCATGGGTTGAGCGTCTGACTCTTGATTTAAGCTCAGGTCATGATCTTGGGGTGATGAGATTGAGCCTGGCATCAGGCTCAGTGCTCAGAGCAGAGTCTGCTTGGGTGCCACACTAAAGAAAGGTAGCCAGCTGAGATACTGCTTTGTCCAACTGAGCTCTCAATCCCTTCTCGCCTGGCTGATGAACCTAATACATGGGTTTTCCAGAATTGGCCAGAACCAATACAAGGATAGTATCGACATCTTGCTGTTTTGTTCTTCTCATAATTACTTGATTAATAATGATGACTGAGCCACTTCAAACTGCATATGTCTCTTGTTTGCATTATTCCTTCCCTTAATAGCACAGAAACCCTGATACCTGAATTTCACCCAGGGTGTATTGTGAACTCACAGTTATTCAAGTTTTTGTTTTTTATTTTTTGTTTTTTTAAGATTTTATTGATTTATTTGACAGAGAGAGACAGGGAGAGAGGGAACACAAGCAGGGAGAGTGTGAGAGGGAGAAGCAGGCTCCCTGCCAAGCAGGGAGCCTGATGCAGGGCTTGATCCCAGAACCCTGGGATCATGACCTGAGCCAAAGACAGATGCTAAAGGGCTGAGCCACCCAGGCACCCCACTTATTCAATTTTTTTTAAAAAAAGGTGTATAGTCCCCAGCTAAAGGGGTATTTCAGACATCCCTTTGTTTTTACCTTCACTCCCGTTTCATATCTATGTTTTTCGGATATCTATGCTCATGGCACAGAAATACCATTATGGTCCTTTCTTCACTGGAATTAACAAACAAAATTAGCAAGCTATCTGGCCTACTGGCCAGAATGTATTGATCTACTAGTTTCCATATGTACTAACACATCTTACAGAATTGTTTGGGTTCATATTCAGAGCATGATATTAATCTATGTTCACTAGTCATATTTAAGGGCTAAATGTTGAAATAAAAGTTAAACTACTTGGTTATATCTACTGTTTTTATCTATAGCTCAGGTAAGACATTTCCACTTGCCGTATTATGTGGCTGGGCTAAACCATCACGCAACATTATACCTATCTTTAAATAAACTACAGTTTCACATTTTATGAGATAATTTCTAACACCTACAATTCACTGCGTATGACTGGAGATTCTTTAGTCTTACACTATTTTCTCTTTCTTTAATAGAGTTAAGAAGAGTATAACTTGTACAATTCAGCTGAGTTTTCACTGTGGACTGCTTCCAGATTATCGTCCAAGGCCCCTGAGCCCATCGAGCTGGCTTATTTTTGAATAATACTTTGTATGACTGAATAATGTGATTCTATAATACATACATTATATTATAGTTACTCTATTTTTTCAGAGAATAATTACTGAAACTTCTTTGTATTGCATTTTATAGTTATAGTGCATTTCACCTATACTATTTAAAAGAAATGCACAAGGTAGGAAGAGAGAAATAATTGTCTCTGTTTCACAGACCAGAAAACTAAAATTCAGAGAAGTTAAGTGTCTCCAAATCACATGGCACATAAGTTACTAAGACTTCCATTCAAATGTCTTCCTTTCTAGCTCATTGCTTTTGTTGGTATTCCCCAATGCCCCATATGACATATTAGTTACTCTGTGTACGTTTGTGTGTGTCTATCAGACAGCAGGAGAGGCGGCATCTGAAGGTTCCCATGGGCAGGACAGAAGTGCTCCCCTGTGCTGGGATGAGGTGCTCTCTGTGCTCTTTTACTCTTCATAGTGCCCAATCATGCCCAAGGTGATTCGGTTCTGAAAGAAGATGCAATGGCGGTATCTCAGGAGCAGTATGGGGATGGCGGCCATGAGAAGTTCGCATGCCACTTGCCAGATGCTGCAAAAGGCAGCTGGCAAATCCAGCATCACAAGGGGCACCTGGGTGGCTCAGTCGGTTAAGCATTCAACTCTTGATTTCTACCAGGTCATCATGATCTCAGGGTCACGGGTTGCAGCCCCAAGTCAGGCTCCATGCTGAGTGGGGAGCCTACTTGGGATTCTCTCTCTCTCCCTCTTCCTCTGCCCCTCCTCTCCTTGTTCGCATCCACACACACACACACACACACACGCACGCACTCTTTTTCTCTAAAAAATAAAAAAAATTAAAATTAAAAGTAGATTTAACAGTAGCAGCCTCCATTGTCTAATGCTGGAGAAATCATTCTTTCATTTTCTGATCCACAATGGTGTCAAATTCTATAGGGAGAAATGGGAGAAGGGAAGAGAAGCCTTACCTCCCTCAGGTCTAGGATCCAACATGAGTAATGCTTTCCTTGGCCCTGTGGAAAAGCTCTAAGGATTTTGGAATATTTTACATTAACACAAGTACCTTATAATTCTTACGAGTGTCCTCTCTCTATCTCTCTCTCTCTTTTTTTTTTTTTATGGTCACATCTTGATTAATGGCGTTTTATAAATAAATAAAGAAGTAAAGAAAGAAAGACATATAACTTCTCAAATGTCTTCTGAGAGGTACTTTGCTTATGAAAAAGGGAAATCTGATTTATGATTTATTTTTATTTCATTATGTTCCCCTGCTGATGGCTGACATTCCACTGAGAACTCTTCACAGTAGATGTTTGTACAAAACACGACAACTTTCCCCTTCCTTTCACTATCTCTCTCTCCCTTTCATTCTCTTTTTCTTTTTGAGAGCTTTCTGCAAAACACTAACTTGGGTGAAATGGAATTCAGAATGTACAGAAAACTAAGTTGGTCATTATAAGGGGCAAGTGTCCACAGTAGCTCAGGGAAATGATAAAGTGCCAAGTTAAGAATAAAACTGCAGATGACCTGTGTGCACACTGAAAGCTGTATCAGTTGGTCCAGGGAAACCTTCCAGAGCTGTTAATATATACACTACAGCCTTTAACTCTTGACTTCAAAGCAGCCGAAATAAACTGGTTACCTGAATTCTATAAGAAATAGGATTTTGCAAGCTATGACTGGGATCTATGTATAAATAATGCAGATAATAAATTTCATGGGAGCAGTGTGGTGGCTTCTTTCATGCTATAGATTTGTAGGCTGACAAATGTCCTACTTCAAACAGGACAGTCTGGATTATGCCTGTTAACCCAGTATAATCACTAACAGTGACCCTTTTGACTCCCAGACATGTCCTGGTTTGAATAATAAATTATAAGTTCATGCAATATATCAGCAAAGTACTTACACATAGGTAACCTTGAGTGATTTTAGACATTTGGTCGTCTGGGGTTCACGCTTCACCAGCAGATCTTTTAGGGTCAAAGGGATCCAAGGATCTAATTATGGTTGAGGTTCTGCTTAAACAGCACACAGAGCTGAAATTATGTCTGTCAACACTTTATAAAGTAATAGCCTACACATGCTGGGCTGACACACCAGAATAACTATCAAACAACCTCTGGGGGAGGGTGGGTCCAGCATAAGGAAAGTTAGAGTGTTCGGTGAGAAGGATTTGGATGAAGTAATGAGAAAAATAAGGTGATGAGTGATGATTGTGCAAACCTGAGTCGCCAGCCTGATAAATAGGGTAAAAATGATCTCTGGACCTTGACACTGCCGTTGAACTTTCCAACATATAAAAGTAGAATATCAGTGTCCGTTGTTAACCACACTAACCCAAAATGTGAAAAGGAGCAGGGACAGAGAAATCCAAATAACTCAAGAGTGAGGAAGTCTATGGACCACAGAAGGCAGAGAAATAGAAAATCTAGAATGTTAGTAGGAATGATTCATGTCTCCAGAGTTTGGATTCACATAATGATGCTATCACTATAATAGAAATATATGTAATTTTTACTTTAAAGAAGTATTTTATGAGCTTCAGAAGGAAGAATTGTAAGAAAAGTAATTTTTAGGGCTTCAGGCTTAAGATATAAGAAACGTGAAATTCTATGGTCATGATCCACCCAAATGTTATAAGTTACATTTAGTAAATTCTTAAAGGTCAAAGACTACTTTTAATCATTATCATCAGACATGAGAACATGACAAGGCGCAGCCAAGAACAGTGTCTTTTGCATTACAGAAAGATGTTCAGTTTTAGACCCTCACCTAGCATCCCTCTCCCAGACGTCTCTCAATGAGAGCTGAGAGAAAAAGTAGAAAAAGATTTTGGGAGGCTTAATGTCAGGCAGGTATTATTTGCTGTGCTTTTAAGAATCTGTGTGTGTGCGCGCACACAAACACATTTCTTTTCTCTGCTGAGCTTATACTCACCCATGAGTAGCAGTGACAAATTTTATGTGCTGCTATAGAGATTGGTGATGCCTCTGAAAATTTAGTAATACCATAAAGGGTATCAGATGTAACTGCATCTGTCACTCACATGGTAGTTAGTAATACCAGAAGAAAGGGACAAGTTCACTGTCATCATCTGATGTGGCAGGATTCAAGATAGCCGCCTTTTTTTTTTTTAATGATTTTTTATTATATTATGTTAGTCACCATACAATACATCCCCGGATTCCGATGTAAAGTTCGATGCTTCATTAGTTGCGTATAACACCCAGTGCACCATGCAATACGTGCCCTCCTTACTACCCATCACCAGTCTATCCCAATCCCCCACCCCCCGCCCCTCCGAGGACCTCAGTTTGTTTCCCAGAGTCCATAGTCTNAGTCCATAGTCTCTCATGTTTCATTCCCCCTTCTGATTACCCCCCTTTTCTTTATCCCTTTCTTCCCCTACCGATCCTCCTAGTTCTTATGTTCCATAGATGAGAGAAATCATATGATAATTGTCTTTCTCTGCTTGACTTATTTCACTTAGCATTATCTCCTCCAGTGCCGTCCATGTTGCAGCAAATGTTGAGAATTCGTTCTTTCTGATAGCTGAGTAATATTCCATTGTATATATGGACCACAGCTTCTTAATCCAGTCATCTGTTGAAGGGCATCTCGGCTCCTTCCATGATTTAGCTATTGTTTTAAGATAGCCTTCTTGGATATATTCACCAGGAATCTTTTTTAAGAGTACAGATGTGGTCCATGACTTATTCTTGTTTGGGACAGGTCTACACATTAAAAAGAAGAAGAAGAAGAAGAAAAAATTTGAGCAATTTTTCAATCCTAATAGTTACTAAATATCATTCAGTCTAAAAAGGAATGCATTTAAACTATTTGGCTTGACATTTTAGACTATTCAAAATGTAGCAGCCTATTTAAAAATCTTCCTCTTGGCATTGGCTACATAGAACCACAAGATTAAAAAAGCTAAATCAATTTTAATTGAACAGGAAATACCTCTGCCAAAACCAACAAACTTGATAAAAGATGATTGGGATCATTTTTTGCAAGTATGGTCAAATAAATCTGGATCAAAATGTTCTTACCCTTTATTTCCTTTAAGACTATTTGATGTTCTGCTCAACTGTCAAATCATAGAAAAAAATGAATAAGGGATTTCTAGGAAGCTTTCAGAAATTTTAGAACATTTTCTGCCATGACTGTTACATCTTCTGTTGGCTCACATAAAACTCTCCTAATCTTTGCTCTTAATGAGTCACTAAGCATTTGGTAGAGCTGAATCTGGGTATAAGATGTAAAAGCAACCAGATAATGGATTAAATATGGAAACAGGTTTCTTTGTGACAGCTAAACAATGTCATGAATTAAACATATTTTTCTTAAAAAGAATCAAGCATTTTTCCATAAGAGTGTTTTCATTTGATTCTAGAAAGTGTTTTAGCATAGTGTTACTTATAGTGTGGTTTATAAGCCAAAAAATCGAGGCTTGGAAATGTTTACAGTAATCTGAGATTTGAGAGTAATTTCTTG
The DNA here is from genome assembly GCF_002007445.2 of Ailuropoda melanoleuca. Lineage (NCBI taxonomy): Eukaryota > Metazoa > Chordata > Mammalia > Carnivora > Ursidae > Ailuropoda > Ailuropoda melanoleuca. Next base: position 60,222,949 of record NC_048221.1, on the reverse strand, counting down.
AGAGTAATTTTATATCTGTTGAGGGGCGCCTGGGTGGCTCAGTCATTAAGTGTCTGCCTTTGGCTCAGGTTATGATCCCAGATCCTGGGATCAAGCCCCACATCAGGCTTCCTGCTCAGTGGGAAGCCTGCTTCTCCCTCTCCCACTCTCCCTGCTTGTGTTCCCTCTCTCACTGTGTCTCTCTGTCAAATAAATAAAATCTTTAAAAAAATTATTTGTCCAATAATTAGATTTTTATATATTTTATAAAAGTGGAAATTTAAAAAATGTTATTTCAACACACAGTTTGGGAAGCATTTTTCTAGTGTACCCAAAACACTTCTCATGGGTTTTCCAAAAATAAAGATGTTCGTGACTTCCAATTGTCTTTGAAAATCACAAGTTATTGGGATCAGAATACACATCAAAGTTAGTAATGATAGTAGTACTTATAACTTATCTCCAGGTTATTTTTCTAAGGGAGACAACTGAAGCAAATTTGATTGAGAATGTATTTTGGAAGCATCTATAATTTATAATGTCATTTATATGAAACTAGTTAAAAATTTAAGGCCATGAAGTTTAAAGAGTAGAAAGAATGCAGAGTAGCCCAGTTAAAATCCTAAAGCTAAGAAATCTGCAGCTTCACCCAGAGGACTTCCATCAGTGTATACCTGGCTCAGGCTTAAGCATTTTTCCTTGTGACCCACCTAAGCCTGTTAACGCATCAGATAAAACAAGAAGGCCAGAATGAACGGTCTCTGGCTCATCTCCTGCAAAGTGCACTTCTCAGTTCTGTGGGATGAGGCCAACGCCAATGCCCACGTCCAATGTCGGCAGCACCCACAGAGGCAGATCAGCAGCTCTCCCTCTGGGGTCCTGAGGACCACCTGTGTTCAACAAGATGCACCAAGGAGTTAGACTATCAAATCCAAGATTGATTTTTTTTTTCTTTTTGAAATTTGAAAGGGAATGAAAAACATTCCTCAATTTTCAGCTTTCTATTTACCACTCTTCTAAAATTCTCAGGGTCTTCAGGGGCATCTGGGTGGACTGGTTAAGCATCTGCCTTCAGCTAGGTCGTGATCCCAGGAATCGAGTCCCTGTCTGGCTCCCCACTCAGTGGGGAGTCTGCTTCTCCCTCTCCCTCTGCCCTTCCCCCTGCTTGTGCTCTTCCATGCTCTCTCTCTGTCACGAATAAATAAAATCTTAAAAAAAAAAACAGTTAAAAAAACCTCTCCAGGGTATGCCTCTCTGGAGCTGCTCTCCAATGGTAGTTGTAGAAAGACAAAACAAAAACCCACAAAACTTGAAGGACAATTTTAATGAGGTTTCTTAAAAATATTTCATATACTAAAAATTTTTAAATGAAGAGATATGTATTACNAAAATTTTTTAATGAAGAGATATGGAGCTATATATTTTTTGCTAGAAAATTATCTTCCTTGAACATAAAGAAGAATAAGTTGCTTGATGCTGAAAAGCAACATGACGTTATGTGTTTTGCACCTGCATATATTTTAAGACTGGTAGGTTTGGATCAATGTGTGACCAGTTTTTCTATTCGGGGCAGGTGGACCATCCATTTATAAATGAAATCTGCAGCTATTCACTTCGGGGATTAGGATTTTAAAGGACTTTTTTTTAACCTCCCTGAGTAGTTTTCTTTTTGAAGGCGTTGTGCAGAGCCCTCTGGTCACTGTGTTGCCTTTGTGCATTCATTCATCAATAAATATTTATTGAGTATCATCTATATGCCCAGTGCTGGGCTTGTTACTAGGTACCCAATGGTTAATAAAACACCAAGATCCCAGCTATCATGTAGATTACAGTCCAATGGGAGACGCAGACAATGAACAAAAAGATAAATATTTAATTAAAAACTGTGCAAAATGCTAAGCGGGAAAGATAAACAGTGCAGTGACAGAGAAGGTGTGGGGCAGCCCTCCTGCTGCTACTCCATTTGGTCCTTATCTGCCTGCTCAGTGCTTCCCTGGAGATGGAGTGTGGTTTATCTATGTTCAGCTCATGGTCCAACAGCTCTGTGCAAACACCGGCAATGTCTAAACCCTGCGGTTCTCATATGACACTTAGTAGAAAAACTCCTTCCCAGTCCCCATCCCCAACCAATTGAATTGGTGGTTGTGAGAGGTGCATGGAAGGTGTGGACAGGGGAAGCAGGTGAGGATGTGACATGATCACATGTGCATTTTGCACAGAGCCCTCAGGCCACGGTATTAACATCAGATGAGAAGGCAGAGTATGTTAAGCTGTACAAGGCGCAGGCAGGAGAGCGGTGTAGGAGAGACATGATAGGCTTGGACCAAGGTGGTGATGATGGAGAAGTAGATTCAATGAGTGATGTTGGGAGACACACATGACAATAGGTGGTGAGCATTTGGACAAGAGAGGATGTGAGGCAGGCAGGGCAGGGAAGTGTCTTGGAGGCTTCTCAGCTTTCTATCCGGCTTACCTGATGGGGATATTGACATTCAGGGAGATGGGAAATCCCAGACCAGAAACTGGACTGGGTGGGGGTAAGCGGGTAGGAGACAGGTGAAATATCAGTTGTTCAGTTTCAGACATAGTGAGCATTATCTTTAAAATATGTCTTGTCCTTCTTGCATTTATCCTATTAGTCTTGTATATTCACTAGGCTCTGGCTCCAGAACTGAAACAGTCTTAGAAAATCTAATGAGAATGAATTAATGTAGTGTCTGTCCCACTGGTATTTAGCATATCATCCAGAGCTGCTGCTTATCCCTCCGGTGCTTATGCACGTTAGGTATTTTCAAGAGAGCTCATAACCTTGACCAGGGAGATCCTATGAGGGAGCTTAGAAGCTTGATTCCATAATTAGAGAAAAAATGGCCCTGGATCCTTCATTGTGAAAGTGGCATTTGAGAGCATAGAAAAATGATTCAATGTAACGTAATCATTCTGACTGATTTGACTTTGATGCAAGCAGATTTATTTCCAGGTTCAGTGAAATTTGAACTTTATAAAGTAATCAATCCTAGAAAAGAGTACAAGTTTTTAAATCTAAATGTTAATAATGCTTTCTTTCTACCTTTAATGAGATTGCAGGAGACTTTTATATGAGGTTTTTTTCCTATAAGTTCCACATTTTTACAAGTCAAGATATTTCATTTTTGTTATTTTAAAAATCACGTTTTTCAGCTTATAAAATTCAATGTTCTTTATTCAAGCAGTACACAGATTTTCCATTGAAGAGATAAATGATCTGCTATAAATGTACAAGGGGAGGGGCCATGTCAGATGCTGACACTCCGGCATCTGCTTTCATGTTCGGAATCCTGGTGGAGGTTGATATTCTGTCATGGCAGATGCACATTCACCAGGAGTGAGAACTAATGGAGCCTCTTACCAGTGAATGCCTGCGCTTCCCAAACAACTGCTCTCCATTAAATTTGCTGGGCCAATAAGCAATTAGAAGTGCCTTATAATATGCAGTGTCCTATGACTGGAAAATCCCCTGCTTGCTTTGGGCCCACACAGTCCAACAATTGTTTTGTTTTGAGCAAGAAGAGCCCTTCGTTTCTCAGTTGGCCTTCAGATTGCAAGCCCACACACAGTGTGCTGTTTTATGATGCTTTCTTTTGTATTCGTGTTACCATGGCCGCTGTGTACTGTTCTTATACTTAATGAGCTTTTATTAGACAAGTTCCCTGAGGGTCTTTTTAAAATGGAAGGCCTAACTTTAAAAATCCTCTGTGTGTGTATATATATATGTAATAACAGCTATGTAAACAACTTGGAAGGAAACTATATATATATATATATATATATATATATATATATATATATATGATGGGGTTTTGGAATATAGGTGAGGTTAGGTGGGGTGAGGTCTGGAGCCAACAACCAAGAAAGAATTCTTGAGACATCTTTGGGGCAAAATGGTGGTTTATTAAAGCATGGGGACAGGACCCTTAGGCAGAAAGATCTCCTGCACCAGGGTTGTGAGGGGTGGCTGATTATATACTATGTGGTTGGGGGAGGTAAGGAAAAGGGAGGTTTCAAAAGGATTTTCATATGTTAAAGAAGACTCACAGGATGCTGGAGGCCCTGCCATTGTCAAGTTAAGGTTGTTTTTCCCTCTAGCATGGCATTAACAGGAAGATAATTGGGAGCTTCCTGGAGGAACATTTCACTCTCCCTGCTTCAAGTATCTGTCAATGGGTTGAAGGTTATAAAGACATTTAACTGTATCTACATTTCTTTCTGGAAGCTAGGTTATTGATAGAAATGCTTTGTTCTGGTAAATTGCTAAGACATATTTAAACTGAGGAAGACTTATGTCTTACAGGATTGTGGTCTCTGTAAGTTAACTATTTTTCCTTTCCTTAGCTTTAGGGCAGCCAGGGGCACATCAGGAATACCACATATATCCCATCTGTGTGTGTGTGTGTGGGGGGGGGTGGTCAGCTTCTGCTTTGTCTTCAGCTTGCCTTCTGTTCCCTCATTGTATATATGTGTGTGTCTATACACACATATATATTCAAATGGGCTTTGACAAAGAGAGGACAAATACTTGGTGTAATTCTTCCAGATGCTGATATTTGCATTTGTCATAAAATAGCACCAGCATTTCCTTATCTGGTGTCTTAGTTAGCTCAGACTGGCATAACAAAATACCATAGACTGGACTGCTTCAAACACAGACATTTATTCTTCATAGTTCTGGAGGCTGTAAGTCCAAGACCAAGGTGTCAGTCGATTTGGTTTGGTGAGAGCTCTTCCTGGTTTGCAGATGGCCATCTTGTTGTGTCCTCACATGGCAGAAGGGGTGGGGGGCACTCTGGTGTTTCTTCCAAGAAAACAAGAAAAACACTAATCCCATCAGTGGGCCTCACCCTCAGAATCTCATCTAAACCTTATTTGATTCTCTCCAAAAGGTTTCATCTCCAAATGCCATCACGTTGGAAATTAGAGCTTTTCCGTAGGGGTTTTGTCAGGGGTGGGGTGAGGGGAGAAACAACTTAGTCTGCAGCCTCTGGCCTCTACTACCTTCTTGTCATCTCATTCTGGGTTGGGGCAGGAAGGGTGAGGGGGTCACATGATATGCACAGCCTGCCTTTGAGCCAGTCTTTCAAAGGTCCATTGTTTGGTCTTATTATGTAGTATGTTTCATACTTTCATTTTATTGTTCTTTCTCCTAAATGAACTTTTTGGTAATAGGTATATTTATTTATCTTTAGTTAAGAAATGGGCAATTCATTTTTCCATTGATTTCTATTTCTAAGAATTCCTCATAAATGACTCCTATTGTTAAGTTTCCAGGTTGTGATTACTGGTGTAAACAAGTCACCCTGGGCATGGTTAGTATGGGAGCAGAGAAGTGCTAACTGTTTGAAACTACCTGCAATTAGGTCAGTCCCACTGTCTGGCCCCATGCGCACTCACAGTTACAGGGTGTCATACATATCTTATCTGTGAATACGGCCATCTGGGTCTTATTTGGCACAGCACGTGATAGTCTCCTTTGTCCGAAGTATATACTAATATCTAGTTAAACAAATTCTGAAGATAAATAAAAGTCCCCAAATAAAATGCTTTTCTCTTAAAAAGGTTGACAATTCGTGTACTTACATATTGCATGATTTATCTAACAAAATTATGGAAACATTTATGTACAAAATTAAGCAAATTTTAAGTGGAGGTGTTTCCATCAATTTGCTGTATATGTTAAGAATGGAATTGCTTGGTCATATAATAACTTCGTGTTTAACATTTTGAAGGAGAGCCAAAATGCTTTCTAAAGCAGCTGTGCCATTTTGTAATCCCATCAGCAATGTATGAGGGTTCCATTTTCTTTATGTCCTTGCCAACATTTGTTATTGTTTGTCTTTTTTATTCATCCTAAATGAATGTGAAGTGGTATCTCATCATGGTTTTAATTTGCATTTCCGTAATGACTAATGATTTTGAGCAGCGTTTCATGTGTTTATTGGCCATTTATATATATTCTTTGCATGTGTCTCTTCAATTCCTTTGCTAATTTTTTCCACCTTTATTGAGGTATATTTGATATATAACGTTGTGTCAGTTCAAGGTGTATAATGTGATGGTTTGATATATATTTATATTGTGAAATGATTACCACAGTAAGGTTAGTTAGCACATCTGTCACTTCACACAGG
>NC_048221.1:60099722-60216706 GCF_002007445.2 Ailuropoda melanoleuca | reverse complement strand
AGTGAATAGTCTTTGCAATTAATAGGTAATAAAAATGAATTATTCTGTTCCCCCAAATAATGAAATGGAGTAATATTTTTTAAAAAGCAATATGTTTAAGGTGTTTTGTTCTTCTTTCAGTGCTAGGAATTTATGGAGAATGTTTCTGATTTCCAGTGACCATTGTTGACTGTACCACCCTGCACTACTTGGTGGGAAGATCTGGGGGATTGTCAGTTCTCCAGCTAATTGTGTCACCACAGCAAGGGTGCGGGTTGGGGAGCATTTCCTAATCTGTGTCAGTAGTATAATTAATCACATGGAAGTTGGAAGAGTCAATAGGGCTTTATAAAGTAAAAACACAAATGCCCTACACACAAACTGCTTGTATTTAAAATGGATTTAATAGCACCTAATTCTGTAGGTATGCCAGAGGGGAGGAGCTGGATGACATGATAATGCCCATGGAAAATGTTATATGCTCTTCAACTTAGATACGTTCTTGTTTCTAACCCAAGAAGAACATATGTGAATGAATTTCACGTTGAAAAGCTGTTTAGAAATAACACTTTGCAAATCAAGGGCACTTGTGTGCTTAACAACGTGGAGTACCTGCAAATCATTCTTCAGTCTACCTCTAGGAAACATGCAAGTGGCAATATACTAGCAACACCATCTCCTATGAAGGCTGGAGAAAACCAGAGCACAGAATTGTGACCCATTACATGAAGCCATTGCCTGTTCATTTCTTTAACATTAATGAGCAATAGATTTATTTTTTCTTTGGAGGATGCTGTGAGCTAAATAAAAGGTGAGGTCAGCTGAGCTTCTCCGTGCTTAGAAACTGCATAGTCATATCTTCTGAAACACTCCTAATTCTGAAAGCATCTTTGAGTAATAAGAGTAATTTAGACAAAGAGAATGAATTAATGCTGAAGAGTGGAGAACAAAGAAATTAAGAAACCACTCGAAAACATTTCACGGATTTAGTTCAGAGGCAGAGCTGGAAATTTAGAACCTTGTTATCCTGGTTTTGAATAGGATTTCAAAACACTAATTAGGGCCCTAACTCACCTCCCAAAAAAGATTGTTTTACTCAAAGGCCAGTTAAGAAGCAGAATTAGAAGTACAAAGAGCAATTCTCTAGGCGGGTTTGTTGGCCTTTCTTCCTGGCCTTACTTGAGTACTTAAGTTGCTGGGAGAATACCAAGAGTGAGAATAAATTGTAAGACTTTGTGTGGGAGAGAAAAGGGGCCCCTGGGCCTGCAAGTTGCATCAGGTGTGCTGCTCAGAGCAAGTGGGGATGGTCTGTGAGCAGTCAGTGAAACAGCAAAAATCCCTGAAGAACATGGACTTGGTGGTCAACCTCAAAGAAGATTATACTGTAGTGGCTTGGAATTTTATCCATAGAGTCACATACACAAATGATATGGGGCATTACAGTCAGATGTTGGGACCATCAACTCCAGCTGCTATGCCTTCCAACCAAAGTCAGGCTCAGGGATTTCCTGTCTGCCCTAAGGGACAGCCTGCTGCTACCCCCTTAATTCTGCATGTCCCTGTCTTCATAGTGGACTCTGTTTTAGTACCATAGATCATTTTCCTCCGTGAATTTATTTAGCCCCCAATAATACTTTGATTATGTAATATTTGCAGCTAACGCCCATTCTGCCCATCTTGAGTAGTTTGGATTTCATATGCATATAATTTCTAATACAGATAGCATTTCTTACTGGCTGAGACATGAACCCCATCTTTGAGATGCCAAGCCTGAAGCTTTCTTATTCTGTAGCCTGGGAAACAGCTCCTTTGCTGGAGTCTGTTAGGCTCCCCCTGGTTTCTGCAGCCTCTGCTGCCACATCAATGACCCTGGAGGAGCTGGGCTGGTAACATGGGAGCATGGACTGACAAATTCAGCAGGAATGCCTGTAATCAGTACTATTTGTAAGTGCAATTTTTATGGGATTTTAGAGACTTCTGATAATAGACCATAAGTTAAATTAGCTAGCCCTCTCAGAAAGTAAGGAGTCATTTTGACATCCAGAATAATTTATTTAAATTTCTTTTACATTTTGCAGAGCACAAATCATCCATCAGCTTTAGATTTTAGCTATATCCGTGGTTGTCTATCTTTTTTTTTTTTAAGATTTATCTTTTGTCCAGAGACTGAGTTGAGATTTAAAAGTATTTTTACAGAATTCATGTTTAAAGAAGGTAAAGAAGAGTACTGGAAAGTAAGAAAAAATATCTAGCAATCTCTTCATGGAGAATAATTTTATCCTGTTATTTTCACACCTGCAGATCCTATGTGAAAGTTAAGAATAGATTTCCTTCAGCAAGTTCATATTCTGAGACACGTCTAAAAATACAAAAGCATCAGGTTGTGAGGTTGAGCTTCACACTTTTAAAGAGGGAAATGCAACCATTTGCTTCAGAGCTTCTCCAGTCAGCAACTCTGATCACTTTTCATCTGTGCCTCTTGGAGAGCTAGTGTGTCTTAACTTGGTGGGAACCAACATTTTTTACTCACTGGCATCCAGATAATACTATGGACAAAACGAATGGTATCAGAATTCCCACCACTGCAAACTTAACTTAGACATAATTATAGAAAGAGGAAATACTTCCAGTATGTGGAAAAGCCAAAATAGGAGCATAACCCCATCATGAACCCTCTGAGCTACTAATTAACAACAGCAAGATGTGAACTAATTACTCAGGAGTCAGCAAGATCTAATCTAAAGGCCTGAGTGCTGAGTGTTTCCTGGAATCCACAGCTAACAACTTTACTGAGATGGGGCAATTTGTTTGCTTGGGGCAAATTAATTCGTACTTATTTGCATGAAACAAATCCGATGCCTTCCCTTATGACTAAAAGTAATTGCAGTTCCTATCCACTGATCAGCCTCACCTGTCTAGGTTTTAGAGCTGAATATAAAGAATGAAAAAGCAGGGAAAAGGCCAGAGGACTCTTGACACACTACTGTTTTAGTCATTAAAGGACTGGAAGACATATTATTAGAAGAAGTGAGGAGGAAAGAATTAGAAACAGTTGCTAAGAGCTTCAAATGGAAACAAGAGGGAAAAAAGGAGCAGAAGAAATTTTCTAAGAAATTAAAAAAAAATTTTTTTTAGTTTCTACATTATAAGGGTCCATTGAGTGCCGTACATTAAAAAAAGAAAATGGGAGGGAGAAAGGAGGAAGGAAGGAGCGGTGGAAGGAAGGAAGAAAGGGAAGCAGCATATCCCGGATATTAGCTGATTGCCTCCCCAGGTTCCCCTCTTTGTTCCCCTCTTTTCTTCCTCAGAACCCCTTATTTCTGTTTGGGGACCTTGTGGCTCTTGGGAAGCAGACCCCACCCCCAGCCCCAGGGCTAGACCACATAGTATATTTCACCCCCTGGCTACAAAGATTGGTTCTAAAGTGAGCAGTCTACTCATGTAACCTCAATTAGTGACTTTGAATAGTTTTTCTGAAAATGCTGGGACAAACAAGTTTTAATGAGGAATACTAGATCTAAACAAGGAAGCAGGGAACTGCTGGCAGCCAACTTGGTACCAGGATCTGACTCTGGAAGGCTGAGTGGAGACACAGGAAGAAATCCCCATCTCTGTTATTGGAGCGCATGATTTCCTTTACTATTCAAGCTCTTTTGGGCTTGGGTTTGTTTCTCTCTGTGAAAGAGAAATATTTGTAATTGAATCAAAGGAAAACAAAGCTTATCAAGGAATTTCAGAATACCAAAGATGAAGTAATATTTCTAAAACCTTCTTTCAAGAGAAATTAAATAGGTCATCTACAAGGAAATGATAATCACACTGGAAGTCAACTTTTCATCAAAATTTCTATATGTTGAATACAATGAAGAAATAGCTCCCAAATTGTGAGGGAAAAATATTTTTATCCTAGAAATGTTTGTAGCTAATCTTTTCTGAAATGCAAGGTTATGACATTTTCACATTTACATTTTCATTAAATTCACCTCCCACATACTCTTTCTTAGAAAGTTACTCAAAGATGTGCTTTTAGATGGGGCGCCTGGGTGGTTCAGTCTGCTGAGCAAGTTCCTCGGGCTCAGGTCATGATCTCAGTGTTCTGGGGTTAAGCTCCACTGGCTCCCTGCTCAGTGAGGAGTCTGCTTCTCCATCTGCCTCTGCCTCTCCCTGCCCAGCTCATGCTCTCTCCCTCTCTCAAATAAATAAATAAAATCTAAAAAAAAAAAAAAAAAAAAAAAAAAANTGTACTTTTAAAGAAATGCGGGTCTCAAGCAAGGGAGAGGAAGATATGGTGCAGGTGGATCCACCAACCTAGTTCATGAGATAGGGACCTCCTGGGACAGCCACTGGGCAGGGGCGGTAGGGATGGTAGGTCATAAGTGGGGCAGGGGTGAGCTCAGGGAAGGACATATCTGTAAGAGTGGTTGTTTGTCCAAAAAGATGGTATGATGGGACAGATATAGAAAGAAAAGGTACAGAGAAAATTAAGCAAGTGGAAAAAGTTCACAGTTATTCACTATAGAGAAGAATTACTTTGTAATTATCACACACAATTATTATCAGTGATAATAATGTGAACACTGCTTACCATTCAATTATAAAAGGATACATAACTCTGTTGGAGGAATGTGATGTGGCTTTTGGAAGGCCTAATCCACATCATGAGATAGTAGAATGCGTCCATATAATTTATAGGTAAGTATGAAAGAGTTTACAGGTCACTAATAAGTGTTATATTTTCCAATCAGCTGAAGAGTTATGAATTTTACTTTTGCATTTTTCTTTTCATATTTGGAGCAAGGTTTTTTGTTTTTTGTTTTGTTTTGTTTGTTTTTTTCAGGTTTCAAACATAAGCACTTGAAAATCCCATAGGCACTAAGCAGTCGTCTGTAGTGCCGAATAGATGCACATCACGGGAGTGGTGTTGGAACAATTCATCCTCATCCACCATAAAGTGAATCGACTGGAAAAAATAATGAAGTTGTGATTAATGACAGTATTAACAAAACATGTATTGAGTGCATACTCCATGCCAGGCATGTTCCAAACACTATTTATGTGTGATTTCATTTAATAAAATCTCACCAGATATATAGTGTTGGTATGATTCCTTTTACAGATGATGAATGGATATGTAGAAATGTTAAATCACTAGGCTAGAGTAGCCCATGCAGTCTCTCCCCAGAACCTGATAAAATCTAAAACATAAATCAAGAGAGCAGAGAAGAACATTATTTAGAAACATGAAGTTCAGTTCCAGAAGAAACAAATGACAAAAAAACTTGAAGTGGTCATTTGAGTAGTGGGTCTGGAAAGGAGTGGTAGAGAAAACACTGCTCATTTTCATTATACATGTTTTTGTACTGTTTGATCTTTTAACCCCATGCCTGTATTACTTTACAAAAGATTTAAAAATTAAAAATAAAGCAAAAGCAACAAATGGCAAAATTATGTCCCCAAATAAACTTTTCACGTGCCTTTCCACATGGAGCTGATGCTTGGGTGAGTGTCGTTCCCCTCCTTCGGTAGCTGAGTGACAGCAGCAGAGCACTCCAGGGGCCACTGTAATGCTCAGGGGCTGATTGTCCTCTGTCTTCGGATTGTTGTCTTGCCATACTATAATGATTTTCATTCCAGAGTACAGTAAGAGTATTATTAATAGAATGGGGTAATACAATAGAATTGAAATAGTCATGTGAAAAAGGGACAGAGAGAATCTTGAACAAACATTTGCATTCTGAAATATTGGGGGGGCAGGGACAAGGTTCTTTGCTCTCCCAAATAGTCTTGCCTCAATTTGTATGTTAAAATTCCTATTTCTTTGTTCATTTGCCCAATAGCACTTAATTGACAAATGTTAGCAGATGTTAATTTTGTCATGTTAGTTCCTGTTGGTGGAAGGAACTGCTAGGCACGTGAATTAAATGGAGGGCAAACCACCATTAGAAGTCTCAGAAACTTTGCTGATACTTGTGTGCTTGTGTTTGGGTGGGAGATGGTGAGTAGGGTTTAAAGATGAGAGGCACTAATCTCAACTAGTGAGCTAGTCAAAATCCTGAAAGGTTGATTTTTATAGTCCTATTCCAATAGTTGAAATATCCTAACCTAGTCAAATCTTTGCACTCAGATTTGATCTAGACAGTGCGGAGTGATAAATTGAATTCATTTTTTTAGCATACTATCCAGCATTTTGTCTCACAGTATCAGGCAGGATTAAAACAATGATATTTTGAATCTCTCAGCCACTGTTCATTTTTCTTGGTATACTTTGTCCATGTCAAAGCATTTCTCTTCATAGGGAATCATTACTCACTGCCACTGGTGAACACGTAGCTGAAGACTTACAAAGATAGAATGTTGGTAGGATGACAAAAATCATGATCAACACCACTGACAATATCCTTCTTTCTGACAAAACCTTACTGAGACTCAGAATCTAAAACCATGTGGTAAAGTTGGGTGAAAATTAAGGTAGATTTTCTTCCAGCAAAGCAAGTTGAGTTATTAAATACCCCAGCTCATGCTTAAAGTTTAACATATCCAGTGAATAAGGCAGAGCACATGACATGGAAACAACAGGAAACTAGTCATCCAAGCCCAGGAGAAAAGTACACATGCTCCAGATGACAAGTCATGGAATGTGGAAATGGGAAGATGAGGAACAGGTAGTATGTGAACATTGAGATGAATACTAATGGCTGCCATCAAAGAAGTTTGTCAGTAAATCATGTAAGGAAAACTTAATTATTCTCAATTTTCTCCATAAGACTGTCATCAGGGACATTATCAACTGTATAGTGGAAGTCACGACATCTATGTCTCTTACACCATCTTGACTTGTTTTTCATGTTTTCTTCCAAATCTGGTGTGACCATTAAGTGAAATTTCCTTGATAATTTCTGAATCAATTAAATCCATTATATTTCTCTATTTTTATTAAGAACGAGTTATTGTTTACCAGATTTGGCATCAGCATCTCTTTGACTATAACAAGGATTTTCATCTCCTGAGATGTGGTCACACACTAGGGGCCATGGCTGCCACTGCTGTTTACCACCAGGGAGAACAGCCTCCTAACTCTGTTTCCAAGTGTCCTTTTACCTATTGCCTAAATGTTACTGTGCTTTCCTTTCAATACCTGTGGGTGTGTGATGGGGGAAATAACACTCATAATTTTTTACTACTAGTATATTAGGGAAACATGTTGAGCCATAAAATTTTAGCTTCTCATAAGTTGACATTCTCTTGCCATCTTCACAAGGACAAAGTGAAATTCAGTATTAGAGCTTCCAAAAGGCTTTGAAGTACAATTGATAGGTTTTTATCAAATAAAAACCAAAATTCTTAATTACTTATATGGGTTCTGTTAGAAGTAAATTTATTTATTTATTTTTTTGGTCTAACTCTACCAACTCAAATCATTTAAGAACTGCCAATGTCATTGAAACTCCAAAATTCTGGTTTTCTTTTCAATTCATGGTTCTTACAGAATATATGGAAGTAGAAATGGCCCTTGGTTATTTGACAATGAATATTAATTGTATTAGTTTAAGGTTTGTTTACTAAAGGGTCATTTTAGAAAACTTTCCCTCCTTTATCGAGCATTTTTTGCAAATTGTTGACAGGTCTAATAAAATGTTTTGTTGTGTATTACAGGTGATCATACTTGCCATTATAATTATTGCTTAGACAAAAAATTAACTTTTTCTAAAAACGAACATTCTTGCATCCACTTTATGAATGAACTACATTTTGTGCATGTGTGTATGTGCATGTATGTGTGTGTATATATATTCACATATATTTCCCTATTATGATTGTTACAATTTTATTTGCAATTTCTAAAAATATAATCCTAAATAAATAGCTTATTTTGTTAAAAAAAAAAAAAAGAACTGCTGGGTCACCTGGGTGGTACAGTCGGTTGAGTTAGACTCTTGGTTTTGATTCTGGTCATGATCTCGGGTGGTGATATCAGAGTCATGAGATTGAGCCCTGGGTCCAGCTCTGTGCTCAGTGTGGAGTCTGCTTAAGACTCTCTCTCCTCCCTCTGCCCCCTTCCTGCTCTTTGTCTCTCTCTGCAAAATAAAATAAATGGATCTTTAAAGAAAAACAACCTACCAATAAATGGTGGGAGAAGGGAGAAAGGAAGAAAAGAAAAGAAAAGAAAAAAAAAAGAAGAAATCACTTTTATATTTGGAGGCAAGTCTGGAACATTTATTTTTTAATATTATGTCAATTGAATATGCTTTAAGGAATTCACTTAAAAAATTTAATCAGTCCCACTGAAATTTTTTCTGGAGGTTTTAATACAAGGACTTTTACTTTAAAAATATGAAAATTTTTGTAAGACCAAAGGTACAAATAGAAAAAAATGGAAAAGTATATGCCCAGTCATGAGATACTGCAGTGGTTTCCAGCTTGGAGGAATCACAGATCAGAAACACCTAGACAGAGCTTTCAAAGGTGTTGAACCAGATGAGTAACTTTTTATTTTACCAAGTAAGCAAAAACAAACAAGCAAAATCAACCTGCCAAACACACAAAAAGCCCTTCCATGTGTTCTCATCCTCAATTTATAAAAGAAAGAACATGGTCTCAGAAAAACAATTTTTTAAATTTAATGATATTAGCTTTATGAGAAGTGCAGTGTATTTTTTAAATTTCTTTTATAACTTCTTTCTTGAGAGATGAAAACCTTACCACAAAATGGCCTGTGTAGTTTTATTACTGTGTGAAAATCACTGATTTAAAGGGCTGGCACTTCGCTCAGCAACATTAAAGGAGACAATTCAGATAATGAAAAAAAAAAAAGCCCATCTTCATTAGAACCTCTACTCCTTCCAGATGAATGAACAGGGTCACTGGGGACTAGAAAAGATAAAAGCGGACACATTTGCTGCCACCATCATTAACAGAGACAGAAATCTAGAAATGAAGACTCAAAAAGTTAAAAGGTAGATAAACATTTCCGAAAGGATGTTACATAAAGCACTACTTTCAGAAGTTGTTGAGTGAAGTGACTTGAGTCAGATCCATGACTTCTGGAGAACGCATGGTGGGGTATCACAGCTTGAGAAACTGCTGTGCCACACAAGGAAACCTGATTCCCTTTGTTCAGACAAATATTGTCCACCTATATTTAACCTCAAACTCCCCTTCTCATAACTGTAAACCTGGAGCATGTCATATTCTCCAGTGTTCTGCTCATCTATCAGATACTCCTGAGATCTTTCAGGAGATGAAGGCATCAAGGATATAGGCATTAAAACTAGACCTTCTGGAATTGTTTCCAATGACTTGACTTATATCCATTCACTCATTAATTCAGCCTTCATGCAGAAGGAACTGCATGCATAATAATCTTTCCACCACTGTGAAGAATTAAATAATAAATGAGTACAATAAAAGGTGTCTAACTTCAAAGATTACAATCTATGAGAAAAATAAAACATATTCAAGAAGCAAAAATAAAATATAAGCATACTAAAATGATTGAAAGTTGAAAATAAAGAGAAAATAAGAATGGGCTGAACATACACAAATTTCTAACAAGATTTTTCTCCAAGCCAGATCTTAAAAAATTAATTTATTGTATGACCCTGAAACACTAAATATCTGAAAAAAATGAGAAAATTGTTCTAAACTTTTTCTTCCTCCTCTAAAATTTGGTGCTATGATTCTAAGACAGAATTTTTCATCAGACAAAAATGACATCTAAAGATACTCAAGAATTTTCTTTTATCAAAATAAGTAGATAGTTCTTCTGTCACCCATTATCAGATCCCTAGAAATTATTCCAGATGAAAAATTCCATATGACAGTTGTGGAAAGTAATGTACTTGACTTCCTACAGGAGTTTAAAATCAGGAAGGGTATGCCTGTAATTCATGCCACACACTTGTCCAGATGAATCTTCTATAAGGACTGTTAGAGGCACACGAGACTCTTGTTCTAAACACTTTAATAGCTTCCCACTACATACACATCTCCTTTTGCATTGATCATTGAAATGTCCAGTCATTCACTTCAAACTACCTTAAGCTTGGGCCCCGTGGTTCCTTTCTTAATGACAATTATTGGATTGCAACTAGATAACTTTCACAAGCTATTTTATGCAAAAGAGAAATATATTAAAAGGGTACAGGGATACCTTTAAAACACATAGCAGTAAGTACAGCTTGTCTTGGAGAGGGCTGCTCTAAGGAATAAGAATCATAGAGAGTCAAGATATTTATGTATTTAATTATTTTTGTTGAGATATAATTTTAGTACCACAAAGTTCACCATTTTAAAGTATATAATTCGGTGGTTTTTAGTGTGTTTACAAAGCTGTGGAACCATCACCATTGGCTGATTTCAGAAGATTTTTAGCACCTGAAAAGAAACCCATACTCCTTGCAGTTACTCCCTACTCCCCTATCCACCATCCTGTAGCAAAGAGTAATGTTTTTACTGTCTGCATGGATCTTCCTATTTTGGACATTTCATAAAAATGGAGTACGACAATGGGAAGACTTTTGTATCTTGCTTTTTAAAGTTAGAAAGTATTTTCAAGGTACATCTGTGTTGTAGCATGTATCAAGACTTCATTTCCTTTATGGCTGAATAATAATTTAATTGTACATCTATACCACTTTTTGTTTATGTATTCATCACTTGAAAGACATTTAGATTGTTTCTACTTTTTGGCTATTATGAGTAGCGCTGCATAAACATTCATGTACAAGTTTTTATATAAACATGTTTTTATGGATATATGCCTAGCAATGAAGTTGCTGGATCCTATGGTGTTAGGGATTAAATTGTGTCCCCCCCACCCACTCAAAAATGCATATGTTGAAGTCCTAGTGCCCATGCCTCAGAATGTGACCTAATTTGGAAGTAACAAGTAAGATGTGCTTAAGACAAATTCATATTATAGTCAGGTGGGTTGCTAATCCAAGAGCACTGGTGTCCATCAAAAAGGGAGAAATTTGAACACCGGCATACAGGGAGAATGCCATGTGAATGAGAAGGCAAAGATTTGGATGATGTGTCTACAAACCATGGAACACAAAAGATTGCCCACAAGCCACCAGAAGCTGGGAGAAATGGCCCAGAATAAATTCTCCTCACAGTCCTCAGAAGGAACCAACTCTGTGGACACCTTGATGTCAGACTTCTAGCCCCCATGGTGAGGGAATAAAATTCTGTTCTTCCAGTCACCTAGTGCAGCTTAGCAAACTAATACATATGATAATTCTATGTTTCATTTTTGAGAAGCAGTCAAAGTGTTTCCAAAGTAGCTGCACCATTTTACATGCTCACCAGTACCCTGCGAGAGTTTCAATTTCCCCACATCCTTGCCAATAAGTGTTATTGTCCAATTTTAATTATTGCTCTCCTATTGGGTGCAAAGTGGCATCTCATTGTGGTTCTGAGAGTATTTCCTTGTAATCATTATTACTTCCAGAAGATTAGTCATAAAGTCTCTACTTTCATTCCTGTTTTAGTAATTTAAGTCTTCTTTCTTTCTTTCTTGGTTAATCTAACTAAAAGTTTGTCAATTTCATTGATCGTTTCAAAAAACCAACTTTGGTCTTGTTGATTTTCCTCTATTATTTTTTTTAATGCATTCCACATACTGGACTCTAGGAGAAATTGTTCAATATGTTTGTATATATGGGATATTGAATAATGTAATAATATTGAATAATGTATATATGGGATATTGAATAATGTAATGAAAGGTATTCTTTTTTTAATTTTAGCACAGTTCACATGCAATGCTTTATTAGTTTCATGTGTACAATATAGTGATCCAACAGTTCCATACATTACTCAATGCTCATCAAGACAAGATTTTTCATCAAGATTTTTCTCTATTGTTTTTCAGTTCTGTATTTTATTGATTTCCAACCTAGTCTTCATTATTTCCTTCCTTCTTCTTGCTTTGGATTTAGTTTTCTTTTCTTTTCTTTTCTTTTCTTTTCTTTTCTTTTCTTTTCTTTTTTTCTTTTTTTTTTTTTTAAGATTTTATTTATTTATTTGACAGAGATTGAGACAGCCAGCGAGAGAGGGAATACAAGCAGGGGGAGTGGGAGAGGAAGAAGCAGGCTCCTAGCGGAGGAGCCTGATGTTGGGGCTCGATCCCATAACGCCGGGACCATGCCCTGAGCTGAAGGCAGACACTAAACCATTGTGCCACCCCGGCGCCCCTGGATTCAGTTTTCTTTTCCTTTTCTAATGTCTCAAGAGGAAAATCGAGGTTATTCATTTGAGATCTTTCTTCTTAATTCAGTCATGTACACTACAAATTTCCCTCAGCACCACTTTTGTTGTGTCCTGTAAATTTTGGTATGTTGGGTCTTTGTTTTAGATTATCTCAAAATATCTTCTGATTTCCCTTCTGATGTCCTCTTCAATTGATTGGTTATTTTGAAGTATGCTGCTTAATTTCCACAAATTTGTGAGTTTCTTAAATTTCCTACCACTGTTGACTCCCAATTTCGTTCCACTGTGGTGAGAGAACATGCTTTTTATGATGTAAAGGCTTTTGAATTTATTGAGATTGTTTTTATGGCATAACACATACTCTATTCTGGAGAATGTTCCATGCGCAATTGACAGGAATGTGCATTTGTTGTTACAGGGTGTTTTGTGGCCCTTTGTTAGTTCTGTGTTTGTATAGCTGTTTGAGTCCTGTATTTCCTTGTTGTTCTCTTGCCTAGTTATTCTTTTTTTTTTTTAAGATTTTATTTATTTATGTGACAGAGAGACAGCCAGCAAGAGAGGGGAACACAGCAGGGGAGTGGGAGAGGAAGAAGCAGGCTCCCAGCGGAGGAGCCCGATGTGGGACTCGATCCCAGAACGCCGGGATCACGCCCTGAGCCGAAGGCAGAAGCTTAACGACTGTGCTACCCAGGCACCCCCTCTTGCCTAGTTATTCTATTATTGAAAGTGGTTTAGTGAAATCTCTAATTACTATTGTTGAATTATTTATTTCTCCCTACAGTTCTATCTGTCTTTGCTTTACATATTTTGGACCTCTGTTTGGTGAATAAATGTTTGTATTTGTTATCTTTTCTTGTCATTGTCATTACATTACAAATATAACAATATGCCCTTGTTTCTAGTAATAATCTTTGTCTTAAAGTCTATCTTAGCATATTAGCGTGGCTCTTCCAGCTCTCTCCTGGCTACTGTGTGCATGATATACCATTTTCTATCCTTTTATTTTCAACCTATTTATGTCTTTGAATCTAAACTACATTTCCTCTATACAATACCTAGTCAATTTTGTCTTTTTATCCTCTCTATTCATCGGTATTTAAGTGTAGGGCTTAATACTTTTACATTTTGTGTAATTACTCATAAGGTCAGATTTAGGTACACCATTTTGGTTTTGTTTCTTTTATATCTTCTTGTTCCTCACTTCCTTCCATTATTGCTTTTTTGTTGTTGTTGTTGTTAAGTAGATATTTTCATAGTGAAGAATTTAATTCTCTTGTCATTTCTTTCACTATACATTTTTGAGTTAAATTCTTAATTTTTCCTTTGAGGATTACTGTCAACATCTTAATTTATTGTAATCTTGTTTGGATTACTACAAGAATAATTTCAACGTTATACAAAAATTGGTGTTTTCATAGATCTGCTCTCTCTTCCCCATTTATTGTCACAAATATATCTTTATACATTGTTCCCATCAACTTAGACTTAGTTATTACAGTATACATATGCATTTTAAGTCAAACAGAGAAAAAGGGAGTTACAAAAAAAAATTCATACCGTCTTTTATATTTACCTATGTCGTTATCTTTACTGGTGCTCCTTATTTCTTCATGTGGATCCAAATAACTGTCCAGTGTTCTTTCTTTTCAAAATAAATGACGCATTTAGTATTCCTTGTAGGACAAGTCTGCTACCAATGAACTCTATTATTTATCTGAGTTTTCTTAATTTCTTTTTCATTATTTCTAGGATCACTTTGTTGGATACAAAATTCTTGGTTGGCATTTTTTTTTTCCTTCATGCTTTTGATAAATCAACCACTGTGTTCTGACCTCCATGGTTTCTGCCCTTTTTACCAATATTTTGTCAGCATTGAGCCATTTAGACTTTTAGTGTTTTTTACTCTCACCTGTGTTTCCTTTATTCTGGATTATTTCTAATACTCATTACATCAGTCTAAACCTAGAAGTANTGCCCTGAGCTGAAGGCAGACACTAAACCATTGTGCCACCCCGGCGCCCCTGGATTCAGTTTTCTTTTCCTTTTCTAATGTCTCAAGAGGAAAATCGAGGTTATTCATTTGAGATCTTTCTTCTTAATTCAGTCATGTACACTACAAATTTCCCTCAGCACCACTTTTGTTGTGTCCTGTAAATTTTGGTATGTTGGGTCTTTGTTTTAGATTATCTCAAAATATCTTCTGATTTCCCTTCTGATGTCCTCTTCAATTGATTGGTTATTTTGAAGTATGCTGCTTAATTTCCACAAATTTGTGAGTTTCTTAAATTTCCTACCACTGTTGACTCCCAATTTCGTTCCACTGTGGTGAGAGAACATGCTTTTTATGATGTAAAGGCTTTTGAATTTATTGAGATTGTTTTTATGGCATAACACATACTCTATTCTGGAGAATGTTCCATGCGCAATTGACAGGAATGTGCATTTGTTGTTACAGGGTGTTTTGTGGCCCTTTGTTAGTTCTGTGTTTGTATAGCTGTTTGAGTCCTGTATTTCCTTGTTGTTCTCTTGCCTAGTTATTCTTTTTTTTTTTTAAGATTTTATTTATTTATGTGACAGAGAGACAGCCAGCAAGAGAGGGGAACACAGCAGGGGAGTGGGAGAGGAAGAAGCAGGCTCCCAGCGGAGGAGCCCGATGTGGGACTCGATCCCAGAACGCCAGGATCACGCCCTGAGCCGAAGGCAGAAGCTTAACGACTGTGCTACCCAGGCACCCCCTCTTGCCTAGTTATTCTATTATTGAAAGTGGTTTAGTGAAATCTCTAATTACTATTGTTGAATTATTTATTTCTCCCTACAGTTCTATCTGTCTTTGCTTTACATATTTTGGACCTCTGTTTGGTGAATAAATGTTTGTATTTGTTATCTTTTCTTGTCATTGTCATTACATTACAAATATAACAATATGCCCTTGTTTCTAGTAATAATCTTTGTCTTAAAGTCTATCTTAGCATATTAGCGTGGCTCTTCCAGCTCTCTCCTGGCTACTGTGTGCATGATATACCATTTTCTATCCTTTTATTTTCAACCTATTTATGTCTTTGAATCTAAACTACATTTCCTCTATACAATACCTAGTCAATTTTGTCTTTTTATCCTCTCTATTCATCGGTATTTTAAGTGTAGGGCTTAATACTTTTACATTTTGTGTAATTACTCATAAGGTCAGATTTAGGTACACCATTTTNCTAGTCAATTTTGTCTTTTTATCCTCTCTATTCATCGGTATTTAAGTGTAGGGCTTAATACTTTTACATTTTGTGTAATTACTCATAAGGTCAGATTTAGGTACACCATTTTGGTTTTGTTTCTTTTATATCTTCTTGTTCCTCACTTCCTTCCATTATTGCTTTTTTGTTGTTGTTGTTGTTAAGTAGATATTTTCATAGTGAAGAATTTAATTCTCTTGTCATTTCTTTCACTATACATTTTTGAGTTAAATTCTTAATTTTTCCTTTGAGGATTACTGTCAACATCTTAATTTATTGTAATCTTGTTTGGATTACTACAAGAATAATTTCAACGTTATACAAAAATTGGTGTTTTCATAGATCTGCTCTCTCTTCCCCATTTATTGTCACAAATATATCTTTATACATTGTTCCCATCAACTTAGACTTAGTTATTACAGTATACATATGCATTTTAAGTCAAACAGAGAAAAAGGGAGTTACAAAAAAAAATTCATACCGTCTTTTATATTTACCTATGTCGTTATCTTTACTGGTGCTCCTTATTTCTTCATGTGGATCCAAATAACTGTCCAGTGTTCTTTCTTTTCAAAATAAATGACGCATTTAGTATTCCTTGTAGGACAAGTCTGCTACCAATGAACTCTATTATTTATCTGAGTTTTCTTAATTTCTTTTTCATTATTTCTAGGATCACTTTGTTGGATACAAAATTCTTGGTTGGCATTTTTTTTTCCTTCATGCTTTTGATAAATCAACCACTGTGTTCTGGCCTCCATGGTTTCTGCCCTTTTTACCAATATTTTGTCAGCATTGAGCCATTTAGACTTTTAGTGTTTTTTACTCTCACCTGTGTTTCCTTTATTCTGGATTATTTCTAATACTCATTACATCAGTCTAAACCTAGAAGTAAAATTTAGAATTCCTCAATTTGCACATACTCATACCAAAAGTATGTACCCAAAGCAATTTGAACCCTAGAGAGTTCTCAAAATCTTTGACTTATCCCCATCAGAGATTTTTCACTGCCTACTGGCAACTGCCTAATCTTTTTATTTTTTTTAAGATTTTATTTATTTGAGAGTGATGGAGAGGGAGAGAGCATGAGTGGGGGAAAGGCAGAGGGAGACAGAGAAGCAGACTCCTGCTGAGCAAGGATCCTGATGTGGGGCTCAATCTCAGGACCCTGAGATCATGACTTGAGCCGAAGGCAGATACTTAACTGACTGAGCCACCCAGGCGTCCCCATGGCAACTGCCTTTTCTAAGGCGCATCATTAGGATCTGGCTGGGCCTTCTCACCTCTCACATTTCTATTTCCTACCTATCATCTCCCAGCTGAATCTCCCTTAAAGTCTTCTGATTCTTCGTAGACAATATGATGGAATATTCAATTCTCTTCAGATCTTATCCTCTAATTCACCTTCAGGCTCTCCGCTACATATCCAAGCCCATCAAAATGTTTATAAAAACAAAAAAGCCTTCTTTTAAAAAAAATCTAACCTCCTTTGGAAACAATTATAAATTTGTATTATTCTCCTTTTTTGTTAAATTATCACATTTGCATTTCTTTACATGGGGTACCATTGTTCTTCCTCCTTACATATGATTTCCTGTAGCACATTTTTATATCACGGAGTATGATTAGTTTAGTAGGGTCGCTTATGCTGTTCCTCTAACTATAAGTTATTCTAAACTATAAAGTTTTTTTAAAGCAAGTAAAAGGTATTCAGTATATAGTAGGGGATGAATAAATACTTTTTTAAAGAATAATAATGTAGATTATGTTTAGTTCACTTAATAAACACAAAAAACACATACCACAATGCATTGGTGGAGCTGAATGGTGGAGGAAGCCTTTCAATGTAGCACGAGCAGTATTTACAAAGGAAGTAAGGCAATGATAAGATGCTTGCTAAGGACCAAGTCAGCTTGGGCATTATGTTCTATTCCACCGAACACTGTGAAAGCAAATAGCTCCTTTTGATCCATCCTGGTCCCTCTTCATTCACCTGGAAGGGCTGGGTATGACCTTGCCTTTCATATGCTGATGAAGAGGGTATTTCATTTCTTTAGCTATTAATCCCCCTACAGTACTTACAGAAATTTCAGCATTGTAGGCCACAAGCAGACTGAATTTTCTCTTTTACTCAGGTTTGATGAGTTTTTCATACCCAGAAACACAAGGTGAAACTTTGAAGGAAAAAAAAGAGAGAGTAATTCCTGGTACAGCTGATTTGTATTCAACAGTGAACCATCCAAAATCCATTATACTGACTTTTAATCAAAAGGCAGATAGGATGGGAACTCTTTTTGCTGCAGGGGACATTTCTTTTTAAATGGACTATCCTACCACAGTAATAAGGTCTCATTTAGGGACAGCACTTCAGACTCTGAGTTTTGTTACATTAAGAATTATATATGCTTTGCTACATAAAGGATTAACTTATTTTATTCACTGGGTAGGAAGGGCAGTTGTTATAATCCTTTATTATTATTATTTTTAATGAGGATACTAAATTACAGAGCAGTTAGATTTGCTTTGGTCACACTCAGAGGTGAATTCCTCTGATAACGGGATTGGAGCAGATTTTCACAGTATCAACAGTGACTTAAGGGGCTGGAGTAGGGGCCTGGTGCAGGAAAGCCAAGTTTAGGTAGATCTCAACAACTACTTTTTTAAAAAACCATGAGTAACAATCTTTGAATAAAGGAATGCATGCCACTTTTGGAGCTCTTAATGATGATGAAGATAATTTTGGTGATGCTGATGATAATGATTGTGATGATAGTGTTAACATTTATCAGAAACTAACTATAGGCCAGAAGCTGAAGTAGGTGCTTAGATTGAGCTAATTTATTAAATCCTCACAGAATCATTAAAATGTAAATTTCTTGGTCTGGGTCCCATCAGGAGACAGAAACCACATAGTAATTTGAACAGACAAAGTTTAATATAAAGAATTATAAAACAATTATAGGAAGATAAAGACATAAAAGAATGTAAATGGGTAACTTAGAACTGAAGGGAATGTCTAAAAAAGGAAAAACCTGGAAGGGGTTTTTCCCTCAAGACTCGGGTACAAACCTCACTTGATAAGGTGGGTTGCAGCCCACTAAATAGTGCAGGCATTTGCTAGGCTACTCAGGCCAGAGATGGACCACAGTCATGGGACAGACGGAAGTTACCATCAGGAGCATAGGTAAGTGTAGGTGGTGCTCAGGGGTGGAGAGGGAGTCCTACTCACTGTTGGGCAGCATTGCACATGACCTGTTGTGTCCGGTGTCCATCCTATGAGGGTCATGAGAAGTATTCTCTTAGACACAGGTGAACTGAAGCAAGTGGGAGGTGTGCGGAGGGAGTTGAGATGCCACCACTGGGACAAACACAGGACATGGTGTGTCCATGGTCTGGGAGCTGAAGGGAGCAACTGTCAAGGCCAGGTCAAGGCTATATGGTCACTGAGAGACTACATACTTAGGGCATGGTTGAGGCAGAGTGTAGCAGGATGTCCCCATGGACTTGCAGTGCTGACCAGAAGTGCAGCAGGCACAAGAAAGAGTAAAATCTCAGAGTACCAGAAGAAGAGCTCTCTTTCTCTGCAATGCCCTCCAGCACTCTCTACAGACAAAGTTTCACCCTGTGCTTAACCGTAAAGGAGAAACTCATTCTATCAGAGCAGGTATTGAAGGGTGAATTTCCAGCTGAGGGTGATAAATTAAACTGGCACAGTAGCAATGTTAGTAATCCCTTTTTATTAAAAAAAAATTATTACCTTTTGTGTTTTTATTCCAGCTTTATTGAGGTATGATTGAAAAATAAGAATTGTATATATTTAGATTGCACATTGTAATTTTTTTTACTACAGACTTCTAGCGGTTCACCGAGATATGCTCTCACTGTCTGCTTCTTTGTGGAAATTCTCTTCGCTTATGCATTATTCTCCTGGATTCAGTATTTTTCTGAACATTGATCTGAAGTATCTATTGAATAAATCACCTATTTCCATTTTATTAAGGTTGGTTTCTGGAGATTTATCTTGTTCTTTTGTTTGGGACCTACTCTGTTTCTTCATTTGTCTTGACATTCTGGATCGATGTCCGTGCATTAAATGAAATGGCCACTTTTCCCAGTCTCGACAAACTGGTCTCATGCAGAGATAAACCTCATCAACTAGCCCAGCCTGAGCTCCTGCTTCTTCTCAAGACTTTGGGATCATCCAAGCCTCTGTATTTATTCTTAGTGTCTCCCACTAATTCAGGTTGAAGTTGCATCCATGTCTTAAGCATCTAGGCTCAGGCTGAATAGAAGCTGGAGCCTCAAGCAGCAGCCTGTTGAGTGTATACTCAAACCCTTTCCATGGAGAAAGTGGGAGATGGACATTTTTGCCTACTCTGTGCTGAGCCTAATCTTCAGTATAGGAACAAGGGGGTCTCCTTTTCTGGTTTAAAACTAATTTTTTTTTGGTTGCTGTAGTCCTGTGGGGCTCATAAATGGAAGCCCCACTGGCCATCAGAGCTAGGTGATTTGGGGGCTTGCCCCATAAGAAGGATGATAGAAGTTGGAGTTTGAGATTTGTGGACAAGCCTCTTCCAGAAAGAAACTCCTAACTTTGTGTCTTTTGCTGGAATGAACCAGAGGGAGAAGGTGCGTGAAGTTTCTGGTGGCTATTTTAAGGCTCTGAGAAGGATCCTGATCAATACCTAGATGTATACTAATTAGAAACCAGACCCTCAGGCAACAACTTAAACGTATTCAGTCAAATCACTTCCACAGTGGGCTTTTGTGATTGTGGGCTTTTCCTTTGGATGACAGCCTTAAAAGTTGGAGCACTAGATATATATGCCCAAACCCTTCACTCCTCAAGACGAAATGGGGAATTAGGGGTTCGCTCCTG
Organism: Ailuropoda melanoleuca; assembly: GCF_002007445.2. Taxonomy (NCBI): domain Eukaryota; kingdom Metazoa; phylum Chordata; class Mammalia; order Carnivora; family Ursidae; genus Ailuropoda; species Ailuropoda melanoleuca. Next base: position 60,196,408 of record NC_048221.1, on the reverse strand, counting down.
ATTGTATGGGACTGTGTAGTGGGGGAATTTATGGTGAAAGTGTGTCTCAGCGTTTCCTACATATTTGGTATAGGTACCATTTGGTTGTCTGATGTGTAGGAGTGACTCAACTAGTGTCTGGATTTCTCTCAGAGACAAATGCTCTGAGTGGAGCCAGATGTTTGGTGAGCGCATGGGAAGGGGAAATTCAGGAGCCTCCTATGTTACCATCTTACCCCAGAGTCACTGCTTTAACTTTAGGTCTCATACAGGCAGGGATTATTTACTGAATATACCAGGAGCCTGATGTGAAGCCATCATCTTGATATGCCCAACTACTATCAGAGAACATAGAAAATGGTGACACTGTAAATTTAATGTTATTTTGGAAGATACACTGAAGCAAAAGTTACTGTTTAAGCTCTCAGGACACATCAAGCACATCCAGGAAGGAACAGGGAGGATTTTATGCCAGTGCTATTCTGTCTGAATTGCCATGATGATTATGTAAATATAGACTGACTAGTTAGTAAAAATTAATAATAGATGCCTTGAATGTTACCTCTTATACGTTTCTCCAAGAAGTTTTGATATCATTTTAAAATCCTACACCAAATGCAAAAATTGTATTTTGAGATTCAATACCTTCCTCACCCCACTGGAGAAAGGCTTAGAAATGTGGCACGTGTCTCTTACTGGTTTATTTTGGCTCAGTATGCTAGGGCTCAATGGGGATCATTTCACTGCAAGAAAAATAAATTGATTTCAGGTATCTCAAGAAACAGGGGAAGAGTAGCGAGCATTCAGAGTAGTATCATGAAAATCCAGAGAGAGCTGAACAGTCAGGTCTTGTAAAGGTGTGGAACTGAGGCTCTAGGGGCTGATTCATCTTCATGTCTTCTCCCTCTGTCTCATGGCCACTGTGCTAGGGTCACCCCATCTCTGCTTCTCATTGTGCCTCATTTCTATACTCCTCTCCACCTACCAATCAAGATTCTGGAGCATGTCTATCTCACTCATGGATCTACTGCAGTGCCTACTGCTCTTTCTCTACTTCCATCTGCATCTCTTACTTCAAGTTCCTGAGAAGAATCTATTTTGCCCAAGCTTGCTTTACAAATCCAGCAACTATAAAGTCACTGAATCCAGTGCCTATAAGTCACTGATTCAATAGGCTATGGCCTGAGGGGTACAGTTAGATGATTTGTTGTCCACTGTATGTATGAGCTCTTGGTAGAACCTATTTTCTGAGATGAGTTTGGAAGGGGCTGGTACACCATAACCTGGCTAGAACACAAGCTGTGATGCAAATAGACTGCTCCAGAGAGTAAGAAGTTTTTTTTTTGTTTTGTTTTTTTTGTTTTTTGGGTTTTTTAAAGAGGAAATTTTTTGGACCAGTTCTGACAATACTACTACCTAGTTTATATGACCTTGGGTCCCTCTATTGTAAATGAGACTAGAGGGACTACTAGAGGGCTATAACACCACTTGCAGCTCTAATTGACTTGACTGTAGGAATGAGTTAATTTCATATAAGTACAGGACCAATAGCACTTGTGTCATCACTTCTTTTGTCTTGTTGATACCAGATAATGAGATCAACAGGCTTGGCAAAAAATTTAATAAACATTGGCATATTTGTTATAGTCACTTTGTGTTGCTGGGTCATTTACGTAAAAGAGATCTATTTAGACTTAGAAATATTGTTTGTTAATTATAATCCTTGTTTAGAAGGGAAATGTTTTTTATGAACAATTTCACCTTACATTAAGCAACGCTTTATCCTATTAAATCTATGACTATAGAAGAAAAAAGGAATAAGCAGAAACACAATTCATGTCTTCTAGTTCATGTAAAAAAATCTGCATAATATAAAAATAATAATTATAAGATATCCTAATAATGTAAAGTATGTCAACTAAAAACATAAGAAAAATCTTCATATCACCAACACACATATGCAATGTCCTTATATTGTCATAGAAAACTATGATAAAAATAAAATGATTTAAATGATAATGCATAATATGACTATAATGCAACAGATCTAGAAAAAGAGAATTTTTCTCAACAAAAAGAAATTTAGAAAATATCTCTTCAATAAATATTTGGTCAAAGAAGAAATAAGAATAAAAATTATATAATATCCAGAAGGCAATTAAATAACTAATTAGAGTGTTGCACATTGAAATATACAATAAGTCAGATAAAACAGTGCTCGGAGGAAAAATCATTTCTTAAACACTTATGTTTACAAAAGAAAGAATGAAAATAAAAGAATTTAAGATCCCATTTCAGCTGTTAGGAGAAAAATTAAAACAATTTTAAGGAAGACACAAAAAATGAATTAAATATTCCAAAGAACTATTTCTCAAAGAAACAACAAACTAAATAAAACATTAATTTCATATGAGAAAAACTCAGGTAAAACACACAGAACAATGTAACAAATGACAAGGATGCAATAAGTACAGATAGAGAAGAAATTTTAAAAAAAATTAGTTTACTTAACAAAATCTAGTTTGATACAGGAAGTCTAGGTGTCATAAATAATTTTCAAAGAAAATATAATTTACTAAAACTGACCACAGGTGAACAGATTCTAAAATGCAATTTAGTTCCAACATGTAAAGAACTTGAAAGTCATTATTGTACTCCCAAGAAGAAAAATAATTGAACAACTAAAAATCAATAGCTTTTCTCAGATTCATCAGAGATTTGCAATCACATGGCAAGCATCTATCCAAAAGTTGGGGGAAAAGTGGATTAAAAGAATCAAAACTAACCTCAGTTAACTTGACCTAGAAGCTGCAGGATCTTACAGCTGGTGGGGACATTCATATTGTCACTTTAATGAATTTTTGAAAGCTGAGCATGGACTGGCATGAGAGCTAAGAACTACTGGGGCTCAGTGTTGGGGGATCCCCAAACTGATATAGATTTTACCCTGGGGAGCTTCACCAAATTTTCATGGTAAATATTGTAGGGAAAAAAATACCCTGTTTCAGTCAAGAGAAGAAAAAAAATCTTCTCTATATAGGAAAAAGGATAAGAATTACATTGGCTTCTCATCTGAAATCATTTCAACTAGAAGGGGAGCTGAGTGAAATACATTTAAAATGTTTATAGGAAAAAAAGAAATTTTTCTGTATCCAGTGAAATTATCCTTCAAAAGTAAAGGAGAAACAAAGACTTTCTCAGACAAAACTGAGGGAATTTATCACTGATGGATGAGTCTTGCAAGAACTATAAAATAAGTTCTCCATTGGGAAGGAAAATGACATAGCTTAGGAACTTGAATCTAAATAAAGAAAGGAAGACCATTAGAGAACGAATAAATGAAGGTAAAATTAAATATTTTAATTTTTTCTTATTTTTGGTTGACCTCCTGTTCAAGTAGTAATAGCAACTACTATTACTAACTATTGGATGACTACAGTAGATAGATATGTGAAATAAGTGATGTTTTAAGGGACCAGAGTTAGGAATTAGGAATACTTTGCTATAAGGCTCCCACACTACCCATGAAGCAGTATAGAATTATTTGAAAATAGATGTATATTAGTTTTAAATGGATATTGAAAATTTTGGAGAAACCACCANATGTATATTAGTTTTAAATGGATATTGAAAATTTTGGAGAAACCACCATAAATTTTTAAAACTCTTTTGGCTATGCTCTGAGAGGAAAGAAAATCAAATCATATAAAATGCTCAATTAGAACAAGAGAAGACAGAAAAAAAGAAGAAAATGTTTTTTTAAGGAAAAATAATAAGTTCAACAAATGAAAATAATCACAAATATGGAAGACATTAATCCAATCATATTTATAATCACTTTAAATGTGAATGGTATAAATACACTAATTAAAAGACTAAGACTGGCAAAGTGGATAAAAAAATCAAACCCCAACTATATGTTGTGTGCAAGAAACCCACTTTAAATATAAAGGCACAGATAGATTAAAAGTAAACAGATAGAGAAAGATATACCATGCTAACATTAATCAAAAGAAAACTAGAGTAGCTATATTAATATCAGACAAAGCACAATCCAGAACAAGGGAGAATATCAGTAAAAAGAGGGAACATTACATAATGATAAATGGGGTGAATTCTCCAGGAAGACGTAACAATCCTTAGCATGTATGTACCTAATGACAGAGTGTTAAAATAAGTGAGGTAAAAGCTGATAAAACTACAAGGAGGAACAGACAAACCCAGTATTATTGTGAGGGATTTCACCTCTATCAGTAATTGACAGATCCAGGAAGCAGAAAATCAGTAATGATACAGCTGAACTGAACAGCACCATCAATCAACGGTATATAATTGATATTTCTTGAACATNTGGATATAATTGATATTTCTTGAATATATCATTCAATAACAGCAGAATACACATTCTTCTCAATTTATATGGACTATTCACTAAGATAACCACATTCTGAGTCATAAAGCACAAGTCAAAAAATTTAAAAGATTAGAAATCATACCAATTTTCTTGCAGACCACAATGAATTGAACTGGAAAGTAATAACTGAAGGACAGCTAAAATATCTGAAAATATTTGGAAATTAAACAACACATTTTCCCCTCAGGAAACTAGAGAATGGAAAGCAACTTAACACTACAGCATGCAGAGTAAAGGAAACAATAAAAATTAGAACAGAAATTAATGTCATTCAGAACAAATCAATAGAGAAAATCAGTACAAACTAAAGCTGGTTCTGTGGAAATGACAATAGATTTTACAAACTTCTGGGGTGCTTGTGTGGCTCAGTCAATTAAGTGTCCAATTTGTGGTTTTGGCTCAGGTCATGATCTCATGTGTCATGAGTTCAATTCTGCATCAACCTCTGCACTCAGTGGGGAGTCTGCTTGAGATTCTCTCCCTCTGCCCCTCCCCTCACTGACACACGTGTGTGTGCTCTCTCTCTCTCTAAAATAAATAAATCAATAAATCTTAAAAAAATAAGAATCGATAAACTCCTAGTCAAAATAACTAAGAAAAAGAGAGAAAGCACAAATTATTAATAACAGAAATTGGGATCATCATTACTGATATTATGTCCAGTAAAAGGATCACAAAAGAATGTCACAAATAGAAGACGTTTTTCAATATTTCTTGCAGGGCTGGTTTGATGATCACAAATTCTTTTAGCTCCTCTTTGTCCTGAAAGATTTTTATCTCTCCTTCTGTTTTCAATGACAGCCTAGCTGGATATAATATTCTTGGCTGCATATTTTTCTCATTTAGTGCCCTGAATATACCATGCCAGTCCCTTGGGACCTGTCTGGTCTCTGTGGATAGGTCTGCTGCCAATCTAATGTTTCTACTGTTGTAGGTTATAGACCTCTTGTCCTGAGCCACCTTCAGGATTTCCTCTTTGTCTCTGAGATTTGTAAATTTTACTATTAGACGTTGGGGTGTTGACCTATTTTTATTGATTTTGAGGGGGGTTCTCTGTGCTTCCTGGATTTTGATGCCTGTTTTCTTCCCCAAATTAGAGAATTTCTCTGCTATAATATGCTCCAATATACCTTCTGCCCCCCTCTCTCTTTTTTCTTCTTCTGGTTTCCCAATTATTCCAATATTGTTTCACTTTATGGTATCAGCAGCCTCTTCAACCTCAGCCACAGCAACTTCTTCCTAGACACATCACCAAAGGCAAGGGAAGCAAGGGCAAAAATGAACTGTTGGAAAGTCATCAAGATAAAAAGCTTTTGCACAGCAAAGGAAAACAGTCAACAAAACCAAAAGACAACCAACAGAATGGGAGAAGATATTTCCAAATGACATATCAGATAAAGTTCTAGTATCCAAAATGTAAAAGAACTTATCAAACTCAACACCCAAGGAACAAATAATCCAGTTCAAGAATTGGGCAGAAGACATGAACAGACATTTCTGCAAAGAAGACATCCAAATGGCCAACAGACACATGAAAAAGTGCTCAACATCACTCAGCATCAGGGAAATACAAACCAAAACCACAATGAGATACCACCTCACAACAGTCAGAATGGCTAAAATTAACAAGTCAGGAAATGACAGAGGTTGGCAAGGATGCAGAGAAAGGGGAACCCTCTTACACTGTTGGTGGGAAAGCAAGCTGGTAGAGCCACTCTAGAAAACAGTATGGAGGTTCCTCAAAAAGTTGAAAATAGAGCTATCCTTGACCCAGCAATTGCACTACTGGGTATTTACCCCAAAGATACAAATGTAGTGATCTGAAGGGGTATGTGCACCCAATGTTTATAGCAGCAACATCCACAATAGCCAAACTATGGAAAGAGCCTAGTTGTCCATGGACAAATGAATGCATAAAGAAGATGTGGTATATACATATATATACAATGAAATATTATGCAGCCATCAAAAAAATGAAATCTTGCCATTTGCAACGATGTGGATGGAACTAGAGGGTATTATGTTAAGTGAAATAAGTCCGAGAAAGACAATGATCATATGATCACAATGATATGTGGAATTTGAGAAATAAGGCAGAGGATCATAGGGGAAGAGAGGAAAAAATGAAACAAGACAAAACCATAGAAGGATACAAACCATAAGAGACTCTTAATCTCAGGAAACAAACCGAGTGTTGCTGGAGTAGTGGGGGGTGGGAGGGATCAATGGCCGGGTGATGGACATTGGGAAGGGTATGTGTTATGGTGAGTGTTGTGAATTGTGTAAGACTGGTGAATCACAGACCTGTACCCCTAAAACAAATAATATATTATATGTTAATTTAAAAAAAAGAATGTTACAAATAACTTCATGCTCACAAATTTGATAGTTTAAATTAAATGGACCAATTTCTATAAAATCACAATTTATCAGAAGTTTGTATGCCAAGCACATAAACTTATCACAAGAGAAATCATGTAATTGGCCTATATCTAATAAAGAAATTGAGTCAGTAATTAATACTCCTACCCAAAGAAAGTATACAAAGTTTTCATAGGTGAATTCTACCAGATATTTAAGTAATAAATGGTACTAGTTGTCTAGAAGTTCTCCCAGAAAATAGAAGAAAGGGAACACTTTCTAACTCATTCTATGAGACTGGCATTACCCTAATAACAAAACCAGATAAAAATATTCCAAGAAAAGAACACTACAGACCAATATTCCTCTGAATGCCGCAAAACTCTTCAACAAAATTTTAGCATATCAAATCTAACAATGCATAAAAATAATTATAGTCATAATCAACTGCTATTTATTCATGGTATGGTTGGCTCAAGATACAAAAAGTATATAATTCACACACCAAAAGGTAAAGAAAAAATCCTATAATTATATTAAAAAGAGAGAATTTGATTAAACCTAAAGGCTATTCATTACACAAACTCTCAGCAAACCAAGATGAAGAATAACTTTCTCAACTTGATAAAAAATGTTTACAAAACCCTATAGCTAAACAAACAAACAGACAAACCCTGTAGCTTAGCATCATACTTATTGCTTAGAAATTAAATACTTTTCCCCTAAAATCAGGAATAAAGCAGGGTGTTCATTCTCGCCACTCCTATTCAAGATTATACTGGCACTCCTAACTAATACAATAAGACAAACAAAATGAAATAAATGGTATGTAGATTGGAAAGGAAGAAATAAGACTGTGTCCATAAGTGACATGATTGTTTATATAGAAACATGCAAAATTGACAAAATAAACCTTCCCGAAACTAAGAAGTGATGATAGGAAGTGTTCAGGATACAAAGTGTTAACATATAAAGTTAATTACAATATGATAGTAATGGACAATTGGAATTTGAAATTAAAAACACAGTACCATCTATATTAGCAGCAAAATGCTGAAATGCTTAAGCATAAACGCAACAAAATATATACAAGATTGACACAAGGAAAACTACAAACTATAGGATAAAACTACCTAAATAAATGGAAAGATGTTTTATGATATTTTGTTTTATAGGAATTATAACTAATTACTTGCATCTACTTAATTAAAAAAGAAAAAAAAAAGCTTTAGAGAAGGNTACTTGCATCTACTTAATTAAAAAAGAAAAAAAAAAGCTTTAGAGAAGGCCATGGGGCTTAGGACAAGAAATGCTCCGTTAGCCATTTGCTGGTGTGCTTGCTCACATTTCTCTCATCCATTAGACTGGATCCACCTGGAGGGCAGACAACATAGTCTGTCCATCCCTGAGTACCCTGCTGCTAGCAAAGTTCCTGGGACAGACTCAAAAAATATTTATACGAAGAAAAATGAGTATGTATTCAGAGAGATTATTTGACTTGTGAAGGATAGTGTGGCCAAAATAGGTGGATTCGAAAGCAAGATTAATATGGAAAACAGAATTTTTCATACAAGGAATAGAGTGGCCATATCCAATAATATATCATGTGCTAAACTTCAAAAGTGGGACCATTTTATTTTATTTTATTTTAAAGATTTTATTTATTTATTTGACAGAGAGAGAGACAGCCAGCGAGAGGGAACACAAGCAGGGGGAGTGGGAGAGGAAGAAGCAGGCTCCCAGCGGAGGAGCCCGATATGGGGCTCAAACCTAGAACCTTGGGATCACGCCCTGAGCCGAAGACAGATACTTAACAACTGAGCCACCCAGGTGCCCCAAAAGTGGGACTGTTTTAAAGTCCTGGAATGTTTAGTGATCTCAATGGGATTTGAACTTTAGATTTTCATTCTGCCACCCCTCACAGGATGGTCTTGGAACACAGACATCACTTTGAGTTGTAGGTGACTCTGTGAGTGGAAACATATAATTAATTTGAAACCGAAAAATGGCCAAAATTATAAAGGATTTTGGTACAGAGAAGAAAAGATCAAGTCAGGGGAGGCTGAGAGCAGGAAACTTCCCTGTGGTAAAGGAGCTGAACCATCCCAGTGTGACCTAGGAATTGATGGATTTGGCTGGCGAGGAGCCAGCCAGTCGGGGTGGTGGTGGCAGGGAGTGGCTCTCTTCCTCCAGTGGAAATGTTATAATATCCCTCAAGCCCAAAGCCTCTAGGAGCTGGGCAGCTGTCCTTCCAGTCAGTCCTAGAAACAGCTGGTACTCCAATCTAGGCAGTCAGGCCCCCCGAGGTCTATTTCCTGACTGCCAAGTTTGCTTTCTCAGGCCTGCACAATAAGAAGACAGACCTCCAGTGGGGCAGGGGTCCTTGTGTCAGAAAGAAACCCAGACTGTGCCCAGCAGATGTCCTGGCCTGCTGCACACCTCTATGGGATAATGAAATTACGAGGGCAGTGAGGATGGCCTACTTGCATCTCTGCTTCCCTGACCTTGGCCTAGTGAGTTTTCCCTTTTCTCAATAAAGCATTTCTTACTCCATGCTGCGTGATGGTGTGATGTTGAGGAATTTATTCTGCCCTCTTGTATGACAGATGGTAGCCCTGGAGAGACCCACCTGGTACAACGTATGTTCGGTCTTCCCTGAGAACTATAGCTATCAGATACTGAGTGACATTGTCTCTGTACATTTCATCCTTCATCCTGCTTCAGGTTCCTGTTCTTGCTAGAGTCTAGCAACCTGTGAGCACCTTCCATGGGTAATCACAAGTTCTAACCACAGCTCTGCATGCTGGGTAAGGAGCAGAGGCTGGCCAGCACTGTACAGATGCATGGCCTCCAATAAGGTGGAAAACACATATCCTTTCTCTTCTATTTGTCTTTGAAATAGTCAAAATTTCAAGGAAGGGGATGCCTCACTGGTTAGTGGGTTGTTTAAGAAGTCTGTGAGTTGAATTGAAACAAATATTCATTTATTTAGTTTAAACAGTATTATGAAGCACAATATTTTTTATCTTCTGTACCTTTCTGCTGTTCTGTCCTTTATGTGTTACTTGGATAATATAAACGTTAACCAGCACGTTAAAGAGTTGCTGTACTTGAGACTTAAGAGTTTGAGAGAAAATTTATTTCATCATGTTGTCCAAGAGACACTACTTTCTCCCAATGTGGCCATCAGCAACTTTCCTTAATGAAAAAAACAATGAAACAGTGACTCCTTTAGAAATCTTCAGATAGTGGATTTGAAACTTTTGTCTTTCAAATTTTAATAGAAATAATACTTTTCTCTTTGCTCACTCATGGATTACTAAGCCCTTTTTTTTGTTAGTCTTTGAAAATCCTTCAGTGTAATTTCCATTATGTTCTTAATACCTTTAGACATTAAAGAGATTAAAGGAAAGGGAACCAGTTATTTTTTCTCTCTTCTTGGTATCAGGCATATTAGATTGTTTGGGAATAGCTTAAGAAAAAGTAATTGGGAGAGGATACATTTACCAGAGTTAAATAACTTGGCCCTGATATAACTTTCAACGATGCAACTATTCAAACACTTGTCATATTTAACTATTTGTTATAGTGGTAAGCTTTTTTTTTTTTTTAATACAAAGATATGTGACCTGGTAATAAGATTAGCTCCCCCAAGAATATGTTCTTACTCCCTGCAGGGAGAAGGAGAAAAAAATCAGATAATGTTACCAGAGTTCTAGGAAGAATTTCATTCATATTTGCTTTCTAAATTCAAAATATCAACTCTGAAATTTAAACATATACCAAATCAAATCAACTTTCTATATTTAGAAAAAAATTGAAATTTAGTTTATTTTAATCAATTTCAAGGTAAAGTGTTGGGGAGGAGGTTTTGGTGGTTTCCCGGCTTTCTGTTTTTCCTCTTCTACTCTTTCATTTTTTGTATACATTTTTCTCCTGCTTTTTCTTTGCCTTTCATGTTATCTTACTTAATATGCCATTTTACTAAAAAATGACCACAAAGAGTCTTTCTTTTTTTTTTCATTATTTCAAAACCAGAGTAAATTTTTTTCTAAAGTATTTAATAGCAAAAGTGAAACAGCGTCTGTTAATCTTATCTAAGGCAACTAATCACTCAATTTCATTGTCCAAATGAAGTTAAATACCAACACAAACTACTTTTCAAAATATGTGGATAAAGGTTCTATTTTATGTTAACTTTTGTATTTTATATTAACCTTTTTCATTACCTGTATTATAATTTTATATATGTACAAACCCATATACAAACCATTAAGTGTGCACCCAATGAACATTTACAAGGTGAGCATACCTTGTAATCACAGATAAAGAAAAAAACCAGAACCTCAGGGGACATAATTTTCCCTCCCAGGATACACCCCAACATCTTCCCAAAGGTAAATCCAATCTCTGCTTTGCTTGTATTGAATCGACTTTGCTACCTTTTGTAATTTATGCAAGTGGAGTCATGGAGCATATATCCTCTTGTGTCCTGATTCTTTCATTCCATATTATGCTCTCCTAAGATTCATCAGTGTTGGTGTTTGTAACAGAATTTCACTCACTTTTGTTGCTATATAGTATTTCACTTTATAATATATGACAGTTTACTTATTCATTCTACTGTTAATGCAGATTTTGGATATTTCTAGTGTGGAGCTATTACAAACACACACACACACATATAAATGTATACACACACACATACACACACTTTTCTACAGGATAAATATCTAGGAGTAGAATTGTTGATTCATAGGGAATGTGTAGGTTTATTTACTTGATATTGCCAATTGCTTTACAATTAATTTCACTAGTTTTCACGGTAAATGAGCAGGATATGAGAGAGCAAGTATTTCATGTTCTCACCAACGCTGGATATTTCAACCTTTTTAATTTTAGTCACTTTATTTTATTTATTTATTTATTTGGTGTGTTGTGGTGTTGTACCGTTGTTTTAATTTACATTTCCTTAATAACTCTTGAGATTGAGCACTTTTCCACATGCTTGTTGGGCATTTGGATATCCTGCCTATTCTAAGTTCTTGTTTAAGTCTTTGTCTATTTTTTTAAAATTTCTTATCCTTTTTAAAAAATCAATCCGTAATTTTTAAAATTCTGAATGTGAGTCTTTTGTTGAATATATATTGCAAATATCTTCTTTCATTTTGTGGATTGTATTTTAATCATTTTAATGGTATATTTGGATTAACCGAGTTTTTGTTTTTGTTTTTTTGAGAGTGAGAGAGCACATGAGCAGGAGGGAGAGGGCAGAGAGAGAGGGAGAGAGAATCTCAGGCAGACTCTACTCCAAATACAGAGCCCAACCCAGCCCCATCCCCCAGCCCTGTGATCACAACCTGAGCTAAAAACAAGAGTTAGATGCTCAACTGACCACGTCACCCAGGAGCCCCTGAACAAGCAAGAGTTCTTAATTAAATCCAACTTGTCAATATTCTTTTATGATAGTGCTTTGTGTGTCCTATTTTAGAAATAAAATTATAAATTATAAATTAACGAGGAAATTATTTTTCATACTTATGATGCTAGTGGTGGTCAAGATTCAATTTTTAAATAAATTAATACACTTCATTTTTTAGAGCAGTTTTAGGTTTACAGAAAAATTGAGTAGAAAGAACAGAGTTTCCTTGGGGCTCCTGGGTGGCTCAGTCATTAAGCGTCTGCCTTCTGCCTCATGGGGTGATCCCAGGGTCCTGGGATTGAGCCCCACATCGGACTCCCTGATCCACTGGGAGCCTGCTTCTTCCTCTCCCTCTCCCCCTGCTTGTGTTCCCTCTCTTGCTGGCTCTCTCTCTCTCTCTGTCAAATAAATAAATAATTAANCTTCCTCTCCCTCTCCCCCTGCTTGTGTTCCCTCTCTTGCTGGCTCTCTCTCTCTGTCAAATAAATAAATAATAAAAAAAAAAAAAAGAACAGAGTTCTCATATATCCCCCAACTCCCTGTAGATGCCCCTGTTATTAACATCTTTCTTTTTTTTATTTTTAAGTTTTTTTTTATTTGAGAAAGAGTGAGTGAGAGAGAGAGCACGAGTGGTGTGGAGGGGCAGGCGGAGAGAGAGAAGCAGACTCCCCACCTAGCAGAGAGCCCGATGAGGTGCTCAATCCCAGGATCCTGGGATCATGACCCTAGCCGAAGGAAGACGCTTAACTGACTGAGCCATGCAGATGTCCCTATTCACATCTTTCATTGGGGTAGAACATTTGTTACAATTGATAAGCTAATGCAATATTGGAAAAATATAATTATTACAATAATGTAATATTATTAACTAAGGTCTATTGTTTACATTAAAGTTCCCTGTTGGTGTTGTATCTGCTATGGATTTGACAAATATGCACTAATCCACCATTACGGTAACATAAACTAATTTCATTTCTCTAGAAATCTCCTATGCTCCACATTGTGTCTTTCATCTCTTCATCTGAACTCCCAGAACTACTGAACTTTTAGTATGCTCTTACTTGTGCCTTTTTCAGAATATAGTACACATTGGAATTATCAAGTATGTAGACTTTTAAGATTGGCTCCTTTTACTTAACAGAATGCATTTCTTCCATGTCTTTTTTGTAGCTTGATAGCTCATTTCTTTTTATTATTGCATATTATTCCATTATATGGATTTACCACAATTTGTTTATTGTCAGTGCTTTGGATTTCAGCCATTCTAATAGGTATGTAGATGTATCTCGTTGTTTTAAATCATTATTCCTTAATAACATATATTGTTGGACATCTTTACGTATGTTTCTTTGCCTTCTAGATATCTTCTCTGATGAGGTGTATCTTCAGATATTCATCCATTTAAAAATTTTGATTCTTCAGTTTTTGAACATTCATTTGAACATTGTTGAGTTCTAAGTGTTATTTTTATATTTTATATTCTTGTTCTTTATAAGACTGGTGTTTTGCAGAGATTTTCAACCAATCTGTAGCTTGTCGTTTCATTCATTGAGTAGTGTCTTCTGTGGAGTAGAAGTTTTTCTTTCATAAAGTCCAGCTTATCCTTTCATTTCTTTTTTGGATCATGCTTTTGGTCTTATATCTTAAAAGTCAACACCAGGTCCAATGTCACCTGTATGTTCTCTTTATGCTATCCTCTAGCAGCCTTATGATAGTTTTAAATTGATAATCTATTTTGAATTAATTTCTGAGAGAGGTGGAAGTTCTGTATTTAGAGTCATGTTTTTGCATGTGAATGTCCAGTCTGGATTCATTTTTTCCACCATATGTATACCCAAGTACCCAGTGTAGTTCATTAGTAGCTAATTGCATTCATTTCAGATTTATTTTTCCTACATTTTCTTGTGTATAAATGAACAGATAAATGTATAACTCCTTATATTGTCTTAACTATTACATGAAAGGTAACATACCACAGATGCTTTTGGCACTTTGCTTTTTTTTTCCTTTTAAAAATTGTAATCCAGAAATCATTCTGTATGAGTTCATGGATATCTAATGCATTCTTTTTGTCCTTTCTTCTTTCTTATTTTTTTCTTTACTACCACATGGTGCTACAGGGTTTACTGACGCTCCTACTTATTATCATGTAGGGTCACTTTTAATGTTTTTCAGTTTCAAAAAGTGCTTCATTGAATAGCCCTGAAAGAAATGAGAGCATGATCACAAAGGTAAAGCCCTATTCTTGTACCATCAGGTCAAATGTACATACTATCAACATGACTGTTCACTGATGAGACAAATCTTGATCATACGGCTGAAGTAGTGTTCTCTAGGTTTCTCCACTGTAAAATCACTCCCCCCCACCCCCCACATGCACACATTACTCTTCTCTTTGGAAGGAATTTCTTAGGAGTAGCCAACATGGGAATTTGTTTTTTATTTTGGATTAGAATCCAGCACTTTGTTTATTTTGTTGTTTAAAGTGTTTCAGCCTTGGTCATTGTAAGCTTCTTTTACATGCTCCCATCATTTGAACACTTTCTTACTTTCTGGAACTATAAGCTTATCTTGTGTGTTCCCTTCCCCAGCCCTAGAATCAGCTGTTTCTCCAAGGAGTCCTGGTTCCTTTTATTGAAGAATGACATTTGAAGCCAAGTCCTAGGCACTGGGTGTGATCATTTCTAATGCAATGTCATTGCTTCCAGGCTCTTTCACTAGACCTAGAAAATATATGTATGCACACTAACCCATGGAAACACACATATCTAAAATTTTTGAAAATCTATCTGTATTTATGTTAAGTTGAACACGAGTTCATATTGATATGTCTGAATCTAATCCTATAACAGTTGGTTCATTTCAGCCTTTCTCTCTTGCTCTGATTAGCTTTTGCTATTGAATCTTGATGGCATGGAACACAAAAAGAATTATGGGTGAGTGACATATCAGGAAAAGGTAAAGCAAAAAATAAAGAGAAAAAATTTATCTCTGAGACTAATACAGATGATCACATCATGACACATCAGATTTTAAGATGTTCACATCTTGACACTGATATTCTCTCAAATTTTCAATCACCTTCCAAGCATTTGGATGCCTACCATCTATCAGGAGCAACGTGTACAGTGTTTCCCAACAGCATCATTATTGACATTTTGACTATTGACTTATTGACAGATAATGCCCCATGAATATAGAATATTTAACCTCTACCCATTAGATTTCAGTAGTGCCTTCCACCCCCTACTTGTAACAAAGAAAATGTCTCTAGATAGTGCCAAATGTCCCCTGAAGGGCAAATTTGCTGTTGCTTGAAAACCGCTGGCATTGATTAAGACTTGATGGAATCTGTTTATTTGAAAATTGACTTTGAATTTTTGTTTTTTAAGTGAAAAATGCCTCTGCCATTGATGAGAGAGAGACTTGTACTTATGTTCTTAGATTTAACATTTCCAGTTGGGCTCCATAGTAACCCCATTTTCTTATCTAGATGTACCAACATGTAAGATATATGGTCTCTTAGACTAGTTCTGCTACATGGTTCTTTTCAGAAATAACTTTTAAAAATGAGTCTCAGTAGGTTTGTGGCTTTTAAATATTTTGTAGCTGAAGAACTTACATTCAATCTATACATCTTTGGAGATGAGAAGTGGAAAGGAGGGATGAGAGGTTCAGGGAGGAATTCTCAATCCCAAATTAGAAAAATATTTTTTAAAATAAAACTTTTGGCAATAACAGAAAATTCCTTGAATAAATGAATTTTCCCAATTCACAATTTGGTTTTACCATGATTAAATTGTTCCCTTTTCTATTTAATGTAGTGTCTTTATTTAAAGATTCTGTTATTTCAAAATGCTGCTCTTCTCTGGTTTAACATTTAGAATCCAGTTCTTCGTTGAAGGAGATATTTCATTTATTTTGCCCCTGAAAGGCATGTACTGTTCTGGAACTATTTACAAGTGACTTCAACTACTTATTCATAATTGGCTGAAATATTTTTATAGAATTGCATCCAGGTTGAGTTTGACAAGGCTGTGAATTACACAACAGTTATTCTTGATCTAAACAATTGTCAGTCTATGGAAAGCAGCACAGCTTGAGGCCAAGTTGTATGAGAAGGTTAATGCTCAGGCCCTTAACTGTGTGGACTTTTCTGACTCACACATTCCTGGTGTGACAAGTAAAGACAGTGGCCAGTAACCTCAGCAGGTCCTTACTGAACACTTGCCTGGAACATATAATTTTCCTCGGCATTTAGCCACTATGAGGGAAGAGTCTGAAGAGCCCTTAAGATCCACCTTTCATTTTAAACATTAGTTGGCTGAAGCTCACACAGGATGAATGACTCACTTGTCTCACGGCTGGTTGGTTGGTAGAAGTAACAAGGTCAGAATTTGTATTTTCTGTGTTTCTGACTCCTAGGTTGTGTCTATTTCTTCTAGACCTTCCTGCAGGGTGTAGGAGGCAGTCTGGTCAGTGGTCCACCTGGTCAGGAGCCACAATCAAAGGTTTCCTTCAGCAGAGAAGTCCAGAGCCAGAAAAGGCCAAACAGAGACATCCAGGGTGTACTGCTACTTTTCCCTAGAAAATTAAAGTGGGAAACATAAATGTATCAAGAAAATGCAACTTTCCCTAGTAAAGAGCCAAGGGAAAAAGGAAGAGGAACATGACTAGTAGGGGAGAAAGTGAGTAGTGATGGATATTGGGACCTTCAGGAATGTCAGGAGAGAAAGAAAGTGGATTCTATGCTGCCGTGGGTATCTTGGGTCATCCAGTAACATTAAGTGCCAGGAAATGGTCCAAGCTTACACAGAAATTCAATCAATGGGTGATTGTAGGCAAATACGAATAGTGCTCCACTTCATAACATTTATATCAAGGTATTGGTGGGTCTGACAGAAAATGAATAAATAAAAAGTCATCCCCAAATTAAAAAAAAAAAAAGGATTCTTAAATCTATAGCTAAAAAAGATGTGTCTCTCAGTCAAAACAGCTGTTACATGAGGCACTACAAAACTCTATAATCCTTAGTGGAGAATGCTGATTCTCAAACAGACTAACAGACAGACAAAACACCCAAATAAGAAAGACTAAAGTGTTAGGAATTTTGTACTAAGGCAGACAGGAGATAATTTTATACTGGCTTTTCTGTAGTGCTGTGCTTCCTATGCCAGAACCAACCAACCAACCAAAGGAAAATCATGTCAATAAAAATAACCCAAATGTTTTCAAATAGCTGACTATTTGATGAGATGTTTGAATGTTTGACTCTATTTCCCCATCAAACTGGAATGTGAGGTATGGTGATTGAGGTGCAGAGCTGTTCACGTTTTTAATTCTTTATAACCAAACATACTAACCACCTGCCATAAGTGGATTGTCAATCTCTAGTGTTCACCTTACAAATAAAACAGCAAAAATGGGTTTATTCAGGAATAACTGAGAATTGCAATCTAGGACAAGCAAGCTAGGGCAAAACCATAGCCAAGTGCAAAGAATAAAGGAGAGGGTTGCCCTTCTATAGAGAAAAGGGGACATTGGGAAGGCTGTTATAAATGGTCCTGGGAGTTGGAAGTAGGGTGGCTTCTCATTGGTTGAGTTGTGACACTCTTTCATTGGCTGGGCTGTTGCTGAGGAGGAGAAAAGTCTGTCTTCCTCCTGCTGGGACAGTAAATGTGGACCTTCTCCTGCAAGGTGGACCTCTTTCTGTTGGGTCTGAAAATTGATGAGGAATGATAGGGCATAAGAGCTCTCCCTGCTGACATCCCTACTCCATTCTAAATGAGATTTCCTTTTATTAATTTTCACATTAGTATCAAGGTTATGAAAATGGTTGGTCTTTGGCAGGCTATTGATTGATGGCGTTCATTGATAAGTACTTATCTGGCAATATTGTATTAATTTGGCTATTATAAGTTACCTTATATACCAGTAAGTTCAAGTATCAGAGATAATATTTGGGAATTTTTTCTCTCAGTTGACAAGGGGGCAGTATGAGATATAAATGTCAGATCAGAATAATTAAAACCATTAAAACCAAAGCCTTATGCTCATTAGAGTCGGCAAACTTGATAATGTAGCAGAGCTGCTGCACTAGTGTAGCAAATACATTTTCATTATTGAAAATATTCTAATTATCTGCACCACCTGTCATTTTAGAAGTTATAGAACACTCTCCAATGGAGTGCCTATTGAATATTCTCTATAGTCCTGTGTGGAAGTGTGGCATAATACAAAAATATATTTGGCCTTTGTCTTTTGTTCTTGGCACAGAGTTCCTAAAAAATGATTGGTGTTTCCTGAGTGATAAGAGTGTCTTTTGTTATTCATGAAGTCCACATTTCCCACCACACGTGAGTTTATGCTAACGAGGTGACTTAGGAAGGGGCCTCTAGGTAGACTCAGCATAGGACCAGTCATGGGAAAGACCAGGTGATTAGAGGATTGGAATTTCCAGCTACACTTACCAACCTCTGAGGAGAGGGGAGGAAGGCTGGGAATTGAACTCTGTAAAACTTAAACAAAATTTGGAACGTTTCCAGGTTGGTGAACACATTGAGTAGCTGGGAGGCTTGCACACCCAGAGAGGGCATGGAAGCTCCATGCCCTTCCCCCCATACCTTGCTCTATGCATTGTTTTCATTTGTTCCTGAGTTACATTCTTTATAATAAACTCATAGTAGTAAGCAAACCATTTTCCTGAGTTCTGAAAGCCGTTCTAGCAAATTATCGGAACTGAAGAGAGGGTCATGAAAACCCTCAATTTGTTCAGAAGTACAGGTGACAACTGATATCTGAAATGGGACAGTTTAACCTGTGGGGTCTGCACTAACTCTGAGTAGTTAATGTGAAAATTGAATTGAATTGAATTGTAGGGCATCCAATTGGTATCTGGAGAGTTGGAAAATTGGTTGGCATGGCTTAAAAAAAATGAACCCACGTATTTGGCATTAGAAATGTGAGTAAAAGCAGTTCAGGCAGGCAGGGCAATATCACTCCTTTTTACAGGTCATAGAGGTAAGGCTTACAAAGCTGAATTGATTAATCCGAACAGTAAGCCATAGTAAATGCCCAAGTAACAGGTTCTGTCCTCATTCTTGAACTCAATACCATCCCCTTTCTCACCTTCTATTATTATACCAGGTCTGGTCTCTGACTAGTCACAGGATGACATATTTGGATATCAGAGCTGCAGAAACCTGACTAACATGCAGACTAGGGTAGACCCAGAATAATTGGACAACCAAGTCAATAGAAGCTATTTTCCTTAGAAATTGAGTTACAGACATCTTCCTCTTAGAAATTGTATGAGAGCTGCTTGTTGCTGTTTTTTTAAAATCATTATCCAAATTCTCTTGAAAGTAACTTCTGTTTTTTTTTTTCTCAGCAAACTGCTGCAGTAATATAACAGTTGATTTCCACAAAAGGAAGTTCATCTGTGCCCTAAACTTATTGCAAGAGAAAATGCTACGTATGAAACCAGAGGGTCCACTTAGACAGAGGGAGAGATCAGTAAATTTTATTAAGCAGAAAATTGGCAAAGGCTTGACAACCTCTTGCTAATGCTGGTAATGGCATTTCCTTCAGATGGCAGATTCAAAGGTTAGCCCGGATTGAAAAATGGCAGCAATATGTGTGTGTGTGTGTGTGTGTGTGTGTGTGTCTTTGTCTGTGCCTGTGTGTGTCTGTATAGGGAGTGGTTGCGGGCAGGAAACAATTCAAGCCAAACAGAAAAAGCTATACTTAATGGTAGCAACAAACACCACAGACAAAGTGGTTTGCTGGGCATCGCACTTATTAAGCATTGCCAGGTAATTATGGTATGAAGCCGACTCATCTTAATGCAGTGATTGTGTGGGAAATGGAACTCCAAACTACATGGAATGCTTTAGATCACACTTAGAAAACTTGAAATGGAAAAACCCAGCAATTTTCCTTGGACATTTTTATTGTAGCAGCGTTTTAAAATATGCAAATATTTTCTAATGATGTTAGCTTCATCTTACTTAGCTCATCCATGTATGACACATTAAGTGCCATCCTAAACTGATAAATCTGGGCTATGATTTCAACACAGCGGTCCCCTTGTGCATTCCTTTTCTTCTGAAATGACCTCAGAAAGCTTCAAATGGAATATAACTCTAATTGCAATAGATAGATTCTGTATTCATTTTAAAAAATCTGAGTAAATAGATAAAAATTTTACTCTGATGGACAGCCTTCCTTGATTACTATAACCACACATTAAAACAGCAAATCTGACAGATCCCGCTCCTCTTAATATCCTTAATGCTTTTAAAACATTCCTTGCTTAGCACTCTTGAACTGCTTCCAATGGTGTTCATAATCAACTCCAATCTCCTCAGGGAGCTCCAGAAGGGTGCATGCTTTCTGTCCCATACCTAGTCTCCTGCCTTATTGCTTGTCACTTCACCACCATATACTCAAGGCATATGGATCTTATTGCATTCCTACATCCTGCTATGCTCCCATATGTTCCTGAGTTTTCCAGGAGTCTTTCAATTGTGTGCCTGGAATAGCCTTCTTCCACCTCTCCACCTGGCTGACTCTCTGCACTCATCATTCAAACCCAGATCAGGTGTCACATTCTCCCACCTTCCCTGAGGAGCCATCCCCTACTCTGCTCACTGGGTTGTGTGCCCTGGCTCTTTTCCCTACGGTTGTCAGTCTGTTATTATTACAGTCAATCTCTCACAGGATTGCCATTGCCTACACTGTTGTCATTGAGGACTTCTGGAAAGCAGACAATGTCTAATTTTATGACCTTAGTGCTTAGCAGCATGACAGCATATAACAGTCAATGAATGGTGTAGTGAATGAATAAAGTCAATATGAAATAAACTTCTTTTTGACACAGATCTATAAGAGATATATTTTATAGACCTGTTGTGATTGTCCTGGGTTATTTAAAGGTGGTATTGACCAAGGGGGGGGGGGAATGGGCTGACCAAATTGTCCAAATGTAAATAGAAAATGCCTAGTATGTATGGAACATCTAATTTAGCAGAATTTAAGGTCAAGGCATGGGTTGGAGGAGAGTGGCATTAATTACGATTTCATTCTGCCAACTATTTAAACATATTCGTATCATGCATTTTAGGTCATACAAATGATCCTGACATGTTTTCATTTAATCTTTCCTTTTTTTTTCTATTCCTCTGTGTGGAAGCAATGGTATAGTTGAAACAATGGCATAGAGTGGTAGCAAAGAAAGGGCTGAGAGAGGAGAGGAAGTGTTGTTTGAAATGATTAAGGTTGTTATTTATTTATTTTATTAATTTATTTTCAAAGATTTTCTTTATTTATTTGACAGAGAGAGAGAGAGAGAGACAGCAAGGGAGGGAACACAAGCAGGGGCTGGTGGCACAGGGAGAGTCAGAGTTCCCGCTGAGCAGGGAGCCCAATGCAGGGCTCGATCCCAGGACCCTGGGATCGTGACCTGAGCCAAAGGCAGAAGCTTAATGATTGAGCCACCCAGGGGCCCCCTAAGGTTGTTTTTTAAAGGAAGGGGTAATCCCTACTGGATCATGTCACTATTTGACAACTTTGCAGTACACTTTCATAGTACAATTGCTCTCCCAGTGGTCTAATCAAACTATTTCATGACTTTCCTTCTCATCGTAAACACCACATGCCCCCCCCCCAGTTGATAACCTTGCTTCTACCAAGAAAATAGAAGCAACCAAAAGGGAACTTCATCTTCCTTCCATGGAATCTACCAAGCCACCTACATCTGCCTCCTCCTCTGCAAAGAGGGACTCAGTATCTCGTGCCTGTAATTCCTCACTACATGGTGGAAAGCATCCCCTTTCACCCAGCATGGGTCTTGCTCCTGCATTGCATCCTCTTAGTCTTGTGTTTTACACGCTCAGCTTCTCTTTGTTGGTTGTGGTACAGCACAGTGGTGCACCATTGTGGCGTGATGCTGCTTACCTCCAAGTAAAAACGTAAACCCGTCCTTAACCCCAGGACCCTTTACAGTCACTGCCCCATTTCTCAGTCCTGAAGGGGCTCACATATATGCCACCCCCAAATACTCCACGTTAGATATGGATTATTTTGAGTGAAGGCAACTGGGAATCAACATATAAGAAATAGTCCTCCTTGGAGCTTCTCTGATCTGAGAGCAGAAACTTCTGAGCAATGAAGACTGCCATAAATCCCTTCTCCTCAGGGAGTTTCAAAGCCATGAAGAAGACAAAAAGTCAGCACTAAGATGGGCCCCTACTGGTAAATAAAATTACTAGAATAATCCTTTTCTTACATTAGTTTCCCCATACATTCTCTTTCCCACAATTTCCCACTTCTAGAAATTCAACCATTTTTCTTTGTCTTGTCACTTCTCCATAAATGTATTGTCCTTGTAAAATGGCATCTGAACCTCCAGTTACAACTACCTTTTGGGGTTTTCATTTCATTTTGGTGAAGTCCCCCATAAGGATATAAATTTAACCTTATTATCCTGTTAACTTGTTTTTTGTCGGTTCAGCTTGCAAGGACCCAATCACCAAACCTAAGAGGATGGGCAAAAAACGTTTTTTCCCCTCTCCGATACAGCCAAACATCTTGAAAGAATGATCTATAATTGCTGATTCCACCAAGTTGTCACATTCCATTCTTGCCCAACTCACTGCAACCCGGTTTTTGATCTCAATACCCATGGGTCTGTTTTGCTAGGGCAGCCAATAACGGCCATGTTGTATTTCTCCGCACAACTGACTGCTTTTCTCCTTAGACTTCTGTGGCAGCCCACACTTCCTGGTTTCTGGTAACAGGATTGTGGCCCCTTCTCTGTCTCTTACCTGATTAATTCTCATTCAATCTCTAGATGTTAATGTTTATTCTCAAGCCCCCTCTCTTATTTATTCTTCCTTTTTCTTTATGTAATTTCAACCACAGCATCTAAAATATATATTACGTATTTGTTGATGATGCCCAGATTTGTCTGTATTTCCATCTTTAACACAAATCTCCAAATCACACAACCAACTTGCCTATTTGAGGTCTCAGTCTGAATGGCTAACAGGTACCACTAACTTGACATACAAAAAAGAATCACTTAACTTCACACTTGAGCCCTTAGAATTGCCTCCCCCACAGGTTTATCTGTCTCAGAAAATGCTACCATTTGTCCAGTTGTTCAGTCCAAAAATCCAGATGTCAAGTGGCTCCTCTTTTCTTCATTCTTCCCATCCAATCTGTAAGAAAGGCTGTCCCCCTAAAATGTCTCTTATGTGACTTCCCTCCTTCCTCACAGCTGCCACCCCAGTCTAAGCCAATATGGAGTTTTGTGACAAGCCTCCTAACTAATCTTTCTCCTCTTCCTGCTTCACATAGCTGCAGAAGTGATATATTTTTTTTTAATTGCAAATCAGAGCATGTCCCAAATCTGCTTAAATGTTTCAGTGGTGGCTCTCTGCTTGGAATTAAAAAAAATTAGAATCCTTAATACAGTGGCAAAATCTTCCATGATCTGGTTTCTACCTACCCCTTCAGCCTGCTCTCTGACAACCCTGTTACTAACCGTGCTTAGTCCCATTGGCCTTTTCATTGTTGTTTGAACATATCACTCTCTCTACTGCATTAGGGCTTGTAGTGTAAGTGGTTTTCTCTGTGTGGACACTTCTACAAGATCTTTCTTTACATGGCTTGCTCCTTCAGTCATTTTTGTCTCAGATAAAATTTAACATTACCAGTGAGATCTTCCTTGACCGCCTAATATAATTAGAAATTTCCCAACTTCATCTGTCTTGTCCCCCATCTAACCCCTGGTGATATTACCTAACTGGTGATAAATATATCACCAATTTTTTTTCTTCATATAGTTAATTGCCCATATGTGTCTGTGAATGTAAACACAAACTTAGTGATGCATGAAGATGTCTCTCTCTGTCTCTCTCACACACAGATATGCACACATTTCAATTCCAAGTGAAAAAATATGTATATCCCTTGCTTCTTTCTCTAACTTCAAATATTAAAATTTTCTCATCTGTATACAATAACTGAATAAGATAGAGGAGAAAATGGTTAGAACAATCCATCCACACCAAAGGCAAGGAAAATTTTCAACACACAAGAGCTTTGATACTTGCTAACTCCTCAGGGAACAGAAAGGTGGAGGGGACAGGACCTTCAAGAGGAAATAAGCAATGAAAACTCTAAGAGTTCACACAAAGGGAGAAGAATGAAGAGAAAGATCCAAGTGGGACATTCTCAATGGGATTTGGACAGTTGATGTGGGCACATCATAAATGCCTGCAGGGTGAAATTCCTTGCTCTTATTCTGCTTTTCTATCATCTTGACTCCAACCCAAAGAGGTTGGACCTGCGTACAAAAAAGCTTGATTCCCTTAGCTCTGATCATACATGTAAGATGAGCCGGAAGTCTCCCCTAAACCATTCTGCAAACCAGGACTCAAACCGGTGACGTATTTTCCCTCCAGATAAACCATTTGTCTCCATTAAGGCACATTCATTCTTCCTTTTTCAAGCATAATTTCACTTTCAAACTCTTTTTGATTACTAAATACCAGCAGGTACTGCACTCAATGTGTCCTGCTGAGCATTCTCAGACCTAAGACAAAGGGACCATTTGTTGGCTTCTAAGAGGCTGCTTGCCAAGGGCAATGTTAAAGTTCTGGACATGCACATTCCTCCTATCCAAGTGAGCAGAAAAGAGTATTTCAGCGGTCCAAGCACAACACAACATTAAGCAGATGGAAGACAATGAGCATGGGATGGCTCATCGGTTCAATACACTGTGGGAGTCAATGGATACGCACCAATTGTCCCTTAAGCTAGAGCTCTGAGTGCTCCAGGAATCAGGAAGTAAAAAGTCAGAAAAGCAGTAGGTAAATAATGAAATATTAGATATATTATAGGATGAGATTGTATTTCATTTTTTTGCCCTGGTCCGACTCTACAGTTTCAATGATCTCCCATAAACTACCTTATTTGTGCACATACGAAGTCAAGGCCGTTCTAGAGCAGGATTCTGGAGAGCACGATGGTCTTAAATGGAAATACACACAATTTTCGGTTCCAAAATAATTTGACCTACACACCCTGGGAAAACAGCTTCCACTAAGATGAGGAAGGTTTGTGTAGATTAAATGTACTGGTTTGATCACTTCAACTCTGCTCTGCTTGAAAAGCTAATAGAACAAAGCTGAAAGAAAAGAAATTGAAGTTACAATTTATTTAGCATGATCTCCACCTGCCACTATGGAGCAGAGTTGATGGTAACCTTCAAAGGGGAATTTCTGCCAAGAAAACCTGGAAAGGCAGATCAGGGACCAAGAAACTTTGCTAATTTTCTTTTGAGCACTCTTGTAGATAGCTGTTATTTTAAAGACTAGGAAGAACTTAAATATGTACCTCCTTTGCAGTATTTCCCATTCAGTTTTGCAAAAGGCTTTTTAACTGAACTTTGAGCAGATTCAGTTATGACCTATCTTCTTTGTGTACATCCTTCTCCTTTAGACAATGTGCTCACTTTCAGCCGAGTGAATCACTGCTTCTTGACTCTCCTTTGATCATCTCACACTCAACACCATCATACTGGAAAATGAGGTCATAAACTGAAATCTAAGCCTATTTTTTTCAACATAAATTGCAGTGGCAACCTAAGTGACGAGAACGTGGAGGCAGTAGACATTGGTGCTAAGGAATACAGCATCTTAGTCTTCCATTTGTTTGTTTTTTCTATACATCACTTGTCAGTCTCATCTGTTGTCAGACTATAAAATCCATAGAGACAAAGACGGAGTCTTGGTTATATTTTATTTCTAACATCTGGGAAGTGTCTAACACCTAGGAGACATATGTAAACTGGCTGTTGGATTATTTTGAAAGGTCATTGCGGGAAGGTTCATGAAGGATATGGGTCTTACTCTGCTTATTAATCAGGTAACTGAAGGAGGTAGGAATCTTGAAGTCAAGTCTGTTACAATAGTCCAGGTTCATGAAATTGGAAGGTAAAAATGAATTTGAGTATTTTATTCACTTGTTCAACAAATATTTAATGTTTATTATTGTTGGAGTAGTAGCAGTAAAAATGCACATAGAGATTCTTACTACCAATATTTATAGTGGGAGAGTCAGACAACAGATAAGAGAAATACACACACGCGTGTGCACATGTGCAAGCACATTTTACATAGTTCTGAAGAAAACAAGGCAGGGAAGAGGGCTAGAAATTACTGGGAGTGGTGTGAAGCATTGACATTTTAGTTGCAATGATCAGGGAAAACCTCACCTATGGTATTTCTGAGTAAGCACGCAGGGGAACTGTGGGAGTGAACCATGTATGTATCTAATGGAGGAATGTTCTGGTGCACAGCTCTGAATAGCAGTATGATCATATGTTCTAGAAATAGCTCGTAGGCCAATCTGGCTACAGCAGAAGGAATGAGGAGGTAAATACGAGGTGAGGTCACAAAGAGATCATGTAGAACTTTGCAGGTCGTAATAAGGGCTTTCATTCACTTACTGAGTGAGATGAGGAAACATTAAGCAGAGCAGTGACATAAATGACTTATATTTTAACAGGATCACTCTAGCTGCTATGATGAGAATAAGGTCAGAAGCAAGAATACTAAATTTAAAAAATTATTAAAATATTTCAGGCAAGTATGGTCGTAGCTTGAACAATGGTAGTAGTAGTTGAAGTGATAGAAAGTCATAAGGTTCTGGATCTATTTGAAGTTATAACTAACATGACTTTGTGCTGTGATATGAAAGGAATAAAGTATGACTTTAAGGTTTTGTCCAAAACAACTGGAAGAATTTGCCATTAATTAGGATAGAGAAAAACATTTTTAAGATCAGGGTGGTACAAGGCAGGTGAATTAACAGAAACTCAGCTTAGGACATGTTAATTTGAGATGCCTATTGATCATTCAAGGGGATGTTGAGTGGAGAGTTGGATACATGGGTGAGGAGTTTGGAAGAGGGGCCCAGAGATGTGAATTTGAGAGCCATCATAACATAGATCCATGAGACTGGAGGAGATCACATAGGGAATGAGTGTTGATAGGAAAGAACAAGGGACAAGGGTAACACCCAATTTTAGAGGTTGGAGTGATGAAAAAAAACTGATGAGGTAGACAAAGGAATATCCAAAGAAATAAGAAAAGTAGATGAATATAGATTCATGGAAGTTAACTGAAGAAAGTTTCAAGAATGAGAATGATCAACCATGTCAAATGCTAAGGATAAATGAAGTGAGAGGAAGACTCAAATATAACCATTGTATTATGTTTTTTTTAGCTTTTAGTTGTATTCCTTTATTTTTGATAACATTTTCTACTGATATGATTTCAAACATAGAAAAGTTGCTAGAATAAAATAAGGAACTCTCCTGGTCTTTCTATACATATTTGCCAAGTGTTTACACTTTTCCCGACTCGTAGTATAATTCTGTGTATCATCTATCTATACAGATACATGTATATGCCTACATATATACATACATATATATATATATATATGTATGTATTTATGTTTTGGAAACATTGTGTCCCTTTACTCCTTAATAGTTCAGTAATTATTTCCTAAGAATGAGTATACTCCTTTATACAATGATGATATAGTTGGCTAAGTAGACAAACTTAAGAAATAAGAATATATAATGATCTAATCTATTGTGTCCATTTGCATTTTTTCAATAGTCCCCCAAATATCTTTTACAGTTATTATTTTTTAGTCTAAGATCAAATGCTGGATCATACATTGCAATTACTTGTCATGACTCTTTAGACCCTTTTAATTTGGAATAGCTTCTCAGCCTTTTCATATCTTTCCTGACCTTGATATTTTGTAAGAGTAGAGACCAATTACTTTTTAGAATGTACTGAAATTTGAATTTTTCTGATGTTTCCTCATGATTAGATTCTGCACTTTTGGTGGGAATAGCATCAAAATGATATTACATCCTTCTCAGAATATCCTATTAGAAGGCACATGATGCCAGTTGAGGTGGTGCTTGCCAGGTTTCTCTACAGTAAAGTGACTTTTTTTTTTCCCTTCTAGGTAATGTTTGTCCGGTGATAATTTGCAGAGATAATTTTCAACAAGTAACTATCCAATTACGTATTAAATTTTCAGCTATTAGTTTTAAGACAGATTGATAATCTTTTTCCTCCACCATTTTTTATATTAATTGACACTATCGTGAGGAAGAGCTTACTGTTTTTTTATTTTTTGTTATATGGTTCTTTGTTTTACTTATTTATATCACTATGTATTAATGGTTTTTTATTATTCGATAGATAATTGGCCATATAATTATTTATCTATCAATCTAATGTCTAAACCTGTGACATGACTATTATTTTCTTAGGTATGGGTTTGAATGAGCAAAACTTGTAAATATTGGTCATGTTTACTTTGTTAATTTTTTTCTTTTATGTGTAATGATTCCTGTGTCTTATTTAACTAATCTTAGCCTACTCCAAATTACAGAAAAATTTCTCAATGAAATCACTGAGGACAGATTATGAATTTCCAAAAAACCTCTTCTTCATAAAAGGAGACAGAACCCTGGTAAAAATTGTCAAAATCAGCTTTTCCAGAACTCTGATGATTAACCAAAGGCTTTAAATTATGCTGGGAGCATTTATTTCTAAAAAAAAATAGCTAAATCTCAGTAAGAACATGAGTTTTGTGGCATTTTTACTTGCCCTATACTCAACCACTCTCCAGCTCCTTGGTATCCTTGAAAATCAACATTGTTCATATAGCAAACCAGCAGTCTAGTGGCCACTGGAAGTCTCAATGTAAGTGGAAGTGCTCTCAAAACCTAATTTTCAGGGAATTATCATTGTTTTACTTTTCTGGAATTTCCCTAGAAAATCTCACTCACAAAGACTTTGTTTTTCTAAGTTTTTATTTAAATTCCAGTTAGTTAACATACAGTGTAATATTAGTTTCAGGTGTGCAGTTTAGTCATTCATCACTTACATACAACACCCAGTGCTCATTACAGCAAGTGCCCTCCTTCATAGCCATCATCTATTTAGCCCTTCCCCTGGCCATCTTCCCTCCAGTAACCCCCAGTTTGATTTCTGTAGTTAGGAGTCTGTTTCCTGGTTTGCCTCTGTCTTTTTTCTTTTCCTCAATTTTCATGTTTTGTTTCTTAAACTCTACATATGCATGAGATGAGATCATATGGTATTTGTCTTTCTCTGACTTATTTTCCTTAGGGTAATACTTTCTAACTCCAACCATGTTGTTGCAAATG
Organism: Ailuropoda melanoleuca; assembly: GCF_002007445.2. NCBI lineage: Eukaryota > Metazoa > Chordata > Mammalia > Carnivora > Ursidae > Ailuropoda > Ailuropoda melanoleuca. Next base: position 60,166,963 of record NC_048221.1, on the reverse strand, counting down.
GCAAGATTTCATTCTTTCTTGTGCCTGAGTAATATTCATGTATATATATTGATATATATGAATTGATAATTTATATATATACATACATATACATATATATGTATATCTATCTATCTATCTATCTATATGTGTGTATATACATATCTCACATCTTCTTTATCCATTCATCAGTTGATGGACATTTGGGTTCTTTCTATAATTGGGCTGTTGTTGATAATGATGCTATAAACATCAGGGTACATGTATCCTTTTGAATCAGTTTTTTTTTTTAAAGATTTCATTTATTTATTTGAGAGAGAGAGAGTAAAAGAGAGCATGAGAGTGAGGTGAGGGGCAGAGGGAGAAGCAGACTCCCCGCTGAGCAGGGAGCCTGATGCAGAGCTTGATCCCAGGACTCCAGGATCATGACCTGAGTCAAAGGCAGCCACTTAACAGACTGAGTCACCCAGGTGCCCCTGAATCAGTATTTTTATATCCTTTGGGTAAATATCCAGTAGTGCAATTGATGGATTGTAGCAACCTATGGAATGGGTGAAGATATTTGCAAATGGCATATCTGATAAAGGATTAGTATACAAAATACATAAAGAACTTATAAAATTCAACATCCAAAAACCAAATAATCCAGTTAAAAAATGGACAGAAGACATGAATAGACATTTTTCCAAAGAAAATACATAGATGGTTAGCAGAAACATGAAAAGATGCTCAACATCACTCATCATTGAGGAAATACAAATCAAAACCACAATGAAATACCATCTCACACCAGTCAGAATGGCTACAATTAACAACACAAGAAATAGCACAGGTGTTGGCAAGGATGTGGAGAAAGGGGAATGCCGGTGTATCGTTGGTAGGAATGCAAACTCTTGTAGCCATTCTGGAAAGCAGTTTGGTGGTTTCTCAAAAAGTCAAAGGCTTGTCTTTATTTGATCTGACTCAGGGCTCCCTTAGAGAGAATAGCCTTTTCCTCAGAGGTGTTTAGCAAAAAAAACATCAACAATTGTTCAATATTGCAGCTATCTTAAGAGGTGATGACAGTTGGTGCAAATGACAAGCTAACCAAAAATTTTGAAGGAAAAGCTGGGGAATTAGATGCCAGTTGGGAGACTGTGTAAATCTCAGGCATATTCCTTGAAATTTAGAATATCACACCCATGTGCAGGACTGTGCACATCCTCAGAAAAGACCTAAGAAACTATGCTCTGATTGACCCCAAGTCTCTGTTAAAGCCGGAAGTGAAGGCAAGGCAGAATTTTAAATTGCCTATCTGAATATCACATGACCCACCACACAAACATAGCTCCACAGCAAAAAAAATGAGAGGCTTATTGGTTCCTGAAATTTAAGGAAATCTCTATCCATTCAGTAAATGATTACTAATCTAACCAAATAGAGCTGTCACTGGTCACAAAGAACAAATACAAACTTCACAGAACTAGCTCAACAAAGTCCCTAAACAAGGAAATAATAATGGCAGTATAAATAAATTCGAGAATGGACAAACAACAGAAAATATATTGAACTTCACCAAAATTAAAAAGTTTAATGCTTCAAAAAACACCATCAAGAAAGGGAAAAGAGGGGCGCCTGGGTGACACAGCGGTTAAGCGCCTGCCTTCAGCTCAGGGCGTGATCCCGGCGTTATGGGATCGAGCCCCACATCAAGCTCCTCCGCTATGAGCCTGCTTCATCCTCTCCCACTCCCCCTGCTTGTGTTCCCTCTCTCACTGGCTGTCTCTATCTCTGTCGAATAAATAAATAAAATCTTTAAAAAAAAAAAAAGAAAGGGAAAAGAAAACTTGCAGAATGTGAGAAAATATTTGTAATTAATTCTCTTACAATTGAACAATTCAACAATTCTCTTAAAATTTAAAAAGTGATCACATGACTTTTTAGCTCAAATATTTTCCTCTCACCTCCTAAAACATGCCAAATTAAACAAAATCATGAGAATTGCTCTCATGTAGTTTGTCAGAACAAGGTAAATTATACTTTTAGTAAAGATGCCTTTGTTTAATCACTCAGTGTGGTTAGTGTTTGTGTGTGACATTATTAAACTTGTCTACTCGTTTCTCTCTTAGGATTTTGGCATGTTCTTCTTAGTGCCTAGCCCATTTTTTTAATGTAGACTTTTCTTTCATTTAGCCATAATGGGATATGTATCTCCACCCTTGCTTCCTATGGCCTGTCTCCCTAAACACCTACTCATCTGTGGCCTTTGTCCCTTGTGTTTGGAATTTCTGGATTTGAGCACTCCCTGGCATGTGGTGCTAATGGCAAAGCTACTATGGCTCTGAATAAAGTTTCCCTTCAGTCATTTGCTTCAACCAAAGATGATCTACATGTTCTCTCTTGCTAACCCTTCCTTTAGTCTTTATCTGAAATCTTTCTGGAGTAACTACCCTTACAACAGGCTTTCCACCAGCGAGATAGCCTCTCATAGACACACATCTTTGTTCCAATTAGCAACCCTTCAGATCCTTGTTTTATTTCATGTCTTCCCATTTTCCAACTACACACACACACACACACACACACACACACAACAACAACAACACATCCCTTACTGTTAAGCAAATGCCCTACTCACTGACAGAGTGTTCACAGAAGACTTTTATTTTGACTAAGATAACTGAATATACTTAAAACTCAAATTTAACATCTAAGACAATTCAATCATCTAAAGAAAGGTGCCAATACAAAGGTTGATGACCAAGGCTATTAAAAAATTAATGTTGATTTCAGAAAAAGTACTAGAAACTTATGAAGGGAATTTCTTAATTAAATGGATATGGTATCCCGATATATTAAATCTCTGTGTTCCTCTCTGAATGTATGTGCCTATATCCATATATCTATAGCTGTATTTACATCTATAGGTATATTTAGATCTCTATCTGTTTATATCACCTATCTTTCTTGTGGTAGATTGGGAAAATGGCAAAGGATAGGTATAAATTTTGATGTTTTCAGGTCAAGATACTTTGAAACAGCAGCCAAATATTAGAAAATCCAAAAATAAAATGAAAAACACAGTATGGTTTCTAGTTGGTTTCTAAATGAGAGCAAGTCCAGGAAAAGATAAAGGAAGAAGCTAGGAAATCATACAAAGACTCCATGAGAAATCTTAAGATTTATTATATCATTAATATGCCAGAAAAGACAATTCTATCATCTCTTATCAAAGGGATGGTACAATGAATAAGCTTTTTTAATGAGTTATTTTTTTTCCCCTTAAGGGAAAAAAAGTTTTTCCGCAAATCGTAGACTCCTTTTGTGTGTTACATTTTTTTTTCTAAAGGCATGAATATCTCCTTTAAAATATCTACTTGGCAATAACTTTAAAATATCTCAGTTTGATCTAATAAGAGCACTAAGAAGTTGTAAAGAGAAAATATAAAAGTGCCATTTTGAACAGAAGAATGTACACATTTAGAATTGAACATGGAAGAAAGAAAATCAGAGGGAATTGACTTCAACATACTAAGGGGAGCTTGTAGTTGAATGCAGAAGGCATCCTTAGAAAATATTGTTTCTTACATGTTGACATTATTTAATTTCTGAAATCTATGACTTCCTCTTTTTTGCTTGTTTTGTTTTTTGTTCATTTTTAAGAAAATGCACAGAAGACATTATCATGATGCCCTATGAAATTTTATTACATAATGTCAGGACTATTGCTCACTCTTTACATTTCTCTTGTGATATCTACAAAGTGTGTTAAATTCTAGCAGCTTGAAACTTAAAAGCATGGTCACTTTGTCATCACCTCATGTATTTAGAATAAGATTAATTGCTTTATATGAATAGTCAGAACTAAGTTTTAATTTGCTGGTATTTGCACACATCCTAGGTAGTGAAGTGTGCTCCCAGACAGATTCCTCAGAATATCTTAAACTTCAAGACAAATTAACTTCCTTAAAACCAGAAATATCTATGACTTGACATAAAGAAGTTCAACAGACTTTGTTCTTTGCCTTTTCTTTACTTGGCCTGGAAATTTTACCTCATAGAGACTAACAGGAATTTATTTTCTTGTCCCAAGCAGCTACGGATCAAGTGTCAGACCATGAGATCATGGGGGTCACAGCTCGTATGTATATAAGAAAGATTTATTTCTTAAATTTGGTTTCATTCATTGCATGTCCAAGGTTGTGTGTCCGGGAAATACATTTCATATAACTTATATCAAAACTACCAGTGTTATTATGGGCATTATGTGAAGGGGATCAATAGTACAAATTACAGTAACATTAATGTTAAGATCTACTGAGTGTTTATATTCACCAAACACTGTAGACGTCCAACGTGCATCTAATCCTCACATGAGGCACAAAATACCTCTATCACCATTTTATTTACCTTTGAGAGAACTGCAGTTCAGACAGTTTAAATAACTCCACTAAGACTCACTTAACTCACTCCCTTAACCATTATGTTTCTTTTCTGCTTTTTGTATTACGATCAATAACATGAATTCTTTCCTGTAGTTTTCTATTCCCTTTTATTTCAAGGCTTCTGTTAAAAATTGGATGAGTTTTTATCTGTGATTTTATGATTCCTTCTCCTTGTTTATTCATTGTTCCATCTGTAAACACTAAATGCTTTGTTTCATCAATTAAACCCAGTGTCTTATTGATTGCTCTCCCTCAAGGTTTCATTACTCACATCTTTAATGATTCATAGAATTCTAATAGAAAATATTTGTTGGGAAAAACTATATCATTGTCACAGTGATTTTCAAAGTCACTTCATTGCACATTTTCTGCTGAATGCAAAGGTATTCTAGAAGAACATGTAGCTCTTGTAAGAGCTGACTCACTTTCTTATTTCTAGATACACATCAGAATGCACCATTAAAAATTTGCATGTATAATAGCTCATAATAGTTTAATTACCATAAAAATATTAATGGTCAAATACTTGTAAAGATGCAAATACTCCAGCAAAATAAAAAATTCTTTATAGAGATTGCTAGAAGGCCTATTTTTTTCTTCATCATAGTTTTTTTCATTTATTTAAAAAAGTGTTACTGTCTTTTGTTGGGAATGCAAACTGGTACAGCCACTCTGGAAAACAGTATGGAGATTCCTCAAAAAGTTAAAAATAGAGCTACCCTGTGAATCAGCAATTGCACTACTAGGTATTTACCCAAAGATACAAATGTAGTGATCCAAAGGGGCACCTGCATCCCAATGTTCGAAACAGCGATGTCCACAATAGCCAAACTGTGGGAGGAGCCGAGATGTCCTTCTACAAATGAATGGATAAAGAAGATGTGGTTCATATATACAATGGAATATCACTCAGCCATCAGAAAGGATGAATACCTACCATTTGCATCGACATGGGTGGAACTGGAGGGTCTTATGCCATGTGAAATAAGGCAATCAGAGAAAGATAATTATCACAGTTTCACTCAAATGTGAAGTATAAGAAACAGTGCAGAGGATCATAGAAAAAGGGAGAGAAAACTGAATGAGAAATCATCAGAGAGGGAAAAAAAACCCATGAGACTCTTAACTAGAGGAAATTAACTGGTTTGTTGGAGGAGAGCTCAGTGGGGGGATGGGGTAATTGGGTGATGGGCATTTAGGAGGGCACATGATGTGATGAGCACTGGGTGTTATAAACAACTGATAAATTACTAAACACTACATCTGAAACTAATAATGTACTATATGTTGGCTAATTGAATTTAAATAAAAATAAATTAAAAATAAATAAAAAATTTAAAAGTGTTAATGTAAAAATATATGAAATACCAAATACAAATACAAAAATATATTCAATAATCTTTATATTTTAAATGTATATATCTGTTGGGAAAGTTTGAAAAATCTATATATTTATTATGATTAGTTCTGCTTAAAAATGAGTTTTATCAATATGTGATTTACATACAATAAAATCCAATCACTTTAAGTGCACAACTCATTGAGTTTTGAAAAATGCATGCAGTTATATTACTGCATAATAATAATGATTATTTCTATCACCACAAGTAACAATTTTGTTCCCCTTTGCAGTCAGTCTTCTCCCTCTGTCACTGCTCCCTGGGAATCAGTGTTCTGCTTTCTGTTACTGTTGTTTTGCTTTTTCTAAAATTTCATGTAAATGTAATCATAAATATGTAGTCTTGTTTATGTCTGGCTTCTTTCATTTAGCATAATACTTTTGAGACTTATCCACATGGTTGTGTCTGTCATAGTTCATCCCTTCTTATTGCTGAGTAGTATCCCATTGCCTGGATATTTCACAATTTATCTTTTCAATAGTTCATGAACACAAACTACCCATATTTGGGTTTTTCCAGTTTGTGGCTATTGTGACTGAAGGTATTATAAATACTCATAGAAACATTTACATGAGCATAGCTTTCCATTTCTCTTGTTTATACACCTATTTAATCTTAATTTAATAGTTTGAATACCTATTTAAATTGATAGGTCATATGGAAAATGTACAAGTAACATTTTAAGAAGCTGTTGAACTTTTTACAAAGTAGCAGTGTCAAATATTTCTCATCCAACTAGTAAATTATGAAGATTCCATCTTTAAATTGCTTATTTGTCATTTGTGTACAAGTGGTTCTCACTTTGCATGGAGGATCAAGAACATAAAACGGATTGCATAAGCTGAAACTATGCAAAGCAACCTTAATAGTAAGTAGGAAAAATTATGATTATTTCATGACTTCTAATTTTTTCACAGAACATTAAAAATCTCTTACTGCTAGTTATAGATGTATAAAGAAAGTAAAAACAGCAAAACTAATATTTAGTACACTGTAATTTAAAACATTGGAAACAATGAGAATTGTTTTACCTTTTTTTTTTAGAAGCTACCACAAATATGCTACCTACTTTTTAACTGCTCAAGAGTAGCTCAAACCATACTTGCTTACAGAATGGCAATACAGAATGGGCATCTTGTCTATGTCTTGGCAAATTTTTATGGTCCTTTTTTTTAAAGATTTTTAAAAATTTACTTATTTGTTAAAGACAGAGAGAGAAAGACAGAGGGGGGGCCAAGCAGGAGGAGCTGCAGGCAGAGGGAGAAGAAAAATCAGGTTCTCTGCGGAGCAAGGAGCCTGATACGGGGCTCGCTCCCAGGACCCTGGGATCATGACCTGAGCTGAAGGCAGAGATTTAACCAACTGAGCCACCCAGGTGTCCCTCTTATGGTCCTTTCTAAATTTGGATCAGCTTCCAGTATTTTATCCTTTGTCCTTTCAATATCATGAAATCTCTCTGAGAATTCCTTCAATGTGAAATATTTTGCTAAGGTTACTTCTTCCAGAACAACTTCACCTTTTTTCCATAAGCACTTTCTTCATTCATGTCAAAACTTCATTTTCACTAAGTTCCTCTGGAGTCTCAAACAATGCCATCAACACTCCCAGAGTCCATGGTTTCTTCTATAACTGTATTCACATTGGAGTCAAATTTTATTTCCAGCATCTCACTTTTCTTTCTTTCTTTTTTTTTTTTGGTACATTTTCATCTTCTTCGACCAATTGTCTCTTTTAGTTATGTTATTATAAGGTATCATGTCAGATTGCCACCAGAAGACAACGAGGCAACATGACTACATGATTTGCTGTTTGTGAGTGACTTGAATAACAAATATACAGTAATCAGTCACTGATAGGCATGGAAAGGAGTGATGTGTTTGGTCACTGTTCATGATGCACATCTCTTACTGATATAGTGAATTTTGGGCTGAACACCTAGCAGCAAAATTGTACTTTATGCCATTACTCACATTTAATGAACCATGGTAGCTGAAATTCAAACAATGTTGCTAGGCGATTGATATTATTAAAGTAAAATATGGTAACTGGCAATCATGAATGTTGATTTGTGTAAAGCAAAGAATTCCTGTATTTGCTTGATTAATGTATTTTTTATTAATTAATTTATTTCTTTTAGAGAAAGAGAGAGTGCACAAGCAGGGGCAGGGGCAGAGGGAGAGAGAATCCTGAAGTAAACTCCCTGCTGAGAATTGAGAACTGAGTCCAATGCAGGGCTGTATCCCAGGACCCTGAGATCATGACCTGAGCCAAAATCAAGAGTTGGCTACTTAAATGACTGAGCCACCCAGGTGCCCCTTGATCAAGGTACTCAATTGAAATCTTTTGTCCATTTAAAAAATCAAATTGTTGATCTTATTATTGTGTTGTAATAAATTTTTCTACATTTTGAATATAAGTTTTTATCGGCTATATATTTTGGAAATATTTCTCCCACACATTTACTTTGTGTCTTTTGAGCAGAAAAGTTTTAACTTTGGAGATCAAATTTATCAATGTTTTAATTTGTTGTTCATTCTTTTTGCATGATACTCAAGGAATCTTTGATTAACCCAGAACCACAGATATTTTCTCCTATTTGTTTTTCTTAGAAGTTTTATCATTTGGGACTTATACTTAGGTTTATGGTATATTTTTAATTAATTTGTGAACTTGTTGAACTCACTTATTACTTATATGGCTTTTATGTACATATTTTGTGTCTTCTGATCAGATGATTATTCTATTTGTGAATAGGGGAGATTTTATATATTGCTTTTCAAACTATATGTCTTTGGGGTGCCTGGGTGGTTCAGTCAATTAAGCATCTGTCTTTGGCTCAGGTCATGGTCCTGAGGTCCTGGAATAGAGTTCTTTGCTTGGCGGGAAGCCTGCTTCTCCCTCCCCCTCTGCCTGCCACTCCCCCTGCTTGTGTTCTCTCTCTCTCTCTGTGTCAAATAAATAAATCTAAAAAAAAAACCCAAAAAACCCCTATATGTCTTTAATTTTTTTGCCTTGTATCACTTGTTACCCCAATAGAATTTTTAAAAAGTGGTGACAACCGTCTTACCTTGACCTCAATCTCAAAAAGAAAACAGTCAATTTCAACATTATATAAGATGCTAGTAGTAGGTTTTTCAAGACATCTTTTCATACACTGAGGAAATTCTCTTGTCTTTCTAGTTTGCTAAAAATTTTACTTTTATCAACTGAATTTTGCTAAATTTTATGAAATGCTTGATCTGCATCACTTGAGATAATCATCATTTTTCATTTTTAATCTGTTAATATTATAAATTATACTGATATCCTGTTGTTAAATCAAACTTGCATTCCTGGAATAATCTGTACTTGGTCATTATGTCTTATCTTCATAATACATTAGTTGTTTTGATGTGCTAACATTTCCTAAAACTATTTGTTGCTATACTCACAAGGAATATTAGTCTGTAGTTTTCTTTTTTTGAAAAAAAATTTATATGGTTAATAGCAAAGTTAATGCCACCCTTAGGAAGTGTTTCCTACCCTATTCTGGAAGATTGTGTTCAGGGTTTGTGTTATTTCTTTCTTAAATATTTGGTAAATTCAATAGTAAAGTCCCTTGGGCAAAGAGTTGTCTTTGTAAGAGAGTTTATAATTAGAGTATCAATTTCTTTAACAGATATACAAGGCTCTTCTTGAATGTGATTTGGCAACTTGTTTCAAGGAAATTTTGCATTTTAATATTTATTGATAAAATTTATACATATTTTCTTATTATCTTTCAAAAATACTTTTTCTCAGAGCAATTTTAGGTTCACAGCAGAACTGAGTGGCAAGTACAGAGATTTCCCATATACCTCCTGCCCTCACACATGCACAGCTTCCCCCACGATCTGCATTCCACACCAGAGTGGCACATTTGCCACAATCCGTGAGCCTACATTGGCACATCATAATCATCCAGAGTCTGTATTTATATTACAGTTTTCTCCTGATCTTGCACATTCTATAGGCATGGACAAATGTATAATGACAAGTATCCATCATGATGGTATACAGAGTATTTTCACTGGCCTAAAAGTCCTCTGTGCCCCATCTTTCATTCCTCCCCTGTCCCACCCAAGGCAACCACTAATTTCTGTCTTCATAATTTTGCCTTTTCCAGAATGCCATACAGATGGAATCATACAGTAGGTAGCCTTTAATTTGCTTTCTCTCACTTAGTCATATGCACTTAAGTTTCTTCTATGTCTTTTCTTGGCTTGATAGCTCATTTCCTTTAAGCATTGAATTAATATTTCATTGTCTAGAAGTACCACAGTTTATTTATTCATTCCCCTAACTGAACGGCATCTTGGTTGCTTCCAAGTTTTAGCAATTATGAATAAAATTAATATAAACATCCATGTGCAGGTTTCTGCATGTACCTAGGTTTTCTACTCCTTTGGGTAAGTATCAAGGAGTGGGATTACTGTATCATATGGTGAAGGTGTGTTTAGTTCTGTAAGAAATCAGCAAACTGTCTCCCAAAGGGGCTGTACCATTTTGCATTGCCACCAGCACCAAAGGAGAGTTTCTTTAATTCCACATCCTCATCAGCATTTGGTGTTAGTGTTCCTGATTTTGGCTATTCTAATAGATGCAGTGTAGTATTCATTGGTGTATAAATTTGCATTTCCCTGAGAACATATGATATAGAACATCTTTTCAAATGTTTTTTTTTTTCTCACATATTCATGGAGAACCACCAGGTGGCAGAAGTAACAGAGCCAAAATTCTGCCTACCATATCCCCAATCATTTTAGTTTCCTGAAATTATACAGGTATCTATGTATTCTCTAATAAAGAAATAACATTCCCTTGATTATATCTCCCTGACCCTATTTCTATTCTTAGATTTGCTCATTTTTAACCTATAGTCACCAAAGGTGAAGTTATTTTCCTAAGTGAACACAGAGGTTGCCTTCTCTTGTTATATGTAGTTAACTTTTCAGGTACAATAGTTAAATATTGTTTTCTTGATTAAACTCATGCAAGTGTTCTGAGATAATTCATTTATTAAATGACTAGAAATTGTGTACTTAATATCTTCTAAGTGACAGGAGCACTGACAAGAATTGAGATTATAAACAGGACATATTCTAGAAATAGCACTCATAAATTACAAAGACAGATCGAAACTTCCAAAAATTTGTGAAAATCTTTAATGTCTTACGTAAAACTAAAATTAATCAATGTCATTTTATTATGCTTTAATTCATCTCCATGCATGAATATTTTATTTTGCTTTCACAAAGACTTTAAATGGAAAAATATATTTTAAAATTGAAATAACTGAAGACAATAGAACTATATGAACATTTAAAAATATATGTTGTATGGTCTTCTGAACTAGATCTGTTCACATAAAAAACATAATATCTTAAGTAGTAATCATGCCTCTATACACATTATAAAACAGGCCTATAACATTCTTTCTGTGGCAAAAAAAAAAAAACCTGTAAACAAACTTAGATATTTTACGGTATGATTTATGAATTCGGATTCTAGTATTTCGTATTTTACTGCATGGTTTTCTCTATTTTCTACTTTGAATTTTCTCAAAAAGCAAATTAATTAAACACAAAGTGAAACATAGATGAGGCTCACCTCGTCTGTTCCTGGAGGGAATCACTGCTCTGCTCTGCAGAAAATTCCACAAATCAAATACATTTTTGATTTACCACAAATTTTTCATAAAACATGATATTACAGAGAGGAATAAGATAAGTACCTGTTCTCCTCTCATTATTGAAAGGTTAAATTCTTTTGCTCTTTTCCTCAATCAACCTTAATATATCCCCATGGATTTAAATCACCAACCTAATAACCCAAAACTGGGATAAATATTAAATAAATTACAATAATTATTGGTTAATTATTGCAGCTGTTTAAAATGAATTATGTCCTGGGGCGCCTGGGTGGCACAGCGGTTAAGCGTCTGCCTTCGGCTCAGGGCTTGATCCCGGTGTTATGGGATCGAGCCCCACATCAGGCTCCTCAGCTGTGAGCCTGCTTCTTCCTCTCACTCCCCCTGCTGTGTTCCCTCTCTCACTGGCTGTCTCTATCTCTGTCAAGTAAATAAATAAAATCTTTAAAAATAAAATAAAATAAAATAAAATGAATTATGTCCTTTCTAAAGAATGTCTCAATACTTGCATGTGCAATACATTATTGAAGTAACACATTAAATCTATTAAAATCTGTAAGTCAGTCACCTAACTTGAGATACACAATATTTTGTCCAAATTACTAAATATTCACTTAAGTTTTAACTAGATTTCCTATTAAATATCATGTAGCAAGGCAAAATTAACAAAAATAAGTCAGGAGCAAAATCTGTTCTTTAACATTTACTTAGGACTATGACTTTAGACCAACACTACCCAAAAGTACTTTCTTCTATGGCATCAATGTTCTATAACTGCACTGTCCAAAACAATAACCTTTAACCAATTATAGCTATCGAGTACTTAAAATACAGTTAATGTTATTCAGGGATTGGATTTGTATTTTATTAAACTTTAATTAATTGCAATTTAAATAGCCACATTTGGCTAGTGGACAGTGTGGTTAAACTCCTCACTCCCAGCAGTGTGCAAGGGGTCCCTTTTCTCCACATCCTTGCCAACTCGTCATTTCTCATCTTTAACAATAGCCATTCTAACAGGGGTAAGGTGATAGCTCCTTGAGGTTTTGATTTACTTTCCTTGATGATTAGTGATGCTAAGCATCTTTTCATCTGTACATCTTTGTATATGCTTATTTACCACCTGTATGTCTTCTTTCATGAGGTGAATTTTAAGATTTTCAGCTCTATTTGAAGTTATTTATTTTCTTTTTGTTGAGTTTTAAGACTTCTTTGTATGTTTTGAATAATAGTCCTTCATCAGCTGTGTCTTTTGCACATATTTTCTCCAAATCTGTGGCTTTTCTTATAATTCTCTTTATGTGGCTTTTTGAAGAGTGGAAGTTTTTAATTTTAAGAAAGTACAACATATCAGTTATTTCTTCCATGGATCTTGCCTTTGGTGCTGTATCTAAAAAGTTATCACCATACACGAGGCCATCTAGATTTTCTCCTCTGTTATCTTACAGAAGTTTTATATTCTGTGTTTTATATTTCGGTCTGTGGTCTATCTCATTGAGTTAATTTTTGTGAGGGTCAAAAAATTTTCTCAAATCTTTTTCTGCATATATTAATATGATCATGTGACTTTTCTTGTTTAACCTGTTGATGTGATAGTTCCCATTATTTGATTTTCAGGTGTTGAACCAGTCTTGTATAATGGGGATATACCTCCCTTTGTGTTGTTATATGATTGTTTTTATAAATTGCTGATTTTATTTGCTAATATTTTGTGATGTCTATGTTTAAAACTTCTTGAGTTTTGTCTTATGGTCTGAATATAGCCTATTTTGATGAAGTTTCCACATGCTCTTGAAAGTATAGTAGAGTTTTCTGTAATATCAATTAGGTCTAATTTTTGGTCGCACTGTTTAAGCTTTTAATAGCCTTTTGATTTTCTTTTTAATGGTATCAATTACTGAAAGAGGAAATTTGAATTTTCCAGCTATAATGGAAGATTTCTCTCTGTCTCCCTACATCTTACTTCCTTCTTTCCTTCCTTCCTTCCTCCCTCCCTCCTTTTCTCTCTTTTACTCTTTCTTTCTTTCTTTCTTTCTTTCTTTCTTTCTTTCTTTCTTTCTTTCTTTTTCTTTCTTCCTTTTCTTTTTCTTTTTTTCTCTTTTCTTCAGTTATTGGTTCCTGTATTTTTAAACTCTGTTATTAGTTGAATACATGTTTGGTATTGTAATGATTTCTTAATTAACTTACTACTTTCCTGACTTCCTGATTCTTTCTATAGAATCTATACTGTCTGATATAAATATTGTCCACTCTGGGGGCACCTGGCTGGCTCACTCCATGGAGCATGTAACTCTTGCTCTCAGGGTCATGAGTTCAAGCCCAATGTTGGGTGTAGCGATTACTAAAAAATAATAATAATAATACATACATACATACGTACATACATACATACATAAACTTAAAAAAATATATTACCACTCTGGGGTTTTTTGTTTGTTTGTTTTGTTTTGTTTTTTACCATTTTATTTCCTCCTCTTTCCTGTCTTTCCTTGGGTTATTTGAAAGTTTAATTTTTGTTTGCTTTTTTAATGTTTACATTTCATATCCACTATTGGCTTATTAGCTATATCTTTTTGGTAATTTTGGAGTTTGCAAGATGCAGTTTTGATTATCACAATCTCCCCACAGATAGTAAAATACCACTTCTATTTATTTTGTGTTCTTTAGGTTAATGGTTTACATTCTACTTTTGCATGTGCTATAAATTCATTCATATATATGTGTAGTAAAGATATATTTTTATTGTAAAAATATATTACTCTGTAAATACACATATATTGTTAGGTTAAATTTTTAAGAGATCAATTATCTGTTAAAGATATTGAATAATAATAAGACATTTTTATATATTTCCACATATTTATCATTTGCAGTTCTTTTTTATCTTTCCTGTGTGTCCAAATTTCCATCTGACATCATTTTTTTTCTTCATGATAAACATCCTTTAACATTTCTCACAGTGCAGGTTTGCTGACAATGAAGTCTCTCACATTTTGATTGTCCCCAAAAGTCTTTATTTCACCTTTGGTTTTCAAAGTGATTCTTGCTGGTAAAGAATTCTAGATTTACAGGTTCCCCTGCCCCATTTAGTACTTTAAAGACATCCTTCCACATAGTTCAGAAAAGAAATCTGTGTGTATTTAGTCCTCTGTGTACATAATGTATCCTTGTTTTCTGGCTGCTTTTTTTTTCCTCCTTGTTCCTCATTTTTTGCTATCTGATTCCTATGTGCCTTTGTGTGGTTTCCTTTATATTTATATCATCTGAGGTCTTTAAGCTTCTTGAATTTATAAGTTTAAAATTTTCATTACATTTTGAAAATTTTGGCTATTAATGTTACTGTTCTTTATTCTCTCCCCTTTCTTTTTGGAACTTTCTGGAATCGCACATATATAATGTGTGCCTCTTTCTGGAATTACAACACCTACTAGTCTGCCTGACATTGCTCCACAAGTATCCAGTGATCTGTTCATCTTGTCAGTCTTTTTTCTCACTGCACTTTTTTGTGGGTAGATTCTATATCTTTAAGTTCACTGAAGAATCTTTTCTTCTATATTGTTAAATCTGCTCTTAATCCTATTCAGTATATATATTTTTTCACTTCAGATATTGTGTTTTTCATCTCTTGAAACTATTTTTTTTTTATTTTTCTTATAATAATATTTTTTTATTATATTATGTTTGTCACCATACAGTACATCCCTGGATTCCAATGTAAAGTTCGATGATTCATTAGTTGCGTATAACACCCAGTGCACCATGCAATACGTGCCCTCCTTACTAACCCATCACCAGCCTATCCCATTCCCCCACCCCCCTCCCCTCTGAAGCCCTCAGTTTGTTTCTCAGAGTCCATAGTCTCTCATGCTTCATCCCGCCTTCTCATTACCCCCCTTTCTTTATCCCTTTCTTCCTCTACCGATCTTCCTAGTTCTTATGTTCCATACATGAGAGAAATCATATGGTAATTGCTTCATTCCCCCTTTTGATTACCCCCCTTTCTTTATCCCTTTCTTCTCCTACCGATCTTCCTAGTTCTTATGTTCCATAGATGAAAGAAACCATATGATAATTGTCTTTCTCTGCTTGACTTATTTTACTTAGCATTATCTCCTCCAGTCCCATCCATGTTGCAGCAAATGTTGAGAAATTGTTCTTTTTGATAGCTGAGTAATATTCCATTGTATATATGGACCACAGCTTCTTAATCCAGTCATCTGTTGAAGGGCATCTCGGCTCCTTCCATGATTTGGCTATTGTGGACAATGCTGCTATGAACATTGGGGTGCATATGGCCCTTCTCTTTACTACGTCTGTATCTTTGGGGCAGATACCCAGTAGTGCAATGGCTGGATCATAGGGTAGATCAATTTTTAATTTTTTTAAGGGACCTCCACACTGTTTTCCAGAGTGGCTGTACCAACTTGCATTCCCACCAACAATGTAGGAGGGATCCCCTTTCTCCACATCCTCTCCAACAATTGTTGTTTCTTGCCTTGTCAATTTTTGCCATTCTAACTGGCGTAAGGTGGTATCTCAGTGTGGTTTTGATTTGAATTTCCCTGATGGCTAATTTTTGAACATTTTTTCATGTATCTTGAAACTATTTAAATAGCTTTTACATCTTCCCTTTCTCTTCTCATCATGGTCATATTTTCCTTTACTTTCTTGGACATAAAGTGTATTTATAATAGATGTTTTTGTGTCCTTGTTTTCTATCATCTCTATTTCTTGGTTTGGTCTTATTGATTGATATTTCCTCTGAGTTACAAGTTCTATTTTCCTGCCTCACTGAATGCCTGGTAATTTTTTTTTTTGATACCAGATATTAAGAATTTTATCTTGTTGGTTCCTAGATTTTGTTATATTCCTATAAATAGTGTTGGGTTTTGTTCTTGCTTTAAGTGTTTTATGATTGGCCCAGCACCCTTTAGGATTAACTCGTCTCCAGACGATGTACTTCTCAGAGTTCTACTTGTTAACCATAGGAACACAAATTATTCCTAGTCCTTTGTGATCTCCAAAAAATTTTCTACCTACATTTTTCTGATAGTTCTTTTCATAGCCTTGGATATTTTCCTCTCATATGGACAGATCAGCACCAAGCCAACGTTTCCCAAGGCATTCTGGTGCTTTTATGCTCTGTAGTTATCTCCTTTTCCCTTCTGTTCCATAATTTCCCGTTGCCTTCTCTCCCAGCACTGACACTCAGCTCAGCAAAATTGCTGGGCTCTGCTTAGATCCAGCCCCTACAGTTCAGCCTGGAGACTTCAAGGATCGCAGTCCTGCTGTGCTGATGATGGTCCACGTCTGCAAAATATTGTTTCATTTATTTCAGCTATTTTTATATTATTTTGGTCAAGGTGGTATAGCCAGTTCCTGTTACTTGATTTTGGCCTAAAGCAGAACACTCTCTCTACCTCAATTGTCTAGTTTCTCATTTCATTATGATTATGACTCTTCCTCCATATATCACTAAGGGGAAGACAAGGAACACAGGTAGTAATTAGTTTAAATATAAACATGAAGCCACGATAGCTAAAAGCCACTGCAGTGATGTCCCCTTACATTTAACCTTTCTCAGGTGAAGGAATTGCCTCACTGAAAAGTTTATAAATTTGCCATAAATTAATCAGAATTCCAAATCAACACTAATCAATTTAGTAAGAATTCAGCTATAATTCATATCATTTAAGAGAACTACATCAACAAGGTTAAAACTGCATTTCTAAATATTCTAATAGTCAATGTTCACTGAATACCCTAATATTCAGTGATATGGACATATTACTGTTATTTAACCATTCATCTGTTGAAGGACATTCCACCCACTCCCCTGATTTTGGCAGTTATGAATAAAGCTTCTATGAACATTCACAATATGATTTTGTGTGAGCCTAAGTTCTCATTTCCCTGTGATAGATGCCCAAGAATACAATTGCTGGGTTGTGTGGTAGGTGCATGGTTAGTTTTATAAGAAACTACAAGATTGTTTTCCTGCGTGGCCCATATGATTTTACATTTGTATAACCAAGGCATGAAAGATTTACTTCTTGATGTCACTATTTTTTTTTATTTTACCTTTTTTAATTGGTGTATAATGTGCTGTGGATATAATATGCATTTTTCCAATGGTTAATATTTTGAACATCTTTTCATGTGCTAATTTGCCATCTATATATCCACTTCAGGGAAATGTTTGTTTCTGTACTTCGCCCATTTTCTAATTGGATTTTCTATTTATTTTTACTATTGAATTTTGAGCTTTTTACCCCTAGATGCACGTCTATTGCTAGATAGTTTGCAAATAATTTTTCCAGCCTGTGGCTTAGCTTCTTGTCTCCTCACAAGGTCTTTCCTAAAACAAAAGTAGTTCATTTCCATCAGTTGAATTTATCAATTTTTTCATTTATAGAACATACTTTTGGTGTCACTTCTAAAAACTTTTAGCTCCAAAGATTGTCAATTTTTTCCCAAGTCATTTCATAGTTTTACATTCTACATTTATATCTAGAATCCATTTTGAGTTTTTTTGTTTGTTTATATATCTTTAAAATAATGTTATTGAGTTATAATTCACATACCATACAATTCATCCATTTAATGAATCCATATAATGCAATATCTTTTAGTATTCATAAATGTATGCAACCATCATCACAGACAATTTTTGAACATTTCATCTCTTTAGAGAAACACCAGGCTCTTTAACCATTATTCCCCACCCCCACCACCTCTAGTCCTAAGCAATCACTGATCTTCTGTCTCCATAGATTTACCTATTCTGGATATTTCATTTAAATGGATCATATACTATGTGATTTTTTATGTCTGGCTTCTTTCACTTACCATAATATTTTCAAGGTTCACCCATGTTGTAGCATTATGTATCATTTCTTTTATACCTGAATAATATTCCATTCTGGGGACAGACACCACATTGTTATCCATTCTTCCATTGATGAATATTTGGGCTACTTCTACCTTAAAGCTATTATGAAAAATACTACCACGAACATTAATGATTCTAATTCCAATTCTAACATAGGGGGTTGGAGGTTCCCACATGACCAAGCAATTATCTGGCATAAGCTGGGCGTCCTACAATTCAACTTGATTCTGATACTATCTACCTGGACATAGTACCAGACCCCACATGTTAAGGGCTCAGTCCTTCAAGACTGCCTCTCACACACTTCAGACTCCAATCAAAAGTCCAGATTATCACTTGTGCTTCTGACTACCTGGCTATAGTTTAGAGGTTTCAATGACTCTTTTTTGGAGTTTGATTAATTTGTTACAATGGCTCACAGAACTCAAAGAAACATGTTACGTACTAGATTACTGGTTTACCATAAAAGGATATAACTCAGGAATAGCCAGATGGAAGAGATACCTAGGGCAATGTGTGGGAAAAGGGCACAGAGCCTCCATGACTTCTAGCATGCTATTTAACCAAATTTCCATGTGTTCACCCACCAGGAAGTTTTCTAAACCCTGTCCTTTGGTTTTTTTATAGAGACTGCATTAAGTAGGCATAATTTATTAAATCATTGGTCTCTGGTGATTGAATTCAGTTTCCAACCCCTGTCAGCTCCTGGAGGTTTCCAGGAGGAAATGAAAAAGTTCCAACACTCCAATCACATGGGTGGCTTCCCTGGTAACCAGTCCCTTTCCTTAGGTTATCTAGGGCTTTTCCAATGGTCACCTTATTAACATAACAAAAAATGCCTTTGCAGTTCTCATCACTGGAAATTCCAAGGGTTTTAAAAGCTTTGGGCCAGAACCAGGAACAAGACCAAATATATATTTTTTTATTACAAATCATAATATCAGAGTCTACCCCCTAGTCTTTGAAAGTGGATCCTTAATACCAAAACAATCACAAAAATCAAAAGATACTGTCACATTGCTAGTCTCCCATTCAGTCATTAATAACCATCCACTCCATCATCTTTTCATATGAGAATGTCTCCCCGGATGAGGCCACTCAAGTTTGTAGGCTTCCATTTGATCTTGTTACATTCCAAAAACAAGGGTGATGTCAGCAGTATAGGGTTTCACTCTTTTCAGGCAGATAGTATAATTGACAACATCACTTTGTGGGGAAAAACTCATGAGGTGATGTGGGGATAAAGAATACCATCATCTTCCTCTATCCCCATTGCCCCAATCCACCAGAAAACAGAGATCTATTTAGTGGGGACACTCCTTTAGCCCCATTCATGTTCATGTTGAGTATGAGCACATACCCCTAAAGGCACGTAAGCCAGCCGTTCATTTCTTTATCTCCCCCATTTTAGACAACCAATGCTTTAATATCCCATTTCAATTCTCTATCAAACTATTATTCTAAGGAAGACATTATGGGCTGTAAAGTGTGTTCCTTAGTCTGAAGAAATGGTGATCAGCCATCCACATTGATTCAGTATCGTCCCTTCTGGTTCTCCTATACAATACATTCTGAGCACATGTGTGTACTACCAGGTAAGGAAGTCCCAGTCCAGATTCACTGTGTGCTCCTGTCAGGCCCTATTTGTAACCCTCCAGGGTTACTAGCAGTAGTCTGAGTGGCTGGCCAGCCATGTTCAGGGCCTTCTCACCAAGGAATCTGCCACATAGTTATCTACAGTCTCTGGCAGTCTCTCTGCCATCTGCTGGCATACAGAACAGTTCTTGCTGGCACTTTGTGCCTCAGAGGGTGCAAGAAGAATGTGTCTGGATTCACCCATCTCTGCATTGCTGCATACCCCCATATGCACTCATTTCACGGGCCTAGGTGGCCCTCTCAAGGAAGCCCATGGGGATATCTGCTTGCTGATTCCTACCACTATCCAAACCAAAGTTCTTCTGATGGTGTTGACATGTGCTTATTGTTACTTTACTGAGTGCTTGGACCCAGCAATGGTACAAATGAGATTGGACCCAAAATGTACAGACACAAGTAAGGCATTATTGATGCAACAGCTCAAGCTGAAGGGAGACACATTTGCAATAGGAATGTCAGACCAGCTTTTTGAAAAATAACCGGAGAAGGTTTTAAAGGGCCTGAAGTGGTCAACGAGTGATGCCTAAGCATGTTGGGGCAGGGAAATATGGGGAATTGGGCACACAGGCCCAGTTGACAGAACAGGCTTCCTCATACATTATATGTTTTATATGCCTGTAGAGTCTTCACCTCTGGGCATGATTTTTGGCATCATAATGAGGGAAGAAGTCAGTGAAAGGTGAAGTTTGGTGCCTGTCTTGTTTCAGATGAGCCTGAACTGGTCTGGGGTTACTCCTTGGTTCCTGCTTTGCTTTGCAAGAAAAGTGGTAATAAGCAGCAAGAAGTGCCCGGGGTGCCTAGGGACTGCTTCCCAAGCTTCCTGACTGTCTCACTACTTCAGTGCACCCTCATATTCCCACAGTGATTTCCAAAGGGCTGTATTCCATATGGGCATCACTTCAATAGGCCTGGTTTCCATTTTCCTTCTGCCTGACCATGTGCCCAGGCTATTGACCAGTGCCCATGAATCTATAAAACCCAAACATAGAAGTTATGTGGCCCCTGGGTGGCACAGTCGTTAAGCATCTGCCTTCGGCTCAGGGCGTGATCCCGGCGTTCTGGGATGGAGCCCCACATCAGGCTCCTCCGCTGGGGAGCCTGGTTCTTCCTCTCCCATTCCCCCTGTCTGTGTTCCCTCTCTCGCTGGCTGTCTCTCTCTGTCAAATAAATAAATAAAATCTTAAAAGAAGAAAAAGAAGTTTTTACCACTTTTTACTTCTTCCACCACTGCAGGAAAGCAGCACACCAGACTGATCCATGTTTACCTTCCTCTATCAGAAGGTGGCCTTCCAAACAAGATGTTGTCCATTCACCTTAGAACTACCGTCCACAGAGCTGCTCTTTGTTGGTTAGTCGAGGACTTCTCATAGGGCACAGCCCAAGTGACAATAGAATCCGGGCTCTCTTCACATAGTTCCAGAGTCAGTCCTAGGGGAAAAGAGTCTCCCTGCTTATGAGAATCTCCTGCTTTCATTTCCTTAGTAATGATATCCTGTACAAACCATTTCCATGGCATCATGGAACTCTTCTGGGCACTATACCCAGGGTATACTATTTATACACTATAGTATATAGTAGAACATTTTGCTGACATCATCCTAGGTGGTATTTCATGTTTGAAGGTCACTTTAGCCTTCAGTCATAGGAGAAGCTTTAATTAATGTCCAGTAGTAAGGCAGGAAATGCCCGTCAGATGGACACCCTCAAGTCCAAATCTTCAGTAATCATTATTGGAGGTACTCACAGGCTTTTGCCACCAGCTCCAGCCTATTTTTTATCTGAATGCAAACTTTGTTGTTCATGTCTTAGGACTTTTTTTCCCCTCTTTTCTATTTTCTGTTGTCCAAATTGGATAAATTCAATTGATTTGTCCTCAAGTTCACAGATCCTATCCTCTGCCATCTCCACTCTGCTATTCAGCCCATCCATCAAGTTTGATCCCATTTATTGGAGTTTTCAATTCTATACTTTTTATTTAGTTATTTTTTAAAATAGGTAACTTCAATTTCTTTGATGAAACTTTTTTGTTTGTTTCCAGAGAATTTTTAAATCTTATTGAAATATTTTTATGGTGTTTGTTTTAAATTCTTTGTCAGATAATTCTGACATCTGATTTCTCAATGTTGTCATCTAACAGTGAATGAGATTGATTTTTTTCATTCAAGTTGTGATTTTCCCCGTTCTTGATATGATGAGTGATTGTATCCTAGACAATTTAATTTCTTTCGTTTTTCTTTTTCTTTTTTTTTTTTTGATAGACAGTCCCCTTGTTGAGATGGAGTTCTGTAGTTCTAGGTCATGATGTGTGGGTCTATCCAGCTTCGCACTGGGCCCCACTGACATGGCCACAGTAAAATGCTGGCTTACATTGCCTGGTTGAAGATGGAGGAATGCAAGTTCAGCTTCTCCTTAGGCCACTCTGATACCTTATTTTCCCAGCAAAAGTGGATGCCTATTTGGCCTGCTTGTTGTCCCTCAGGGGGAGTATATGCTCAGCTCCCCACTGGGCCCCATGATATCATGGAGACGGGAAACTGAGGACTGACTCAAAACCACTGTTTTTGCTACAGGGTTGAGGCAGAAGCACAGTTCCTCCCAGAGATGAAGAGGTGGGGCAGTGGAGTGCCTGTCTCCCACTACCCTGTTCCCCTTATCGATGTCAAGTTACTGAGCAAGTTGAGCCACACACTGGGCAGTACCGACAGTGCCTGGAAATGAATGAGCTGAGAGGTGAGGGTGTCACCATGTTAAAGCTCCCTGCGGCTTGATGAGGGATGCTCACAGCTGGATCTTACTGACGCTGCCCAGGTGGAAGAATCAAAGCACTGCCTGCTTCTGTGGGGAAGGGACCTCAGAGATCTGCCTGCATAGGAGGGTGGGAGAGTGGGGTGGAAGGTCAGCTCCCCTCTCAGCTCCACTGAAACCAGGCAGCAGGGGAGGGTTCTGTTGGTATTTGGCTCAAGTCTGGAAGATATTGTCCAAGAAGTTTTCTGTTCTCTTACAGCCATTCTTTTTGCAGTCCTAGTGCTGACAGGAGCAGGCTTTCCTTGGAGCTTTTACTGGCCTGTGCCTATGGGTGGTTCAACTGGAGATTCTGCAGTGCCCTGTCCAAGATGTATAAAAGGCAACTCACTGAGTTCTCAAGTCCCGAGCTCCCAGGCCTTCTGTCTTCTTCCTTCCTCTTACTCTGTCTATGCTTTTTTGTTGTGTTTTATCAGACATTTTAGAGTTTAAGAGGAAAGACTGGGAGGGATAAGGTTACTCAATCTTTGCTA
Organism: Ailuropoda melanoleuca; assembly: GCF_002007445.2. Taxonomy (NCBI): domain Eukaryota; kingdom Metazoa; phylum Chordata; class Mammalia; order Carnivora; family Ursidae; genus Ailuropoda; species Ailuropoda melanoleuca. Next base: position 60,143,669 of record NC_048221.1, on the reverse strand, counting down.
GAATTGCATTCTAAGAAGCATTTTTAAAAACTCTTGTGTGAAAAGCAAGACCTCAGGGCTTGAAGCAATTAGGCTGCAAATTTTGTTCAGATCTAAAACTCTTCAGACTTTTTCCCCTTTATTCTTTGATTGACTTAAGTGACCAGGATGATGCACTCTTTGTTAGTACAATGTGAACAAAGGGATGCTCCAGGCAGGAGATGTCCCACCCAGTTTAAGCCCTAGCCAAGGGGATTATAGTCCCGAAGTCAACTGTAGGGAGATTATGTAGGATTCCATTTATGTAAAGCACAAATACAGGTGAAACTAATCTATGCTGACAGAGGTTGGAGTGGGGTTGATGGCTGTGGGTGTCTGCGGTGACTGTCAGAGCTCAAAGGGGTTTCTGGGACACTGTTTCTTGACCTGGGTACTGGTGACGTTACACTCTAATAGAAAGAATAGTTCGCTAGAGGAAGTTGGTAAACAAGAAAGGAATGGACTCTGAAGAAAATGACATCATCTTTCCTGGAAACGGTGACTTTTGTTTTTCTTTGCATATTGAAATTGCACTGAACTCCTTAATTCAGTATTTAGAGAATAAAATAACTCATATTTTAGATTCCCTCACACCCTCCTCCAAATTCTATTTTGAATAAATTTTTAAAAATCAAATGGTAGGTGTAGTTGCTAATTTGTAGCTCTAAATGCCTTTTATAAAACATATTCTTCATTATCTAAAAAAACAAAGAAATTATAATCCATCTTTACTATTTTGTCCTCCACTTGGAAAAAAAGAAAAACTATCAAAGATAAAAATGCGGGAAGTTGTTTGCTTTCTTTCTTTCTTTTTTCTTTTCTTTCTTTCTTTCTTTTTTTTTTTTTTGCTCTGACGCTACCATTATAACATATTTACAACATAGCACAATTTCTTTCCCAAAAATAGGGAAAATGCAAATATGCCAGGATGCTGGAAATTCAAAATCATCAAAATATGACTACAATATGACCTTGGCAGAAGGAGGTAAAGAAAGGCAAACATAAGAAGGCACCATCCTGCTCTCAGGATTACAGCAGCAATTTAGCAGTCAATGTTTTATCATATAGCCAAGTTTCCCAATATAAATTATTCTAGCTCCAGCATTGCTGTTTCTTATGCAATTGCTTTTAAAATAGAGCACATTCTTATGCTAAGTAAGTATGCACACCCTGGTGCGGAATATCATTTCTTATTCTGAGACTAGAATATTAAAAATAAATATTTGCAGCCTCTGTGATAATAAAAGTAACACAACATGAACTCCAATGACAATGTAAGGCAAAAGAAGAAAGACATTTAAATGTTGAACTTAGAAAAAAAGAAGAAAACCACAAGCAACTGTCAGACTTTTTAGAACCCATTGGCTTGAAATAAATTATTTACTGATTAGGAATTTTGTTGTTGCTCTTTAAAATGAATAGTATCTAGTTAGATAAGCAAATCCATCCTTTTTTGATTAGATAAATCTCATATTATAAAAAAAACATAGAAGTTTATTAGTTAATTTTCAACTAATGCAAATAAATGTCCTTCACACAAAGCAGACAAATAAAATCACTAATAACATAATGGTTTAATTATTTCCTTAATAGCAACTTGGAATCAATACATCAGCTGAATACTCTCCCCCAAGACTTAATTTCCACCACCTTGACTGGCTTTTATGTGGTTTCCAGCAATCAGAACAGAGAGGAAGAGGAGGAAAGAGAATACATTTCATACACATTATAATGACAGCTTTAAAAAATAGATTTAATGTTTCCAGGGGAACAAAGCAAGGAAAAGGCGACTGAATAAAGAACACAAGCCTGGGTGTTTCCCTTCTCCGGCATTCACCTCCCCTGCTAAGAAAAACAGAATCAATCACCTTCACACACCTGGACTCCAGCTTTACCTCCAAGGTAAATAAAGTGGCTGAGCAGTAGTCCATGAATCTGGACTCTTGAATTATCTCCCTGATTTGGCCACCAATTGACTATATGACCTCAGAAAGCTTACTTCCCTTGCCTATCTTTGTATCTCTTTTTTATCTTCAAAATAGAGATAATTATTATGCATTTCCTTTAGGAAAGTGTAGCATGACAGTGTCATGTAGGTGGTTTTGGAAACAGGTACCCTTTTGTTTAGCCTGGCAATCCCTAAATTTTATAGAAGAGGTGCATCCCGTTAAGCTGTTTATCATGCATATTTCCCCAAAATGAGTCATATTTTTATTAACTTTCCTGATACAATCAAAGTTGTGTTCCTGTAAGAATAGAATACATTTCCCAGAGACAGCATTCAGAGGCAGATTTTACTTAATGTTTATTTGTAATCACTGAAAATACGTCTGACAGCACGTTGGAAATGTTCACATGCTTCATGAAATTTAATCCTACAACAACCAGCTTGGATTTTATTTTACTTTCCCACAGAAATACTGTTGTTACTTCTTTTATTTTTATTTTTTTCCAAATAAGGATTTTGAGGCTCAATGTCGTTAAGTGACTTGGAGAGGTGATGAACTCCAACGACAGTTTGGGGATTTAAATATATATATAAATACAGAGAGACATAGGTGTAGGCATATCCTTGTTTATTGCATTAAATTCCTCATAGTGCTTCATTTCTGTAATCCTGCATTTCTATAAATCAGAAGAAAAAGGATTCAGAAGTTTTTCTTTGTGCTTAGTTCTGAAAAATACAACAAGGAACAGTAGAAGAATTTGTTAATATGCTGAACGGAAAGTGCATACAAACCAGCCAGCTATCAACTCCGCGATGGGATTTGCAATCTCCCATAACACACCGCCTGGACAGGACGATGCCAAGAACTCTCAGTGAAGGCACGGGGGCCAGGGACCCAGGCCAGGCAGCTCTGTGCAAGGAGGTCCTCGGTGACCCGCTGCTGCACACCTCGCCGGCGTCACCCATTAGAAACTGAGCCCTTCCCTGCGCGTTTCCGATGTGGTGAATTATTAGGGAGGAGAGAGGCCACCTCACAGCAGTCTCATAAGACCTGCCCTCAGCCTGCAGCCCTGCCAGGCAACAGTTTTATCTCTGCAGCCTTTCTTTGCCTACATGTGGCTTGGGTGGGGTTGACCTTGCCAGCACCCCTTAGAACCTCTCATCTGGACCATAGAAATAGTCTCTGTCTAAGCACCTAATGACTTATTAGTCAATTTCTTGAAGATCTGTGCTGTCGTATTGCCTTGCCAGGAGGTATATGCATGGTATAAGCATTTCTTCGTTTATACAGCTTTTTTTTTTTTTTTGGAGGATTTGTATATGCCAGGCCTTGTTTTAGATACAGGGAATAAAACATAATCCCCCTAGTAACAGCCTAAGTGGAAAGATAGAGATAGCCACTATCAACATTGTGCTGGCTCAGTCCCACAACAGAGGCAGGTGTAAGAATTTGTCAGTATGCAGAGAGCACTCCCTTAGGCCTGTGGAAGTGTTTTGAGGTTCCATCAAATTGAATGCTCACATTGCTCTGAAGATCTCCATGTTTGAAATATTAGACTCTGCAAAATTAATTAATGTTGTACATCAAGTTACAACTTTGTGTAAAACAATGAAATAATCCAGAAGAGCTAATTAAATCAATGCCAGGCAAAGTGCCACTTTGGACACACTTCTATATATGCCTCCACTTCCTTATTGATGGCTTATTCTTCTCCTTGCAACACATGACGGAAGCCCAGCTGACCTCACCAAGATTTCTTTGATTGATACAATCCCCATAAATGTCTATATAGGAATATCTGGGGGGCACCTGACTGGCTCAGTCAGTAAAGCCATCTGACCTTTGATCTCAGGGTCTTGAGTTCAAGCCCCAGGTTGGGCATGGAGCCTACTTACAACAACAACAACAACAACAGCAACAAAGTCTGATACTTCCTTTCATATCAGTCAACATTAGATAAATTACCAATGTCATCAAAACATCCTTATAATGATATTTAACCTACAATCAAATTAATAAGCTTCATTTATTTACAATAAGATCAAATGTTTACAGGTACTAATTTGTAGGAGTTGCTAACCTACCCTGGTCTACTTCCCAAGTCTTACAAGCTTTCAAAATACCATTCTTGGTTGCTTTCTCCCCAGGTTTCTCTTTAAAGCCTAAATACTGATGACCTTCAAAGCAATAGGAAAATAGGTGAAGAGGTACCAGCAGAGAACAATCAGGTATTTTATCTTGGAGCCTCCCATTTATAAGAGCAAAGACGGCCGTTTGATTTTGGGACTCTCCAGCTTTTAGCCCAGAGAAGCCTCTTTACAGGAAAGAGCACACTAGAGTCAGGGAGCCATGAAGGAAGTCATGCGAATTCTCTTAGCCATTGCAAGAGCCAGCTTGGGCAGACTGCTGATCAGATGCCTTGAGGGCATCACAGGACCCCAGTGAGCAAAGGAAAAGAAGAACCAAGGATGAAACATTTTGTATCGGAAGCTTGGTGTTTCTGATAGGATGCTGTGGTCACAAGTGGTGCCCCTTTGCTCCTCCTGGATAAACGGTTGTGAGAAAAATGAGGACTGAGTCCCAAAGTGTATTCAGTGTCTGATATATTTATAGGACAATTAAGTGTTCAGATTCAAGGACTGTTTTCATAGAATCTATACATTTGGGGAAATTTTTGGTGCATCCAGGGGGAATTTGCTGCAGGCAAGTAGCTCTGGTGATCCCTGAGATCACATTGGCACTTCGATTAGCAGTGGTCCTAAAAAAGCTTGCAAGCCAGTTTGGTTCTTATACAAAAGTATTACCTGGCATTGTAGGAAAATCTAAGCGTTCAGATAATACAAGTAAAGAGACTTAAGAATTTTTTTTTTGATTTATGAAAGACTCAAGCTGAATTTTTAGCTGATTTTATGAAATCTGCTTGTAAAAGAACTAAATCAGGAAACAAAAGAAGGAACAGAAGAAAGATAAAGACTGTCTTCCCCTCAGAACTCCCAGAGCTAAGGTCAGGGCCCAGTGCATCATGGGCCCCCAGAGCACAGGTACTGTCTGGGGAGGAGATAGGGGATGGGGAGTTGGGAGGATGGGGAGGGGAGTAGAAGGGAAGTGAGAGGGAGAGGGATTAGGGAAGGCAAAGGAAAAGGAAAGAGATGGGTCACCAGTACAAAGGACTATAGAATAAAGAACTAAGGAAGGAAAAAAATAAACAAACATCTAACTGGACTGAAGAGGAATTTATAGGAAGGGAATTAATAAGCATCCCATATAAGTCAATGAGGAAAAGATAACGGATCATAAAGTGTCTTAATAACACAGTGAGGAGGTGGAGATTCTTATAGCAAAACCATGAAGACAAGTACAGGAATATAATTAATATAACTAACTTCCTGGATCATGAAGAGAGCCACTGGTAGGAACTATGAAATACGAATTTGAGTCAACACCTAGTTTCCCAAAAAAGGTTACAATAAGGTAATGCAAGGCTATACTTTCAGGGATCATTTCTATAGTTTGTTACAATAAGGTAATGCATTTTATTTCTGTATCAACCAAACAGTGTTATTATGCCATGTGAGATTATAATCTCTTTTTCTGTGCCATCCCAGAACCTGGGGTGAAAGTTAGAAGTTAAACAAACAAAAATCCCCATTTGAGTTTATAGGCTGGAGTGAGAACTAGTCCACCCACAGCAGTGGGATAGAGAAGGGAGTCCGCGTTCACCCCCTGGTGCAAAGTGACTGGGTGGAGCTTGAGTGGCACGGGCAGTAAGCTTTTAGTGGCTGAGAAGCTTGTCCAGGTTTCCAGGGCTCAGGTTTGCAGGACGGAGTGTTAGGGGGCCAGTGGTGAACTAAGCGTTGTAAGGCAGTGGAGGCTCCAGCCTCACTTCTCTGACTAGTTAGAAGTGTGTCCGGAGGCAGCCCCTCCCACTCGGAGCCTCAGTTTTCTTATCTTGAAATTGAGAGGGTTGCCCCATGCTACCTTGAACAATCTTTTCCTGTTCTAAACCTCTAAAGTTAATTTGCTTCCTTATATCTATTTAATAATCCCTAATGTGCCTCCTTAAAAGACTATCTCTAAGGGCTCAATTCAATTAAAGTTAGTCTTTAACCAGCTACTAAATGTAAAGGCAAAATAGTAAGGAATGTGATTTTGTTGTTCTAAATGAACTCTTATCATTTCCTGGTTGTGTGTGTGTGCGTGTGTGTGCGTGTGTGTGTGTGTGTGCGCGCGTGTGTGTGTGTGTGTGTGTGTGTGTGTGTATTTGTTGTTAACATGATTTCTGCTATCTGCAGTCATGTTTCAGAAGTATTTAAGTATTCTACTTTTTGGTGATGTTGAGCATAATAAACTGCTTTCTTTCACATGCTAATTGTATGTATCAACTTCTTTAGAGATGCTTATTTAATCTATATTAATGTCAAAAGAAGGCAGCGTATCAAAAGGCATTTGTTTAGAAATTATGTATTGTCAGATAAATAGGGTTAAAGTGAGTCAGGGTAAAACAGAGTGGAGCAAGGTTCTCAGCCACTAAGAGTTGACTGCCAATGTCAGAACCCGAAAAGCTCTCTGCTTTACTGCAGGGCAATAACTAGGACAGCTTTGGCAGAGAATTAGGACGGAATCCATCCTAATTCCCAGAGTAAAACATTGTAATTAGGTTTTTATATATGTCTTCAGTTATGCTGATGCACTTATAAGCATTTGCCCAAAGAACTTTTCATATATACTATTCTATACCTTTGTGATTTTTTTTTCACATAATAATATCACCTGGTGTTGTTTCCAATCTGCAACATCTATTTTTCAAATACATATTTTTGTCACATATATGCTCACATACCCTTATTTCAAATCCTTAGAGTTATATGTATTCTAGTATTCATAATTTTTTCAGATTTTAGAAGAATAATATTTTATATAATGAAACTTCCAGAAGGGTCTGGGGAGGAAGCTCTTGTTCAAACATACTGGTGTTTCCACAATATAACAAATGAGTATTTACAAGAACTGGAATGAACAGACTATCCGCAACACAAAGCAGATTTCTCCACCCAACTAGTTTGCTGCAAACTCTTTCTAAAACTTCCGTGCTCCAGAGCTTTTGCATTTTTGAAGCGCTGATAAGGTATCCTAGACCAGGATCTCACTACATAGAATCACATGATTTATTATCCATTTTCCTGTGGACAGGAACTTAAGCTATTTTTGGAATTTTTGTTATTAAAAACAACAAAGCGATGAACATTTCTTGACAATGCATCTTTGGAAAAATACAAGAGCATATCCTTATGAAGAATTCCCAGATGCAGAATTGATATGTCGAATGAAGGGTCAGTTGGCACGTGATTTCACATTTTGACAAATATTGCCAAAGTACCTTCCAACGAAGTTTGCACCAATTTTTTATTCTTACTTAACAGTAAGCATATGAGCGTCTGTTTCCCCATAGTTCTCCTATGTTAGGTTTCTAAGCTGGCTATCAGACAGTACCATAAACTGGGTGGTTTACATATTACAAATTTATTGTCTCACAGTTTTGGAGGGTCGATGTCTGAGATCAAAGTGTTGGCAGCGTCCGTTCCTTCTGAGGGCTGTGATGGGCATTCTCTTCCAAGCCTCTGTCCCAGTGTCTGGTAGCCTGAGACATTCCCGGTTTGTAGATAGTTGTCTTCTTCCAGTGTCTTTACATCTCTCTGTACACATCAATTTCTTTCTCCAAATTTCCTCTCGTATAAGGACACCAGTCATACTGGATTAGGGCCCACACTCATGACCTCATCTTACCTGGAGCATCTTCAAGGACTTTTATTTCCGCATAAGGTCACAGTCACAAGTACTGGGGTTTAGGGCCTCATCATGTTTTAAGGGGACTCAATGCAACCCATAGCATCCCCCGACATTGGCTATCATTAATGTTTTCCAATATGATAAGTAAAAATAATGTCTTACAATTTCAATTTGCATTTCTTCAATTTAGAGTTGAGTATTTTTTTTAAAGTTTTTATTTTGAAAGGAATATAGACTCACCACAAAAGTAGTACTAGAGTCCTGTACCTAGCTTTCTTCAAAAATGGCATCACATATATATAAATGCAGTATGGTATCAATACTGGGAAATTGATACTGATATAATGCTTTTCACCCCACTCTGGATTTTATACTGTTTTCCCCAGATTTTACATGCACTTTTCTGTGTGTGTGGTGAATGCAGGTAATCATCCTCTGTGTATATCTCATGTACAGATCTGTATAATCACCTCTGTGATGGGGCACAGAAGCACAAAGGGAACTCCCTCATACTGTCCCTTTGGTCACATCCACCACCCTACCGCCTTTCCTGTTCCCCAGGAATCATGAAGCTACTCTCTGTCTCTCTAGCTCTGACAGTTCAAGGAGGTTCTAGAATGGTGTCTTACAGCACATACCTTTGGAAATCAGCTCTTTTCACTCAGTGTAAGGAATGTCCTTATTTTGTAGGACACCCCTGCACATGCTCTGCACATCAATTATTTGCCCCTTTTATTGCTGAGTAATATTCCATTTTATTATTTTTGATATTGTTAGTCATTTGTATGTTTTTTTGCATGAATTACCTGTTTAAAAGAAAATGTATCTCTCATTTTTATTACTGTCTTTGTCTTGCCTTGTTGTTTTTTTTTTTCCACTTTAGAATTTTCTTCATTTCAAACTTATCAATCGTTTATTTTTTGGGTCCTTGATTTTTTATTAACTCACAGAAAGGACTCGCATTCACAACTTCAAATGTTAAGTTAAATCTCGAATCTGTCTGGAATTATTCTGTGTATATTTAAGGAGTGAAATAGGGATCCAGATATTATGTGGGTCTTAAATATTTATTTCTTATAGCTGATACTCTCAAACATTTGATTCAACTTCATATATATGTGCTAAAATGCAGTACAACCAGTACACCTGCTTGGCAAGAATGTGGCTTGTGAGTCCAGGGTTAATTATGATATAAAACTCACTTAGCTGCTAAAAATCATCTGCTGTTTGATAGGAAAATTGTCCAGGATTCCAGATCTAGGTGAAAATGGGAGGTATGGACAGGTATAACAAGACTTTAGGAAAATGTGGAAAGTGTTTACACACAAAATACAGGGTGTAGGTTTTCTAGATGATGGAGGTTTGTGGGTTTCTAGCCAAATTCTCAAGATCAATACACCTAAATCTATCATCTGGTTTTGTTTGTTTGTTTGTTTGTTTTTTTAATGAAAAGCCCTCTCTCTTCCCTAATCCTAAGACTAGCAAATGCAGGTATGTAATATACTGAGTATAGCCTCAACAGAGCTTTCCCACTTATGGAGAGGGCAGGTTCTCGGTGGTTAGACGGTACTTACCAGTAGACACAGTGCCCTGCTTTGTGATAGTCCTCATGCAGAGGCCTGGGCTTTAGCACTGTGACAAATGCTCCAGCAATGACAAACATAACCAGGAGATTAGGTTCCAGCCCTCATTTGGTCTTGGTGACTAGCTGTGGGTGATTATCAGCTAAATAATCTTTCTATGCCCAGGAGATATTCCTCTAGGGAAGTTGTCAACACATGCAAGTACCAATAACCGGGGGAGGAACCATAAAGGGATGTTGAGAGAGCCACATACCATGGCAGTTATGGAAGGCTGCCTCCCATAAATAATCTCTGAAGATTCCGGAATGTTCATGGCCCTCAGAGTTGGAAGGACACCCACATTTTGTCTATGTGAACACTCACTCGATGGACTCATTTCTTCCATAGCATCTATAGTGAGGTAACCTGATAGCATCAACGTGGCCATGAAGTGAAATAGTTATGGGTGTTCATCCTGGCCCACAATTTATTAAGTTACTTGACTAAGTTACTTAAGTTCCTTGACTAAGTTGCTTGACTAAGCAACTTAAGTTCCTCTGTCATAAAATGGGGATACTAATAGCGTGTGCCTTATAACTTTCTGGGGCAGATTAGATTAGATCATTTAGGTTACAAGCCTAGCACAGTGCCAAGTACTAAATGTTAAGTAGCCATCATCATTACTCTCAGTGTCTGGACATTCCTCCTCTCCTGAGGTCAGCCCAGTAACTTAGGGGTAACCCGCAGTCAAGATTTCTGAATTCATCATCATCTGCTACTGAGTCCACACTGCAGGACTGATCTCCTCAAAGGTCAATTCGTTTTGTTTCTTGCTTTAAATATTACCTGAACCTACCATTTCTGAAACATGTGTTACTTGGAGTCCGCCCTGGGCATATCTAGGAGATAAAATGGACAATCTGAAAAGCTCTTCCCTAATAAACTGTTAATGGATGATAATGGCTTAACGTGTCCATCTTCCCATATAAAATATTTGTCATTTCAAAAGGAGCCTTCAATGCCTTATCCTAAGAGGGTTGCTAACAGTGGAACGCCTGTGTCCAAGGAAGATCATATGGGAAGACAGGGTGAGTAATAAGATTTTATCCTTGCCCTTCCCATGAACTCACACAGGCATTTGCACTAGTATAGGCGACATTTATTTGTTTGCCTACACAGCTTGCCTTTTCATTGTGAGGGAATAGAACTCATGTCTTCCTTTGGGGAACTACCCTTTCCTGAGTTGGTAGGACTACCAAGCTCAGGGTCCTGGGAAGCTTATCTGATTCTGATCATGAGGACCAGGTAAGCCTGAGCAATCACCTTTGTCTTCACTTGTAGATCAAAGCAGGGATGAGAGATGGAATGAGTGAGAGACACATTTTTTTAAAAGATTTTATTTATTTATTTGAGACTGTGAGAGAGAGATAGCAAGAGAGAGCATGAGCACAGGGAAGGGAAGAGGGAGAGGGAGAAGCAGGCTTCCTGCTGAGCAGGGAATGGATGTGGGGCTCAATCCCAGGACCTCGGGATCATGACCTAGGCTGAAGGCAGATGCTTAACCGACTGAGCCACCCAGGCACCCCAGAGAGACACATTTTTGATGACATCTTTTGGGCACCTAGATCAGAGATGCATGATCTAGCTAGCCATGGGCTATTTAGTTCCTTGACACAATAGCACTTGACTTCTGATCCATATCCTCAGACTGTTTTTCTCCTTTATTTAAGTGGGTTTGAGGGATTCATATTACAGACAACTTGAAGAGTTTTGATTAATACAGTTGCATGTAAATGGGTGTCTAGTTGAGGGGTGAAGACTTAAAAAAATCTATCACCACCACTGAACAGAGAACTTATAGTTTAAGCTATATTGATCATAAGTCAATAGCATAAAAAATAAACACAGACCTTATCGATGTTTCTCCACTGCACACGAACCCTTTGATGGTTCTGCTTGCTTTCTGATAGCCACATACAGTCCTCTTTGAATCAGACTCAAGTCTTAGCTCCCACATGAATCATTCTCCAGATGCCTGTCCAGTTTTCTATACTTCCAACTCCATGATGCTCCATAGGTCTGACATGTCAGTTCCTGACTTGCCATGTAATGGAAAATAGAATTGCAGAACTGCTACCAACACACCCTGAAAAGACCAACTTCTTTTCATGGCTGCTCAAAGTTACTGACCACCTGCTTTTCATTGAAGGGCTTTCAGAAAAACTGTGCTCCTACCTCTCCACCTTGCTTCTTTCCAGCCACACATGTCACACCAAAGCTTCAGCCATTCCAATTTTGGTGACAATACTCACCCCTACGCTAAGTGTTTCATCTGGGCTTACTTATGCAGAGAATCACCCAGCCCAGTATTCCTGATGCATCAATAGCATAAAAAAGTCAAGATGAAGGAAGCCATCCATTTGAGCACAGAGCCAGAGTACCCGGAATTCCTTTGTCGAGGAAGAACAAATATTCAGTGTAGCCCATCATCAATTAAGTGTGCAGATTCCTATGGAAAGTGCATTATAGGCATTAGGGCTGGGAAATACTGAGAAAAATAGCTCACACCACCTTTCAAAGACCCCAGCCACATGTCTCATTTTCAAAAGAGTTGCTCCTGAATAAGTGAGTGTGCCTGATGAAATAAGACTAGTCCCTAGCAATTTACTTCTGTTTGTGTGATACTACACTTCTTATATTTTTCAAACCTCACGTGGCATTAAAGTGGATAAACTCCATCAGCAAGCAGTCTATAAGATCTTGGTGACCAAAACCTAGCCTATTTTTCAGCTCAGTGAGCTGTCAGTGAAGATAATGATGAGGTCAATGGGGGTGTTCATCAGTTTCTTTTAAGAAGCACAAAGTTCTAGAGAAAATCTGGTGAGGGCAGTTCAATTTTCATGAATGCCTAACCCAGTGTAGCCAAATTAACCAACAGAGGTAATCTGGAGATTTATTAAATTTATTGGAGTGACCAATCCAACACAACATTGGAAAATTAAAGTGAAAGCATTTCACAAAATTTTAAATTTTACATTTATTCATGGAAATCCATATAGCTATGAAGACAGGGAACTTAATATAGTCATTAAGAATATGAGCTTTAAAGTCAGATTGCTTGGGTTTGAAATCCTACTCTACTGGTTTCTGGCTGTGTGGTTTATCTCCCATGTGTCCGTTTCAGAGTCTGTTAGATGAGGATAATAGTAACTATTAGTGATGTTGAGACATTACTTCTATGTAAGGTATCTAGCATAGTAGCTGGCACTTGGCGGAGGGTTCAATACATGTTAACCATTATTATTTCAAATTAAGGATTTAATAGCCAATGCCTGATCATTATGAAACACTAGGTTATTAGGCATGCATTCTTGAGGCGGTCACACACTGCCCATGTGATATTAATGTGAGGTTATAGACTCTACAGGTCAGCCTTAGGGATCCTAAAAATAGATTTTAATGGAATTATCAAATATAAAGGAACATAGGAAATGTCTCCACTTAGGAAATCACTAGGTATGTTAATCAAGAGATGTCTTCCATGTCCCTCATGGTCTTCCATTAGTCAATTCACGTCCCTCCTCAGGGAAAGTAATTAGAGCAAGAGAACTGCAGGCAATTTTTCAAACTTGTCCTTTATTCCTATTGTGGATAGTGACATCCATTGAATATGAGCATTCTGGAAGAAATGCATGCATTCAGAGCTGTTTGCGTTCTGTGTGAATAGCTTGTAAAAGCTTTTCTCTGTGCTCACTTACTTTGTGTATCTTCCCATTGTCATCACTTGTGTCTGGCCCGCCTGCATTAACATAAAATGATGGGTCTCTCTTAACTCTAAACTAAACTTCCAGCCTCATTACTATGTATGAGGTCTGATTTTACTCCAATTTAGCATTAATAGTCTAATTTGTAGACTCCCCAACTGAACAGCAACATTTTAAATGACCATTTTCTTTGCAATGTGCCATTCCTTCTATTTTCATGTATACACCAACATCAACTACCAACTGGTAACAAAGGGACTTAATCCCTAATCTACATTGTGAAAGAAGCCTGGAAAAGCCTCTGTTGGACTTGGCCAAGTCTCAGCAATTCGCCTTTGGAGACCACTGTCCCTCATTTAAAGGCTGTTTTAGTGTCCTCTGAGCTCATCCCTTAAGCTTCCAGGGAACAGTAGAAAATAGGGCTATAAGTGACCTTGAAAATGACCAGATAATGTGAGATTGCTGCCAATGTTTTCTTTCAGTTTTGAGAAAACAGCCCTATCTATGTGAACAACACAGGAGAGGAGGTGTAGCTTAATTAGTGTATGAAAGCCAGTCAGCACAATGCCTGGTTTCTGTTCCCAGAATATCTTTTAGAGCCGGTTGGGGTTTAGGGCAAAGCATGGGAAGAGAGAGCACTTCATGCGGTGCAGTTTTCAACATTAGTCTTTATTTTTGTCATTCTGGATGGAAGAGCTTCCAGATTCAATGTCTGCCATCAGTCTTTTCTGTAAAATGAAATGTCACATGGAAGGAGTGATTTTTTTTTTTTTTTAATCAAAAGTAAAGAGATAAAAGCAACTAAACACCGTTAGGACACAAAATGGTTTCCGAAGAACTCAGCTTGCGGGTTTGAAGCTGGGACCTGTCATCTCAGTAGAGGAGATATATGAACAGAATCTCTTTGCCATGTATTTTAATTGAACATTTTGGAAACAATGTCAAAAAGCAAAAATAAAAGTGAAAGGAAAAGCGAACTGAAGTCCCGTGTAACTGGCAAAGTATTCTAGTTTTGAGGTGGTTAAAGCATCTTCCTTCGAGTTACCCTGCCCTCAAATCCTCCCTTCCATCAAAAGAGAAAATAAAACAAAACAGAAAACAAGAGAGCCGGATAAAAAGCTCCCAGGGTCCTGCAGCAAACACCTAAGTCTTCAGGTTTTTTTCAATCTGTCTCACCACCTCTTCAGCTGGTGAATCCCCTTCTTCAGAAGCAGCAGCATTATTCATTTATTCTTTTATATTCCATGTACAGGGGACTTTTTTCATGTTCCTTTCTGTCACTGGAACAAAGCATTTTATTCCTATTCTCTTAACAACAGCACATCTGCATTCAGGGTAGCCAGAGACAAAAAAGATGTTTTCTACCTTCTGAATTTCAGAAATGATGAAACACAGAATGTATCTAAGCATATAAGTGAGACTTGAGAAGACAGAAGAGCTTCACGGGAAGAAAGGAAAGGCGACACGGTGTTGCAGTGGGGCCACCGTTTGTTTTTGTGCGGTGGTTTAGCTCCAGCAGGACGACCCACAGCCCTGGGGCCCCTGCTGGGCCCCTGCCCGGAAGCAGCGTGGGATCTGGTTGGAACCCTGTGTAGGGGAGCTTGTCACAAGATCCTTGCGTAACAGGCAAATGCAAGGAAAACGAGCGGGAGACTTTATCACAGGCATTCGTGATTTTATTAATCTTTGGCATCAGAGATGGATTAAGAAGCCTGCTGCAGGCTGATAGGATTCTGAGCACAGTTAATGCCTCCTGATTAGAGGAGACATCCTTTAACCAGAGCGCGGCGATGAAAGGGAAGGGAAGCCATGTTCTTGGCAGCTAGGAGCCCTCTCAAAGGAACATCTCCACTAATCGGGACATGACTCAGCCTGTTCTGAAAATGAAATTGGAGTGAAGGGAAATGAAAAGAGAAAACACAACCACCAAACGTACAGATTGCCCCGGGCTCACTTAGTGCACGTTCTCATCCTGAGGCCTCACCTCACAGTCCTGACAGAAGATTCCAGAATCCTTTCTTTTTCTCGATATTTCAAATAATTTTTTTAAACAAAACCCCCATACTTTCCCCTCTTGTTTTTCCATATTTTGTTCAATTTTACTGTCCTGTGTCCCTCCAAAACGAGCTCGTCAGTAGTTCCCGTCACTGCTACATACCTGGAGGTCTCTGGAACCCGTAGACCCCGGGAGGAGGAAGACAAAGCTGGTTTAAGATGCTAGTGTATCCAGACGTTTTTCCTTCTTTCTCCCCTTGAGAGAGATCAAAATCCTCTCTTGACTCACTGACAATGTCTTTTGTGTGCAGAAAAGAAAGGCTTTTATAGGTTGTCATTTTTCCTTGGCAAGACATTGTTTTGCATGAAGGAATTAAAGCTGCCTTCCTCATGGGTGTCAGTGATGTTCTCTAAAAACACAAACAAGCTAATGGAACAAATTTCCACCACAGCCTAGCAGAATCTGCCAGTCGTCTAGCATTTTACCTCCTCATAACTGCCTTGCAAGCAGAGACACAGAAAGACACAGGAAAAGAGGTTTCTGTCGGCAACAGTGTTTCCAAGTTAACGTCAAGAGATTAGGAGGGCACGTATTGCATGGTGCACTGTGTGTTATACGCAACTAATGCATCATGGAACTTTACATCAGAAACCAGGGATGTACTGTATGGTGACTAACATAATACAATAAAAAATATTATTATAATAAAAAAAATAAAAGATTAGATAAATCTAATCCAAAAAAGAGAGAGAGAGAGAGAGAGAGAGAGATTAGGAGACTTTAAGAACTCTGGGAAGCCAGAGGCAAGAATCACAGGAAAGAAATACCCTTCTCTGTCTCTGTTTCTCTGCAGCGGAGGAGCCCAGTTAAAAGCTGAGTATTTACAAATTGCAAAGTCTGTAGGAGCCTAATTATTTTACCTGAAGTATCAATTAGCACCAGCTTGAATAGGAAGAGAGAAACTCATTTGTCTAGAAGACCCTGGATGGGGTGCATCCCTCCTCCTGTGTCTGACTGCTGCTCTTCGCCTGAAGGGGCCACAGTGTGGCTTTCTGTGTTCTGACCCCAGTGAAGACCACTTACAGACTGCGGCCTGTATTTTAGCTGAGTGCTGTTGTATTGTCACACTATGTGCTTGTTTTACACTTTGTTTGTGTCATTCAAAAGGTCAAAGTTTCCTTCAATCCTGGATACATGGTTTGGCTGGGGGTAGGGTGCTTTTCTTGTTTGATTGATAAGCTGTCCAGCAACCACCCTTCAAAGAAGTGTTGGTGGTGGGGGGAGGATTGAGCTGACCAGGCATGATGCCCCTTCTTTTAGCTCCAAAAATACATAGGAATTCCAGACTAAGTTGTTAGAACTGGCCATTCATCGCATATTACTTTTTTAATGAATAGAATGTTTTAAAAACCATTTAAGGTTTACAAAAAAATGAGTGGAAAGTGCAGAGAATTCCCTCTAATAATCACATCTTCTGTTTTATGTATTCTGATGCTTTGGGATCTGAGAGCTTGCTGACACTGGAAGGACTATCCTTTTGAGGACTGGCCAATTTTCGAGGAGGTAAACAACTCATCCATGAGTGTGCCTTTCAAATGTAAAGCAACCGATCCAGTGTCCACACTTCCCAACTACCATCTCTGTCGGGCTTTCACACTCTGGACCCCTTGCCACCTGCCCTTATGACACAGTGGAAAGTACTAGACAACTGGAACAGCCCTATGCCCCAGAGTCCACTAGTCAATTCAGACCAGCCAATGACAACAGAAGCTCGTGCCCACAGTTCCTTACTCTCCCCTGCCTCCTGGATCCTGGCGCTTCCCTGCATGGCTCCTGTGGTGTGGTGCACCCTCTCCTCTGGGAAACTACGAGTAACAAATGATAGTTCAGTGGCAGCTGTCTTCTGGTCTATTGGTTTTACTACATGTAAGTAATAATAAAATCTATATTTTATTATTTTTATTTATTTTATTTTATTTTTTTAATGATTTTATCTATTTATTTGACAGAGAGAGAGAGCACAAGCAGGGAGAGCAGCAGGCAGAGGGAGAAGCAGGCTCCTCGCTGAGCAAGGAGCCCGACACGGGGCTTGATCCCAGGACCCTGGGATCATGACCTGACCCAAAGGTAGACGCTTCACTGACTGAGCCACCCAGGTGCCTCTAAAATCTACATTTTAAAACATTTCTCCATACTCCGTCAGTATCCCCAGTTTTGCCTGTCGTTGATATTTTGCATTAGCGTAGTACATTTGTTATGATTGATGAGCTAATATTGATACATTATTTACTACAGTCCATAGTTTACCTTAGGGTTCACTCTTGGTTAGGGCTGGCCCTTAATAAGATTAGGATACTATCAGAAAGTGTGTGGCCACACCAAAGGCACTCTCTCCCTTTGAGTCTGAGAGTTCTGAGTCCTGATTTCACAGACAGTTCTCAGTAAGCTCATGCCCCACCTGAGCTTTCTCCCGCAAGCTCCTCTCAGGAAAGTTAACGTCACTCAGTGTCAGGGACTGACGGCTGATCTGGTACAGGTATATCCCTTCAAAGGCTTGGTAGTTTCGTCTCACAGGATGAACTTCTAATGTAAAAATCATATCCCATGGCAAGTGATAATTGCCCTCTGGTAGTTTCTCAAATCCCCTCAGAGAAGTGACATCTACTCTGTCCACCTGACCAAAAGGTAAGCCCTGCCATTTAGATGGTGGTAGCAGATTCAAATGACTCAAGCACTTTATTCTTTCACAAGTTGTAGAGAATTGTTTCCCAGTGAGAATCAAATTCAGTTTTATTTTTTGAGGTAAGTAGGGTATATGGAGTCACTCTGAGAGAGAACACATACCCCTCTGAAAATGACTGCCTTACATCTTTGCAGAGACTACTGGATGATACAATTTCCCTTTTATCGCTTCATGAGCACATCTGAGCAATTATATCCGATGTTTAAGTATGATCCCTTTTGCCAATAATTGGAAACAACCCTTTAAAAGGAGAATGTCAGACCCATTAAGCTTGGAAGTGGAAAGTGGCACAAGCATCGCGTAAGATGCACTATCTGTGGAGTGTGTAATGATCGTATTCAAAGCAAAATAAATAGTTCAACCATATGGGGAGATTGTTGGCAACACAGCGCAAAAAGTAGCAGCAATGATTTGGTGCTATAGCACTAAAACCATTGGAAGAATAAACGGCTATTTAGATTTCACAGTCAGTGGAGTCTCAAGATAAAAGGTAATCCTGAAACACAACTTGTATTAGTTACTAACATTCATTATCATTAAGAACAGAGTTTAGGTAAATTTCTTTGTGTGATGCTCTGGACACAGTTATGACCAAGAAGCTGTCAGTCTGTATGCCATTTGTCACACTTACACCTAATCCTAGATTACTCAGTCCACCACTTTTGGTAATATCAAGAAGGTAATAATTACCTATTGCTCTATAGTATTTGGGAATAAGAAATATGAGCCTTATATCAAGGGAAAAACTTCAATTCATGTCAAAATCTGACACAAGCCTTAACCAAGGGCATACAAAATTTCACATTACACCAAAAGAAATGCATTACTTCCTATAGGTGTATTTTATTCATTTAATGAAAAGAGGAAGGGTAGAAGAAAGGAAGGGAGGGAGGGAGACAGACAGGCAGGCAGGCAGGGTGAAAGAAGGAAGAAAAGAAAGGAGGGTGGGAGAGAGGAAGGAAGGAAGGAAGGAAGGAAGGAAGGAAGGAAGGAAGGAAGGAAGGAAGGGAGGGAGGAAATACTAGCTGTTATCTAAGCACCCCAAAGGGCAATGGTTGTGGACAAGAACTGCTGACAGTGTCAGTGCCATGACACCTAAACCATCTCTCAACCCTCTGGAAATACGCTATTACTGCATAGAGGTTAGAAATTCCTTGCAGGTGCTCACCCTTTTTTATTCCTGTTTCTTCCTTCCTTAGAGACTATAGGATAACTATCATTCAACAAATATCAATGGGGTCCTGAATAAGGCAAAGTGAGCAAATGTCATCTGATCCAAATGCAAGCTCCTGGATTTTTCATTTTAGTGGTACCCTGGAGATTAACTGATCTTCTCATCACAAATATCAGGAAATGATGATGTAAGAGCTGACTCTTTCCCTGAGACTGGATCACTGGTTTCCTAAAGCCAAGTCCCGAGTTTTTCCCACTACATAGACAGCTGGCCAAGAAAGAACTTGATTTTCTCTGGCTCCTTGATATTATCAGCAAATAACCATTTCTTTGCACCTCATTTTATCCAAGTGGCCAGAAGCATCCCATGTCCCTCCCATCAGAGCAGAGAATGTACCCAGGGGCTTGGGGCCCTGAGGGCAGGTAAGCAACTGGCAGTTGCAGGGAAAGATGAACATGGGAAATGAGTTAGAGCCCGACCTCCCTGGGCATCTGGGTGGCTCAGTCAGTTAAGCATCTGCCTTCGGCTCAGATCATGATTTCTGGGCCCTGGGATCGAGTCCTGCATCAGGGTCCCTCTGCCTGATGCTCCCCCTGCTTGTGCTCTGTCTCTCTGTCAAATAAATAAAATCTGAAGGGAAAAAAATAAAAAAAGAAGCCGAACTCCTGTCTGCTTTTATGGGTGTGCTTATTCCACCTGTTAGCCTAGTGGCATTCCTGGACGTCGTGGGAGACTTGACCTCACTCCCTCCCAGCCAGGGATGTTCATCCTGACAGTGTTTTTTCTTTCCTTGTGGTTAGATAAGGCAGCTTCCAACTTGGGATCTAGGGGACATGCTAGAGAGCCTGTGGTTTCAATCATCCCAGTTGACTGAAGCCTGTTTCTATTAGTGGGACTATATGAACTATTTCACTTATATTTGTTTATAGTTTGTATTCCACACTATGCTCTCTGAGGACCAAATGTGATTCTTTGTGGAATAAAATGTGTGCCTTTGCCAAAGAGTTGAGTGGCAATGGATATTCTATTTCCCCTTTCAACTGCATTATGTCTTTACCATTTTTAAGGTTCTAAGAGCTCCTGCAGAATATAACCCAGAATATAAAGTTTACTTTAGTTTGCTAGTACAGATGACGGTATAAGACCTTTCTTCACATATTACTAGCATCTTCCTCTGAGACTGTTGAATTCGGAGGTGAAGTTTTTACCCAGCTATGAGGTTTGAGCTAAATGTTCTGGAGCCGATGCTTATCAAACCCACAACTCCTCATTTCACAAATTTTCCACTAAGCCAAGAACAGGAGACCTCTACTATCTCTCCTGAAATGGTGGATGGATACTCTTGCTGTGTTTTCATCTTTGTTTTAAAAGAGTGCTGCTAGGGGGCACCTAGCTGGCTCAGTTGGTAGAGCATGTGACTCTTGATCTTGGGGTTGTGGGTTTGAGCACCATGCTGGGTATAGAGATTACTTAAAGAAAAAGAAAGGAAGGAAGGAAGGAAGGAGGAAGGAAGGAAGGAAGGAAGGAAGGAAGGAAGGAAGGAAGGAAGGAAGGAAGGGAGAGAGAGAGAAAGAAAGAAAGAAAGGAAGGAAGGAAGGAAGAAAGGAAGAAAGAAGAAAGAGAAAGAAAAAGAAAGAAAGAAAACATATAAAGTGCTGACAGAAATGTCCTAGCCAAGATGCAGACCCCAGCCATAGAACTCTAATATCTTTCCCGGAGACTGGTGCCCCCCAGGGAGACTCCCATATGGAAGGATGGGTGATTTAACACCAGGGCACCCCAGAGAACACAGGCCTGGCTTCAGGTGCCTTCATTGAACCAGAGGGGGTTGAACACCAGCTGCTGCTACCTTTTCTCAATTAGCCATAATCTATGGAAAGAAATGAATTTGGAGCTTTATCATAGTCTCCTTCAGTCAAAGAAATGGGGAAAATATCTGCCAGTTGTTTTCAAAGCAATGTTTTGAACAAGTATATTTTGCTTACACTCTGTAAAACAAAAGAGGTGATGTGAGCACCTCATTCATATTGAAATGTCAGCCCAGACTCCTGCTGATTCCAACCTTTGGGGCTTGATTTTTAACCCAACAAGGTAAAGTTGTTGCCATCAGCCTCCCATGGAGCAGAGCTCCCAGTGAGTGCCCATTTCTTCATCGCCAGCTGTAAAAACGGTGTTTCTTTTGAGGCAGTCTTTTGTGTATTAAATATTTTCTGTTTGAGGAGGCCCATTCATTTGCCCCAACTGAGTGATGGAGAGTTTGTGTAAACCCAAGAACTTTTGGCAGCCACCTTTGTCTGAAGCACAGACAGCTTTTGTAATTTTAAGGGATCCCGTCTCCTGTGCCAAGCCACCTGATCAATTTGCTTGGAAAGCATACTTAAGGGACCAAGTTCTTTGAAAACAGATGTTTGCATATGGTGGGGAGAGGTGCTTGGACAAGGTTTCAGCTCAGGTGACTTGTTTTTTTAAATAAAATGTGACTGGAGACTTTAGTCTCAGAAACGGCACAATGTAATAAGACATGGAATAACAGACAATCACCTGATTCCCTAGATTGCTCTTTGAAAGACTTCTTAACTTTCTGGAATGGAGGCAAATGACTAAACTCCAAATTTAATTTCTGTATGACAAGACTCAATTTGGATTGGCATCAAGACAAAATAGTAATGGCTTGGCAAACGTTAATAAATCATGTCTGCACTTTCTTTTTATACTTCTGAATAATTTGCCAGCCAGGGTTTCGAGCTCGTCATCATGGCAGCTCTCTGAGATAGCAGAGATGGTGTTAAGAGCCAGCCAGTAATTTTAAGCATGTATGCATTTTCAACTGTTCTAAATCCTTTGCATTATTTTATCTGAGATCCGTCCACATTGTTACATGCATCAGCAGCTGACTCATTTTTATCACTAAATAGTATTCCATTTTATGTGTACCCTCCAGTTCTCTTGTGTATTCTTTTGCTGATGAACACATGAGCTATTTCCAGTTTGGGGATATTAGGGATAGAGCTGATATGCAATTTTTATACACATGTTTTTGTGTATGTATATATTTTCCTGGAGTAAATAACAAAGAGTAGAAATGAAGGTCATAGGATAGACATGTTTAGATTTTTTGTAATTTTACAAATAATTATATATGATTGGTATATGACAAATGTATATATTTGAAGTGCAACATTTGATGAGTCTTGACATGTGTATATACAAGTAAACCCCTCACTAGGATCAAGATAAAGAACACACCCATCAAACCAGGAAATTTCTTTATGTCCTTTTTTTTTTTTTTGACTACTTCATAGCAGATCATTTTTTTTTTTTTTTATTTGATAGAGATAGGGACAGCCAGCGAGAGAGGGAACACAAGCAGGGGAGTGGGAGAGGAAGAAGCAGGCTCATAGCGGAGGAGCCTGATGTGGGGCTCGATCCCAGAATGCCGGGATCACGCCCTGAGCCGAAGGCAGATGCTTAACTGCTGTGCCACCCAGGCGCCCCTATACTGCACTTTTCACCCTGTGGTTATTTATTTCATAACTGAAGTTCAAACTTCTTTTTTTTTTTAAGATTTTATTTATTTATTTGATAGAGATAGGGACAGCCAGCAAGAGAGGGAACACGAGCAGGGGAGTGGGAGAGGAAGAAGCAGGCTCATAGTGGAGGAGCCTGATGTGGGGCTTGATCCCATAACATCCCATAACGCCATGATCACGCCCTGAGCCAAAGGCAGACACTTAACGACTGCGCCACCCAGGCGCCCCCTTTATGTCCTTTTTGTAAGCTTTTCCTTCTCTACTCTAACCTCAGGCACTCTGCTTTCTCTTATTATGGATTAGTTTGCAATTTCTAGAATGCTATATAAACGGAATCATACTATGTGTGCTCTCCCTTTGTCTTTTTTTCATTCAACCTAATTTAAGATTTGTCTTGTATCAATATTGATCATTATTATTTTCAGTCATGATCAATTATCAATCAAAATAATTATCAATAGTTTCTTTTCCTTTTTTCCAGAGCAACATTCTGCATGAATATACCACAATTTGTTTGTTCATGCACGTGTTGATGGACTTTTGGGTTGTTTCAAGTTGTTTTAACTATTACAAATACAGCTGATATATACAATTCTTTGTCAGAGTCCTGATGGGGGCGTGTGCTTTACTTTTATTGCATTAAATTTTTAGGTACAGATTGAACGCCCAATCATACAGTGAGTATGTGTTTAATTCCTCAAGAAATCTTGTTTCAAAATGGTGTATTGTTGTACTGTATTTCATTTCCATAACCAGTATTAGACTTTCAGCTGTGACACGTGTTTGCCAACGTTCGGTATGGGCTGTTTTTTAAACTTTAGCTAATCTGGTGGATGTGTAGTGACAAAATTTTGGTTTTAATTTACACTTTTCTCATTACTAATGACGTTGAACATTTTTTACATGCTTATTTCCCATTCATAGAACTTTCTTAAAAGTGTGATGTGTCTGTTAAATATTTTTGTTCATCTTTTATTAGCTTTTTATTGGTTTATTCCTATTATGAGTTGTCAGTTTGTGTATACATGTGTGGGTCTTAGAAAAGACATATATTCAGATATTTTTGTAGCTTTATTGGGGGTATAATTGGTATATGACAAACTGCGTGTATTTCAAATGTAATATTTGATTAAATATATATATTAATATATATTATATATACAAGGCCTTTGCCTTGTGACATATATGTTTTGTAAATATTTTATTCTATTGCTTTCCTTCTCATTTTTTTTTTTTTGGTAAAAATATACTTCGAAGGACAAAAGCCCTTAAATTTGACAATGCCCGAATTATTTTTGTATATATTTTGAGCTATTTATTGTGTTGTATTTAAGAAATCTTTTCAAAGACAAGATTATTAAGATTTCCTCTTGTTTTCTTCTTGAACTTCTCTAATTTTAACTCATCCATGTACATATATGATCCATTTTGTGTTAAGTTTTGTATATTGCATGAGGTAAACTTTGAGTTCTTTTGCATATGACTATATAATTGTTCCAGCAGAGTTTGATGTAAAAATAATTTTAATTTTTTTTAATTTTTAATTTTTCTCTTTCCCTGTTTAATTTTCTTAGACCCTTTGTCAGAAGTCAAATGAGCATGCGTGTGTGGGCCTCTTTCTGAATTGCTTATTATGTTCCCTTCACTTAAACACTTATTTTTATGCTGTTATCATACTGTGTTGATTACTGTAGTTTAAAAATAAATCTTAAAGGGACGCCTGGGTGGCTCAGTCGGTTAAGTGTCTGCCTTTGGCTCAGGTCATGATCCCAGGGTCCTGAGATCAAGCCCTGCATCATCCCCTCATCGGGCTCCTTGCTCAGCAGGGAGCCTGCTTGTCCCTTTGCCTGCTGCTCCCCCTGCTTGTGCTCTCTCATGCATGCTCTCTGCTCTGACAAATAAATAAAATCTTAAAAAAAAATAAATCTGAAATTCGAGTATTATAGGTATTATGGGTTTTCTATATTTGTTCTATTTGTCAAAATTGTTTTAATTTTTCTCAATAATTTGCATTTCTATGTAAATTTTAGAATCAGCTTGTCATTTTCTACAGAAAAGCCTGTTGGAATTTTGATTAAAGTAACACTGAATCCACAGATACATAGATAATTATGAAGAAGATACAACAGTTAAAATATAGATTCTTCTCTCCATTTGTCGTCTTTAAGAAATATTTCATATATTTGATTGTACAAGTCCTGTACAAATTTTTCAAATTTATCCATAAGCATTTCATACTTCCTTTTTTAAAAAGATTTTATTTATTTATTTATTTGAGAGAGAGAGAGTATGAACAAGGGGAGGGGCAGAGAGATGGGCAGACTCCCTGCTGAGTGGCAAGCCAAATGTTGGGCTTGAACAGAAGTCAGACACTTAACTGACTAAGCCACCCAGGCGCCCCAACATTTCATAATTTCTAATTAAACTACCAAAGCAATTGTTTTTAATTTCATTTTCTGATTGTCCATTTACAGGATATGTAAGTAGAATGATATTTGTATACTAACTTTAAATCTTGTAATGTTGCTTAAGTTACTTATTATTTCTGGTGCTGTTCTTACAGATTTCTTAGTATTTTCTACACGTAAGATCATCCCATCTGCAAATAAAGACCATTTTACTGCCCCTTTACTAACCTGTATGACTCCAACTTCCATGGTTAGGAACTATGTCGCTTACAAATGGTGAGATCAGAATCTCCTTCTTACAGGGACTATATTTTATTTTATCATTATGATGCTAACTAACTATATGATTTTTATAGGTTCTTTTTATCATATTGAGGAACATCAATTTTATTCCTAGTTTGTTAGGAAAAAAACTAGGAGTTTTCTTTCTTTGTTTTTTTTTAAGATTTTATTTATTTATTTGTCAGAGAGAAAGATGAGAGAGAGAGAGAACAAGCAAGGGGAGTGGCAGGCAGAGGGAGAAGCAGGCTCCCTGCTGAGCAAGGAGGGACTTGATCCCAGGGTCCTGGGATCAAGATCTGAGATGAAGGCAGACGCTTAACCAACTGAGCTACCCAGGCATCCCAAAACTAGGAGTTTTCTTTACGAATACATGTTAGATTTTGTCTAATGCTTTTTCCGGATAAATTAAGATGATCATCTGGTTTTATTTTTTTTTAAGTTCATTAATATTATGAATGACATGAATTGATTTTCAAATTTTAAATCAACCTTGAATTCCTGGGATAACTCACACTTTCTCATGATGCATTTTATATTATGTATATAGTTGGATTTAACTTCTCAATTTATCTTGGGAATTGTTACCTCTATGTTTAGGAGGAATATTAGTTTCTAATTTCCTTTTATTATAATCTCTTTGTCTAGTTGAATTAATTCAGACCTTATAAAATGAAATACGGTGTTTTTTTCTTTTATATTATTCTAATATCAATTGTGTAAAATTGATATTTTTTTCTTGCTTAAATGCTTGGTTGAATTCAGCAATGAAGTCTCTGAACCATTTCTTTTTCCCCTAGGAATGTTTTAAGTACAAAATCGATCTCTTTATAGAGATATGACTTTTCAGATTATCTATTTTTTGTTTTGTGAGCTTAGAAGTATATGTATGTCAAGGAATTCAGCCATTTCTTTTAACTTGTCAAATTTATTGGCTAAATTTGTTTATAGAATCCCTTATTATACTTTTAATGTATAGGATGTGTAATGATGTCTACACTTTCATCACTCATATTTTTAAATGTGTCTTCTCTTTTGTTTTCTTCATTAGTCTGGCTAGTGCTTTATCATGATTATTAATCATATGTTTTGATTTCACTGATTTTCTCTATTTTTCTGTTTGATATTTGACTTCTTCCTTTATTTTTATTATTTATTTTACTCTATTTGGGTTTATTTCTCTCTCTCTCTTTTTTTTTTTTTTGGAAAGAGAGATACAGAGAGAGAGTGGGGGTGGGGAGGGGCAGAAGGAGAGGGAGAGAAAGAATCTTAAGCAGACTTCATGGCCAGCACAGAGCCTTATGCCAGGGTTGGTCTCACGACCCTGAGATCATGACCTGAACTGGAATTGAGAGTCAGATGCTTAACCGACTGAGACGCTTAGGCACCCGAATGCTTTTGTTTTCTGATGAAAGGTTTGATGTCATTCTTATCTTTATTCCTTGTCATATACTATGTCTTTTCCTGATCTGCTTTTAAGATTTTCTCTTTATAACTACTTTTAAGCAATTTGATTATGAAAGGAGTTGTGTGGTCTTCTTTTGCTTGGAATTTGCTGAACTTCTTAGGTCAGAAGATTTTCATCAAATTTGGAAAAATATTTGGCCATTTTTGCAAGCATTTTTTTTTTGTTTTTCTGTCACTTATTCTTTTTAGGTCACTCCAATTACACACTTATTAAACTGTTTGAGGTTGTCTCATAGCTCACTGAGCCTGATTTTCACTTTTTCTTTTCTCTAAGCTGTTTTCTGGGTTTTTTTGTTGTTGTTGTTGTTGTTAACTTTTGTTTTTTGAATAGTTTATATTGCTGTTACTTCTAGTTTACTAATATTTTCTTCTGGAGTTTATATATTAATATATTATATATATTAATCTGTTTCAGTGTATTTTTCATCTCTAGAAGTTCAATTTGAGTCTTTTAATTACCTAACATGCCTCCTGTTAACATGCTCACTATGACTCCTACCTTCTTGAATATAACAGAGTGTATTTACGATAGCTGGTTTAATATCTTTCTCTACCTACTTTATCATGACTCATTGTTTTAAAGATTTTATTTATGTATTTGACAGAGAGTATGTGAGAGAGAACAAGCCTGGGGAGTGGCAGGCAGAGGGAGAGGGAGAAGCAGGCTCCCAGCTAAGGAAGGAGCCTGACAGGAGCTCAATCCCAGGACTCTAGGATCATGACCTGAGCTGAAGGCAGACGCTTAACTGACTGAGCCACCCAAACACTCCTATCATAACTCATTTTTAATGATTGATTTTTCTCCTCATTATGAAACACTTTTTCCTGCTTTTTTTGCATTTTGGATAGTTTTTTTTTTTTTTTTAAGATTTTATTTATTTGACAGAGATAGAGACAGCCAGCGAGAGAGGGAACACAAGCAGGGGGAGTGGGAGAGGAAGAAGCAGGCTCACAGCGGAGGAGCCTGATGGGGCTCGATCCCATAACGCCGGGATCACTCCCTGAGCCGAAGGCAGACGCTTAACCGCTGTGCCACCCAGGCGCCCCTGGATAGTTTTTTGAATTGGACACTGGCCTCTGTGAATTTTACATTGTTGGATCCTGGGTTTCTTTCACTCATTCATTCATTCCTTGAATTATTTTTCGGTTTTATTTCAAGAGGCAATGAAGATTAATTTCCTTTTTTGAGACTTGCTTTCAAATTTATTGGTTAATACCAGAGCAGTCTTCAGTCTGGGGTTATTTTGGCTCTACTACAGAGGCTATATTCAGAATTCTGAGTACTCCAGCTGGAGCCCCAAGACGTTCAGGGTTTCTCTTTTCTGGCTGTCAGCATTATATGTGATCTATTTCCTTTTTCCAGCCTTGATTGATTTCCTCATGAACAAGGACTGATTGGTTCTCACCTTCATGCCAGAGCAAAGACCCTGCAGGACTCTGTAGTTCTATCTGTGCAGCTCTCTTCTCTCTGTTATTGTGCCCTGTGAGTTTTATCCCCCTGTGGCTTCTTTAAATTGTCAACACTGTCTCTTCAACTCAAGTAGACTGCTAGTCTGGCTTTCAGTTTCCTTTCTCTGCAAGTTGGTCCGGAAACTTGAGGCAGTAAGCTGTTTATCTTAAGAATTATATGGTGGCTTTCTCTAAGAAGTTATGGTCTTGCATTGCCTATTTTCCAACACCTGTAAGTTGTTGTGTCACATATTTTGTTTGTTTTTTCAGTTGTTTAAGGCAGAAAGGTAAATTTAATATCTGTTACTCCTTTATGGCTAACAGTGGAAATTTTTCTTTTCTTTCAAGTCTACTCATATCTTTAATTTTATAAGAAATTTCCAGGTCATTTCCAAAGTGGGCATAGCATTTTACCCTCCCACCAACATGTATAAAAGTTTCTCATATTCTATATCCTCATCTATGTTTGGTACTGCCGGTTCTTAAAAATTTTAGCCATTTGATTTGTGTACATTGTTATATTGTTATGGTTTTAATTTTCATTTTCCATATACTTAATGTTCCCTAATACTTCATATCCTCATTAAATATTTATATATCCTCTTTTGTGAAATGTCTGTCCAAATATTTCATTAAGATTTTATATTTGCTTGTCTTCTTATTATTGTATTATAGGAACTCTTTATATATTCTAGTGACTAATCCTTGTCAGATGTTCTTTGAAAATATTTTCTCAGTCTATGACATCCTATTCCATGATCTTAATGATGTATTTTGATAAGCAGAAGATTTTACTGTTTTTGTTTGTTTATTTGGTTGGTTTTTTAAAGATTTATTTATTTTAGAGAGAGAGAGCAAGAGCAAGCTGGGAGGACAGTGGGAGAAGGAGAGAATCCTCAAGCACATTCCCCACTGAGTGTGGAGCTGGATGTGGGGCTCAATCCCAGGAACCTGAGATCATGACCTGAGCCAAAACCAAGAGTCAGCCACCTAACCAACTGAGCCACCCAAGTGCCCCCAAATTTTAGTTTTCATAAGTATAATTTCTAAATGTTTTTTCTTTAACGTTTATTGCCTTCTGTGTCCTAGCTAAGAGACCATTGCCTTCCCCCATGTCATGAAGAAATTCTCCTGTTTTCTTCTAAAGTTTTCATAACTTTACCTTTTATATTTAGATTGTATAATCAACCTCAAATTAATTTTTGTGTAAAGGATAGGGCATGAATCAAGGATTATTGCTTTTTTTCTATGGATGTTCAAATTTACCATCACCATTTTTTAACATGGTTTCAACTGTTTTTGGATTTCTTTGGTACCTTAGTTGAAAATCAAACGACTAGGTTTGTTTCTGTTTTTAGGCTTTATATACTGCTTTATTTATTTCTTAATCCTCATGCCTGAAAAAAATCACATTGTCATGATTAATATAAATTTATATTGTCTTGAAGTCAGATTGTATAAGTACTCCAACTTTGATCTTCTTTATCTAGAATATGTTGGATATACTAGTTTCTTTGCATTTTGATACAGACTTTAAAAGAGTTTGTCAATTTCTATAAACATATGGCTGAATTAAGATTGAATAGATTTAGATCTATAGGTCAATTTAACAGAAATTGATAATTTCACAGTATTGATTCTTCCAAATCATAAGCATATACCTCCTCATTTATTCAGTCTTCTTTAATTTCCTCACCAATGTTTCTCTCTCTATCTTTTCAGTATAAGGTTCTTACATATCTTTTGTAAAAAGTATTCTTAGTTATTTTATGACTTCTACAGTATTGAAAATGGTATTTGAAAAGTTGTATTTCCAATTATCTGCTGCCAGTATATAGAAATGTATTTTTTTGGCTTGTGCCAAGCTTAGTTCTCCACGTTTCTGTGGTCAATGAGAGCTTGGCTAGACAATTCTCTCTCTCTCTCTCTCTTTTTTCTTTTTTCTTTTCAGCTCCGTAACCAGAGCTCTGCTGATTTATCTACCTCTCACACCACCAAGTAGTGACCCTTTACCTGGGAAAAGCTTGGAATGTCAGTATCTGGATCCATTCTTGCAATCAGAAAATGACCCCACAGAAAAAGGGGCTATGAAATGTGAGCTGATCATGGTTTTGGCTCTCAGCAATCTTGGTCCTCTAGTCTGGATATCTATATCTATAAAAAAAAAAACACCTATAGAATAATATATATGTAATATATGATATATTATTTATGTTATAATATATAGTATTATACATTATATAGTTTTATATAATATATATTATGTTTTATAATTTATACATATAATATTATTTACATATCATGTTAGATTTTATCAGCTGTCTATTTGTTTTCACTGGGAGTGTTAGTCTGCTATAAGCTACTATGACAAAAACCAAAGCAGATCCAGAGGTGGCATGTAAGATTTAATACTGAATGGATTAGAAATGGAGAAAGAGAGTGAGAGAGTTAAAAACTATTTTAAACCATTTCTGTCACCAGATCTATCACTATTTAAGATTTAGTTTGAAACAGATATTTGGAATTTATTTGGAATAAAGCTGGAGTAACTCACCTTCCAATCATATCCTATTATGTTTATCTTCACTTCTTTCTTTGCTCAGACTCTTATGTTAACTTATGTTCTAAGTTACTACATAAGCTTGCATTTTCAGAGCCACCAGAGGTCAGGGCTTCACTGAATTCTTTTTTTTTTTTTTTCCTTTCATGTAAGTACTTGAAATAATGTCTTCCACATACGGGCACTTGATAAATGCCTGTTAAGAGGGAAGAAAGAGGAAGACATATTAGTCTTTACAATAGTAGTTTCCAAGTTAAATATTATGTTTCTCTCAGCTGTACTTCATATGTTTAAATACAGTTAAATGTTTCTGTGCAGGAATTTCTTCCTGGGATTTTCTGAGATCTTTCTATGTTTTTCCAAATCCCAGATCTTCTAAGAAATCAATTGATAAATCAGGAGAACAGGAAATGTATTATAATTCTCATGTGGAAATTTATGCTTAATAAGCAACAGAGAGACAAGATCATAGAAATCTATTGATGACAAGTTGAAAGCAAGAGCAGGAAAAGCTCACAGTCAGTGAGGGTTAAGGTTTACACTTCCATAGTCCAGGAAAGAAGCATGAAGGAGAGGAACTAGCACATTTAAATCAGTCTCACTTTTACTTGTTTTCATATTATGTGTGCTTTCCTGGATCTGGGTGCTGCTACTAGTGAGGCTTTTTTCCAAGTAAAATAAATATTAATACATTTATATGCACAGCATACCTTGTACAACTCCTGTGAGTAGAGTTCTAACAAATAGCAAGCTTCAGAGGCAAGGAAAAAAGTCCTTAAATTGGCAATTCTAGAAGGAGATTCTGCAATGTGCTATTAACCTTGCTAGCTATAGACTGTAGTTTTTTGTAAATACTTTAACAGAAGAGATGCAAAAAAAGAAGATGATAATGTTGTGAAATATTGTGACGTGGAGTTAGAAACTAATCTAAAATCTGAATTAAAGCAGCAATAGTGACTCCAACCAAAAAACCATTATCAGAGAAAACCAACAAAACCCAGCACAAAAACACTGCGGAACACATTAAACCCTGATGTGACCAACTTCAACAGAAAATGAAAGACATTGTCTACAAATGGAACAGTTATCATGAAACAAAGATTATGGAATAGGGCCATTAATCTTTTAGGTTTCTTAAAAATTTTATTTAAAGAATGACAACTTTTAATATTAAGTATTTGTAGTATTATATTTCAATTTTTTACAAAACTTTCTTTGGTATTAATATTCCCTTCCTTTGCTGCTTTTATTGTCAAATATCTTTATCAAGTAGAGATCACTTTCTATATTTCTGAATATTTTGTATATTCTATGTTTTTTAGTATTCGGAAATATATCAAAATATATTTGTTAATAGTACCATGCTATGCACATTACATATATATGTATATTTAAGGAAAATGTCTAAATACCAGCATAAAAAATGGTAGTGAAATCCTACCACAGAATTATGGTGCCCTGTTTAGTATTATGGTCACTTGCTATTTTAAAACACATAAATAATTGTCTTTCTCTGCTTGATTTACTTCACTTAACATAATCCCCTCCAGTTCCATCCATGTCCATGCAAATGGTAGGTATTCATCATTTCATCAGAATAATCATAATTTCACCTGAATAATATTCCACTCTCTATATGTGCTGCATCTTCTTTATCCATTCATCTGTTGAAAGGTATTGAGGAGGGCACGTGCTATGATGAGTACTGGGTGTTATACATAACTAATGAATCAATGAACACTACACCAAAAACTAATGATGTGCTATACAGTGACTAAGTGAACGTAATAAAAAAACATAAATAAAGAGTTATGAAAAATGACTAACCTTTAATATTAAGAATCCCTGGGAATTTTAATTTCTCTTTCATGAATCCTCAGTTTTAATATTGGAGATTTGGAAACATGAAATACAATTATTGAATCTGCAGTTTAACCCTTGAAATTTATTTATCATAAATCTCTTCTAGAGCTAATATTTCCCAAACATTTTTTCAACCCTTAACCTGGGGTTCAATAAATGACAGAAGCAATGATTACCCTTTGCTGCAAGTTTGTTTTGATATTTTATTTATCCAAATTTTATGGCTCTAACCAAACCAATAATGCATAAGATTCTAAAGTCTCTCAAACTCGCTACCAACACAGATGGCATTCTTGAATTGCACTATACAGTATTAGATGGTTCAGTGAGGCAATCATTTCACAAGACTGATTCAGTTCCATGACCAGTTTGGAAAAAAATGGAAGTAAATTGTTTCATTACTTTAGGATAGTTGTTCTTGTTTATTAGTTTCTTTATCTTGCAGTATTTATTATATTATTATTCTGGTGCAGATCAGGAAGTTAACTACACTGTACTCTTTTCCTAGTTACATTTACACCACCAACAACAACAAAAAACCTATCATAATTAAGGGTAGAGTTCTTGAACATGAGAAAATGGAATATGAGGGTCTAATTTGGTGGACCAGTGTGATAGCTGCCATACTTATCATTTTATCTTAAGAAATTTATTTGTCTCCTGTGCAACTTCGTTTTATATCTAGATGCAATCATTTGTCTGTAACAGAGTATATATATTTTAAGGAAAGTTGTTCATAACTAATTCTTAGTACTGTGGAGCTTGGGATGTAGAAAGATAAGGCAAGAGAGGGATGTGAAGGTTTAGCACAGAGATCCAGGAGAAACTTGCAAACACTGAGGTTACAGTCAAAGGAAGGAAAGGATTTATTTGAAAACAAAGTGGTTGACAATGTCGAACATTCCAGTGAAAATGAGGCCTGGATAGTAGCTTTCAGAATAATCAAGTTGTAGTAGAGGTAGACTGGTGAGTGAAATTGATGAGTGAAAAAGAAAGTGAGAAAGTGGATATAATGAGTTGGGGTTAACCTCCAAAAATTTTTTTTTAAATATTTTATTTATTTATTTGACAGAGATAGACACAGCCAGCGAGAGAGGGAACACAAGCAGGGGGAGTGGGAGAGGAAGAAGCAGGCTCACAGTGGAGGAGCCTGACGTGGGGCTAGATCCCATAATGCCAGGATCACGCCCTGAGCCAAAGACAGACGCTTAACCGCTATGCCACCCAGGGGCCCCTAACCTCCAAAAATTTTAGCTGTGAAAGAAGGTGACAGAGGATTTCTAGAGGAGTGGAGAAGGTTCTGGCCATCTCTTGAAGTCTCAATATTTCTATCTATATAGGTGAAACATTAATATTAATAAAGTATTCTTTACAGACTTAGTATGGGAACTGAGATAATCTCTTCAAAGTGTTTATCCCAGTATCACATACATACCTGTAAGCATTAAGTAATATTATTTTTAATTTTTGAAAATCTGAAGAAAATACTATCTCATTACTTTTTATATTCTTTCTGTTCCTTTGATTACTAATTTGTTGGCCTTTTGAAATTCTGTGAATTCTGAGTTCCTACCATTTGCCTTTTTTTGAGTTATTTTTCTTTTGCTTATCATTTCCAGAAGTTTTAAACAAAATATGTTCCATTTATATATTCCTTTGTCTGTATCTCTTTACACTGCACACTGGAGGACACTATTTTGACATGCTTCCAACCTCACCACCTCCTGTGTTTTCTTAAAATCCAGTGGGATTTCGGTTTTATAAAATAATTTTCACATTAAGCCTCTAAATACTTAGAAATAATATGTAGCAACTGTTTTAAATTTCATAATCCTGTTATTTGTCATATAGTTAGACTCTACACGTAATATGAATTTGATTAGTCTGTTCTGCACCCTATTGGTCCTTTTATTCTAAAGGTAAAGTTATTTCTTCTGCAATATAAAGCTGTCTTTTCTTTTTAAATTCTGTAATGATTTCATGCTTTCCATACATTTTTACTCCCTTCATAGAACTCCTATGAGATGGATTTTGGAACC
Source organism: Ailuropoda melanoleuca (assembly GCF_002007445.2). Taxonomy (NCBI): domain Eukaryota; kingdom Metazoa; phylum Chordata; class Mammalia; order Carnivora; family Ursidae; genus Ailuropoda; species Ailuropoda melanoleuca. The sequence goes on along the minus strand of NC_048221.1, from coordinate 60,109,081 downwards.
TCTAGATTTGTCTTCCATGTTTCAGTTTTTCTTTTAATATCCATCTTTTGTTTCCCTCACACAAGTTTCCACCTTAAAAATTACATTCTCACCAAGACTCTTAATTATGTCAGTCACTTGGTCTTTAATCTTTTGTTTCCATGACAATATTTGAGAGCTCTAAGAACTCTTGAGAGGTTTCTTTTTCTTTTCTTTTTTTTTCTATTAACTGCTTCTTTTACCCTCAGCACCTGTTTCTGTTCCTCTTCCTCTTCCTCTCTTTCATCCTCCTTCTCTTTTTCCCTCTTCCCCCTCCTCCCTCTTGGCTTCTTATTTAATGGATTATATCTCAATTTTTGATGAGGACTGTTTATTTCAAGATTTTCCTTTCTTATTCCATTAATTTTTTTCCTTAGGGTTTGGTCTATTGTTTGCATTTGATGCCTACTTCTTAGGTCTTGATTCTTGTGTGTCTGTAAAGGTTTGTAGACAAGGGTCTAAGTTGAATATATTACAAGGTGTAATCCATTTTCTCATTCACAATGACCATCGCTGGAAAGAGATAAAGTTCACATTAATAATACCACGTCTGGTGATTTCAGGAGACCAATGTGATGGCAATGAAGCTGGAATTCACATATGTTTAATCTTCTAGTTTGGGAGTCTCCCTATATTTCGATGGCTTTATGTCACCTAACAGTGTTGCTCCAGACCAAGAGTTTCTAGTGTCAGAGCTTCTACTCTAGAAGTCTACATTCTTTGCTTCATCCTGGAGGCAAACACAGTTTTCAGGTGTGTATTCTGTTGGTGATCATGATGGCAGCACTTGTTCAGCTCCTCTCCATGTGTGACACTGACAAATACAAGGAAATTAGTGACTAGATTGAGAAGTCAAATGATGATGTTCATTTGGACATGCTATTTTGGGTTGTTGGGTGTCCAGCAGCAATGTAAAAATATGGATCAATAGCTCATGTGGGAATGTGTTGAGAGATTCAGCAGGATGAAGGAGGCAGATGAGGACCCTAAGGGAAAAATTGCCAAATAAGAATGAAATCCTTAAAAGTATCAGAAACTGTAAAATGGGAAGAAAAAAAGTGACGGAAGAGGAGGGGAGCTTTTTTCAGCTGGTCCACTGAATCGAGCTGGATATCTACCAGATCATCCTGAACACCCATGAAACCAGGCCAAGATGTAGGAAGATACATCTGAATCTCTACAAATGAACATCTCCAGTGCTGAGTATTGAGGTACAAAGTGGGGAGCTGTGAATCTGTGCACAGATATGGGAAGTTAATGGAAGGGGGAGGGAGCTGCCGAGCTTGGGTGCCGGGAATCTGTAGCGTCCTGCACTGGGGAGTGGGCCAGACTCGTGGACCGGTAGCCACTGAGAAAGCAGACTGAGACCGGGAGCCCAGGAATGCACCTGTGACCAGACTGAAAACCTAAGCTCCAAAGCATGCACTCAAACTAGACTGAAACTGGCACTCCAGAGTGCAGGCAAACACACTGAAACGGGGAGCTTGGGGGCACGCACAGGAACTGGGAGCGGCTGGTGCTGTTAGAAGCACAAAGGACAAAGACATGCAAGCCCTGGAAGTAAGGGCTGGGAGAGTGGCTGTGGGGTGCACAACTCAGGATGCTGCAGGGTTTTTAGCAGCACCAACAGAAACAGAATTAAAGGGGCCAAGAGAGCTCAGTGGAGAGTGGACGGCAATCTCTCTGTTCTGAGACAGATGCTAGGAAACAGCCACTGCTGCTTTGACTCTCAGAAGAGTAACAGAAAACCACCAGAGAAAGCCACCAGAGAACAAAAACCAGGAAATATCATTTCACATTGTGCCCATCCCCACCATCCCTTGCAGGGGACGGGGCAACTCAACCCAAACAGGGCTGCCTGAATATCAGCGCAGCAGGCCCCTCCCCCAAAAAAGCAGGCTGAAGAATCAAGAAGCCCACATCCCTAAAGTCCCTATAAAACAAGTGCACATTGCCTGGGTCCTGGTCAACAATTTGTGCTCTGTGCATCCCCACACCTTTCCTCATCAGAATGACAAGAAGAAGGAACCTGCAACAAAGGAAAGAAACGGAGACTGTGGCCTCTGCCACAGAACTGATGGATATGGATATAACCAAACTGTCAGAAATGGAGTTCAGAGTAACAATGGTTAAGATGATGTGTAGGTTTTGAAAAAAGTATTAATGAAAATATTAACGAGAATATAGGATCTCTAAGGGCAGAAATGAGAGTGAATCTGGCAGAAATTAAAAATGCTGTGAATCAAATTCAGTCTAAACTGGATGCTCTGACAGCCAGGGTAAATGAGGCAGAAGAATGAATTAATGAATTGGAAGATGGCTTGATAGAAAAGGAGGAAAAAATGGAAACTTGGCTCAAAAAAATCCAATCTCAAAAATGTAGACTACGGGAGATTACTGACTCATGAAACATTCCAATGTCAGAATCATAGGAATCCCCAAGGGGGTGGAAAGAGAGCTCTAGAAGAGATATTTGAACAAATTGTAGCTGAGAACTTACCTAATCTGGCAAAGGAAACAAGCATTCATGTCCAAGAGGCAAAGAGGACCCCTCCCAAGGTCAATGAGAACAGAACTACACCACGTCAAGTAATAGTGCAATTCGCAAATATTAGATCCAAGGATACAGTCTTGAAAGTGGCCAGGGGGAAGAAAATCCTTACATACAGAGGGAAGAATATCAGAATAAGGTCACACCTGTCTATAGAGACCTGGCAGGCCAGGAAGGGCTGGCAAGGTATTTTCAAAGCTCTACTGAGAAGAACATGCAACCAAGGATCCTTTATCCAGCAAGGCTGTCAATCAGAATTGATGGAGAGATAAGGACCTTCCAAGACTGGCAGGAACTGAAAGAATATGTGACAACCAAGCCAGCCCTACAAGAAATATTAAGGGGGGGTTCTATAAAAGTAAAAAGGCCCCAAGAGTGATACAGAACAGAAATTTACAATCTATAGAAACAAAGAGTTCACAGGAAACAGACATCACTAAAATCATATCTCTCAATAATCACTCTCAATGTGAATGTCCTAAATGCGCCCATAAAATGCCACAGTGTTGCAGATTGGATAAAAAGACATGACCCATCCATTTGCTGTCTACAAGAGACTCATCTTGAATCTAAAGATACATCCAGACTGAAAGTGAAGGGATGGAAAACAATTTTTCATGCCAATGGACCTCAAAAGAAAGCTGGGGTACCAATTGTCATATCAGAGAGATTAGATTTTAAACTAAAGACTGTAGTTAGAGATACAGAGGGACACTATATTATTCTTCAAGGATGTATCCAAAAAGCGGATATGACAATTATAAATATCTATGCCCCCAACAGGGGACTAGCTAGATACACAAGCCAACTCTTAACCAGAATAAAGAGACATATAGATAGTAATAATATATTAATAGTAGGGGACCACAACACTCTGCTCTCAGCAATAGACAGATCACCTAAGCAGAAAATCAACAAAGAAACAAGAGCTTTGAATGACACACTGTACCAGATGGACCTCATAGATATATACAGAACACTACACCCCAGAAGAACAGAATACTCATTCTCTTCAAATGCACATGGAACTTTCTCCAGAATAGACCATATACTGAGTCGCAAAACAGGTGTCGACTGATACCAAAAGACTGACATTATTCCCTGCATATTCTCAGACCACAATGCTTTAAAACTGCAACTCAATCACAAGGAGAAATTTGGAAAAAACTCAAACACTTGGAAACTAAGAACCATCCTGCTTAAGAATGATTGGGTAAACTAGGGAATTAAAGATGAGCATAAGCAATTTATGGAAACCAATGAGAACGAAAACTCATTGGTCCAAAACCTGTGGGATACTGCAAAGTCCTAAGGGGAAAATACATAGCCATCCAAGCCTTGCTCAAAAGAATAGAAAAATCTAAAATTCAGTTTTGTATTATCACCTCAAGAAGCTAGAGCTGGAACAGAAGAACAGGCCTAACCCATGCATGAGAAGGCAGTTGATCAAGATTAGAGCAGAGATCAGTGAATTAGAAACCAGAAGCACAGTAGAGCAGATCAACAAAACTAGAAGCTGGTTCTTTGGAAGAATAAATATGATCAATAAGGCACTAGCCAAACTTATTCAAAAGAATAGAGAAAGGACCTAAATTAATAAAATTATGAATGAAAGGGGAGAGATCATGACCAACACCAAAGAAATAGGATGAATCATTAGAAACTATTATCAACAACTATATGCCAATAATTGAAACAACCTGGAAGAAATAGATGCCTTCCTGGGAACCTAGAAACTCCCAAGTCTGAAACAGGAAGAAATTGATTATTTAAACAGACTAATTAATTATGAAGAGATTGAAGCAATGATCAAAAACCTCCCCAAAAACGAGAGTCCAGGGCCTGACGGATTCCCCAGGAAATTCTACCAAACATTCAAAGAAGAAATAATACCTATTCTCCTGAAGCTGTTTCAAAAAATAGAAACAGAAGGAAAACTACCAAACTATTCTATGAGGCCAGTATTGCCTTGATCCCCAAACGAGGCAAAGACTCCATTAAAAAGGAGAATTACAGACTGATATCCCTGATGAATAGGGACGCTAAAATCCAGAACAAGATCCTAGCTGTTAGAATCCAACAGTACATTAAAATGATTATCCGGAGGAGTCCAAGATGGCAGAGGAGCAAAAGGCTTAAATTTCGTCTGGTCCCAGGAATGCAGCTAGATAGCTATCAGACCATTCTGAACACCTACAAACTCAACTGGAGAATGAAGAAAAGATAGCAGCAACTCTAAGAACAGAATAACCACCACTTTCTGCAAGGAACCCAGTTTAAAACAGGAGTTGAGCTCCAGCTCGGCATTCCAAGATGGCGGAGGAGCTGGAGACCTAAAGTTCGTCTGGTCCCAGGAATTCAGCGAGAGAGCCACCAAACCATTCCGAATACCTATGAATGCAACTGGAGAATGAAGAAAAGAGTAGAAGAAACTCTATGAACTGAAAGGCAACCACTTTCTGCAAGGAGGAGAAAAGATGGAGGAGGAGTAGGCGACCCTTTCTCAGCTGGTCCGAGTCGAGCTGGATATCTACCAGACCATTCTGAACACCCAGAGAATCAGCCTGAGATGCAGGAAGATACATCTGGATCTCTACAAATGAACATCTCCAGTGCTGAGCATTGAGGTACGAAGTGGGGAGCTGTGAATCCCAGCACAGATATAGGAAGATAAAGGGAAGGGGGAGGCAGCCTCTGCACTCAGGCGCCAGGAAGCAATAGCCCCTTGTGCTGGGGAGTGGGCTGGACTCTCAAACCAGCACCCGCCTGAGAGTGGACTGAGACAGTGAGCCTGGGAATGCCCGTGTCCAAACTGAAAACAGGAGCTCCCGACCACACACTCGAACTAGAGTGAAACTGAGAGCTCAGGAGTGCAAGCGCGACCAGACTAAAAGCTGGCGCTCCAGAGCGCAGGAGAACCATACTGAAACAGGGAGCTCGGGAGCGCGCATGGGAACTGGGGGCAGCGGGCAGTGTTAGAAGCACAAAGGACAGAGACTTACAGGCCCTGGAAGTGAGGGCTGGCAAACAGGCTGTGGGGAGCACATGCCGGGTCGCTGCAGGGTTTTTAGCAGCACCAATTGAAACAGAGTTAAAGTGGCCAGAACATCAGTGGAGAGCGAACTACGATCTATCCGCTCTGAGACAGAGGCTAGGATACGGCCACCGCTGCTCTGACTTTCAGAAGAGGCACAGAAAACTGCCAGGGAAAGCCACCAGAGAAAAGCCCAGAAATACCAGCTCACATTGTGCCCATCCCTATTCCCCCTCGCAGGGGACACGGAGACTCGACCCAAACAGGGTTGCCTGAATATCAGAGCGGCAGGCCCCTCACCCAGAAGGCAGGCTGAAAAATCAGGAAGCCGACATCCCTAAGGTCCCTATAAAACAAGTGCAAACTGCCTGTGACCCGCACCCTCGAGACAGCAGACTGAGACCGTGAGCTGGGGGCGCGCGCTACCAGATTTCTCACGGAGCTCCAGAACTCCGGTGCGCTCACTGGATCCAGACTGAGACCGGAGCTCCGTGAGAGTGCAGGGCAGCTGGCGGCTGGTGGGGTTAGAAACACAAAGGACAGAGACACGCTGGCCCTGGAAGTGAGGGCTGGGAGGCTGGGTGTGGGGCGCACAGCCTGGGATGCTACAGGGTTGAGCAGCACCAACAGAAACAGAGTTAAAGTGGCCAGAACATCAGTGGAGAACAGCCGCAATCCCTCCGTTCTGTGACAGAGGCTGAATTTTGGCCGCTGCTGCTCTGGCTCTCAGAAGAGGTACAGCAAACCACCAGGGAAAGCCACCAGAGAACAAAAACCCAGAAATACTGGCTCACAGGGTGCGCATCACCATCCCCCCTCACAGGGGACACAGAGACTCGACCCAAACAGGGTTGCCTGAGTATCCGTGCGGCAGGACCCTCCCCCATAAGGCAGGCTGAAAAATCAAGAAGCCCACAACCCGGGGTGCCTGAGTGGCGCAGTCATTAAGTGCCTGTCTTCGGATTAGGGCATGATCACAGCGTTCCGGAAAGGAGTCCCTCATCAGGCTTCTCCACTGGGAGCCTGCTTCTTCCTCTCCCACTCCCCTACTTGGGTTCCCTTTCTTGCTGACTGTCCATCTCTCTCTCTCAAATAAATAAATAAATAAAATCTTTAAAGAAGAAGCCCACATCCCTAAGATCTCTATAAAACAAGAGCGCATGGCCTGGGTCCCAGGCAATAATTTGGGCTCTGGACAACCCCGCAATCTCTCCTCATCAGAATGACGAGAAGAAGTCCCCCCAGCAAAGAAAAGATAATGAGTCTGTGGCCTCTGCCACAGAAATAATAGATTTGGATGTATCCAAATTATCAGAAATGGAATTCAGAGAAACAATGGTCAAGATGATGAGTAGACTTGAAAAAAGAATTAACGAAAATGTTACTGAGAATATAGAATCCCTGAGGGCAGAAATGAGAGCGAATCTGCCAGAAATTAAAAATTCTATGAGCCAAATGCAGTCAAAACTAGAGGCTCTGACAGCCAGGGTCTCCGAGGCAGAGGAACACATTAGCGAATTGGAGGGTGGGTTAGTAGAAGACAAAACGAAAATAGAAGCTGGTCTTAAAAAAATCCACACCCACGAATGTAGATTACAGGAGATTACTGACGCTATGAAACGATCCAATGTCAGAATCATCGGCATCCCTGAAGGCGTGGAGAAAAACAGAGGTCTAGAAGAGATATTTGAACAAATTGTAGCTGAAAACTTCCCTAATCTAGCAAGGGAAACAAACATCCGTGTCCAAGAGGCAGAGAGGACCCCACCCAAGCTCAACCACGACAAACCTATGCCACGTCATGTCATAGTGCAATTCGCAAATATTAGATCCAAAGATACAGTCTTGAAAGCGGCCNAGATACAGTCTTGAAAGCGGCCAGGGCAAAGGAATTTCTCACGTACCAAGGCAAAGGTATCAGAATTACGTCAGACCTTTCTACAGAGACCTGGAATGAGAGAAAGGCTTGGGGGGGCATTTTTAAAGCTCTTTCAGAGAAAAACATGCAGCCAAGGATCCTTTATCCAGCAAAGCTGTCATTCAGAATTGATGGAGAAATAAAGACGTTCCAAAATCGCCAATCATTAACCAATTTCGTAACCACGAAACCAGCCCTACAGGAGATATTAAGGGGGGCTCTATAAAGGTAAAAAGGCCCCAAGAGTGATACAGAGCAGCAAGTCACAACCGATACAAAGACTTTAAAGAGAAATGGCATCATTAAAATCATATCTGTCAATAATCTCTATCAATCTAAATGGCTTAAACTCTNAGCAGTCTCAACGTGAACAACTTGAATGCTCCCATAAAATGCCACAGGGTTGCAAATTGGATAAAAAGACATGGCTCATCTATTCGCTGTCTACAAGAGACTCATTTTGAACCCAAAGATGCATTCAGACTTAGAGTAAGGGGATGGAGTACCATCTTCCACGCAAATGGACCTCAAAAGAAAGCTGGAGTAGCAATTCTCATATCAGATAGACTGGATTTTAAACTAGAGGCCATAGAGAGAGATACAGAAGGGCACTATATTATTCTTAAAGGAAGTATTCAACAAGTGGATATGACAATTATTAATATATATGCCCCCAACAGGGGAGCAGCAAGATACACAAGCCAACTCTTAACCAAAATAAAGAGACATATAGATAAGAACATATTAATAGTAGGGGACCTCAACACCCCACTATCAGAAATAGACAGAACACCCTGGCAAAAACTAAGCAAAGAATCAAAGGCTTTGAATGCCATACTCGACGAGTTGGACCTCATAGATATATATAGAACACTACACCCCNGTGGATTTTACACTAGAGGCCATAGGAGAGACACAGAGGGGCACTATATTATACTTAAAGGAAGTATTCAACAAGTGGATATGACAATTATAAATATATATGCCCCCAACAGGGGAGCAGCAAGATACACAAGCCAACTCTTAACCAAAATAAAGAGACATATAGATAAGAACACAGTAATAGTAGGGGACCTCAACACCCCACTATCAGAAATAGACAGAACACCCTGGCAAAAACTAAGCAAAGAATCAAAGGCTTTGAATGCCATACTCTGATGAGTTGGACCTCGTAGGTATATATAGACACTACACCCCAGAACCAAAGAATACTCATTCTATTCTAATGCCCATGGAACATTCTCAAGAATAGACCATGCTCTGGGACACAAAACAGGTCTCAGCCAATACCAAAAGATTGAAATTATCCCCTGCATATTCTCAGACCACAACGCTCTGAAATTGGAACTCAACCACAAGGAAAAACCTGGAAGAAACTCAAACACTTGGAGGCTAAGAACCATCCTGCTCAAGAATGACTCGATAAACCAGGAAATCAAAAAACAAATTAAACAATTTATGGAGACCAACGAGAATGAATACACAACGGTCCAAAACCTATGGGATACTGCAAAGGCAGTCCTAAGGGGGAAATACATAGCCATCCAAGCCTCACTCAAAAGAATAGAAAAATCTAAAATGCAGTTTCTATATTCTCACCTCAAGAAACTGGAACAGCAACAGAGGGACAGGCCTAACCCACTGACAAGGAAGGAGTTGACCAAGATTAGAGCAGAAATCAATGAATTAGANAATCCACTCACGAGGAAGCAGTTAAACAAAATTTGAGCAGAAATAAATGAATTAGAAACAAGAAGTACGGTAGATCAAATCAACAGGAATAGAAGCTGGTTTTTTGAGAGAATCCATAAAATTGGTAGACCACTGGCAAGACTTAT
>NC_048221.1:60005934-60099622 GCF_002007445.2 Ailuropoda melanoleuca | reverse complement strand
GCCAATTAATTATGAGGAGATTGAGTCTGTGATAAACAACCTTCCAAATAACAAAACTCCAGGCCCAGATGATTTTCCTGGGGAATTCTACCAAACATTTAAAGAAGAAATAATACCTATCCTCCTAAAGTTATTTCAAAAAAGAGAAACAANATTTCAAAAAATAGAAACAGAAGGAAAGCTACCAAACTCATTCTATGAGGCTAATATTACCTTGATCCCCAAACCAGGCAAAGACCCCCTCAAAAAGGAGAATTACAGACCGATTTCTCTAATGAATATGGATGCCAAAATCCTCAACAAGATCCTTGCTAATAGAATTCAACAGTACATTAAAAGGATTATCCATCATGACCAAGTGTGATTCATACCGGGGATGCAAGCGTGGTTCAACATTCACAAATAAATCAGTGTGATACATCATGTCAAGNGCAAATCAATCAATGTGATACATCATATCAACAAGAAAAGACTCAAGAACCATATGATCCTCTCAATTGATGCAGAAAAAGCATTTGACAAAATACAGCATCCTTTCCTGATTAAAACCCTTCAGAGTGTAGGAATAGAGGGTACATTTCTCAATCTCATAAAAGCCATCTATGAAAAGCCTACTGCAAGCATTATTCTCAATGGGGAAAAGCTGGAAGCCTTTCCCTTAAGATCAGGAACATGACAAGGATGCCCACTCTTGCCACTATTATTCAACATAGTACTAGAAGTCCTTGCAACAGCAATCAGAAGACAAAAAGGGATCAAAGGTATCCAAATCGGCAAAGAAGAAGTCAAACTGTCTCTCTTTGCAGATGACATGATACTCTATATGGAAAACCCAAAGGAATCCACTCCCAAACTATTAGAAGTTATAGAACAATTCAGTAAGGTGGCAGGATACAAAATCAATGCCCAGAAATCAGTTGCATTTCTATACATGAATAACGAGACTGAAGAAAGAGAAATTAGAGGAATCCATCCCATTTACGATAGTNGACTGAAGAAAGAGAAATTAGGGAATCCATCCCATTTACAATAACACCAAAAACCATGCGTTACCTTGGAATTAACTTAACCAGAGACGTAAAGGACCTATATTCTAGAAACTATAAATCACTCTTGAAAGACATTGAGGAAGACATAAAAAGATGGAAAAATATTCCATTCTCGTGGATCGGAAGAATTAACATAGTTAAAATGTCCATACTACCCAGAGCAATCTACACTTTCAATGCTATCGTGATCAAAATACCAAGGACACTTTTCAAAGAACTGGAACAAATAGTTCTTAAATTTGTATGGAACCAGAAAGGCCCCGAATCTTCCAAGGAACTGTTGAAAAGGAAAAACAAAGCTGGGGGCATCACAATGCCGGATTTCGAGCTGTACTACAAAGCTGTGATCACAAAGACAGCATGGTACTGGCACAAAAACAGACACATCGACCAATGGAACAGAATAGAGAACCCAGAAATGGACCCTCGGCTCTTTGGGCAACTAATCTTTGATAAAGCATGAAAAAACATCCAGTGGAAAAAAGTCTCTTCAACAAATGGTGCAGGGAAAATTGGACAGCTACATGCAAAAGAATGAAACTTGACCACTCTCGTACACCATACACAAAAATAAACTCCAAATGGTTGAAAGACCTCGATGTGAGACAAGAATCCATCAAAATTCTAGAGAACATAGGCAACACCCTCTACGACATCAGCCAGAGCAACATTTTTCATGACACATCTCCAAAGGCAACAGAAACAAAAGATAAAATGAACAAATTGGACTTCATCAGGATAAAAAGCTTCTGCACAGCCAAGAAAACAGGCAAAAAAACTAAGAGGCGGCCCACAGGACGGGAGAATATATTTGCAACNAATGGGAGAATATATTTGCAAAGGACACCACAGATAAAGGACTGGTATCCAAGATCTACAAAGAACTTCTCAAACTCAATACACGAGAAACAAATAAACAAATCATAAAATGGGCAGAAGATATGAACAGACACTTTTCCAATGAAGACATACAAATGGCTAACAGACACATGAAAAAATGTTCAAAATCATTAGCCATCAGGGAAATTCAAATCAAAACCACACTGAGTTACCACCTTACACCAGTTAGAATGGCAAAAATAGACAAGACAAGAAACAACAATTGTTGGAGAGGATGTGGAGAAAGGGGATCCCTCCTACATTGTTGGTGGGAATGCAAGTTGGTACAGCCACTCTGGAAAACAGTGTGGAGGTCCCTTAAAAAGTTAAAAATTGAGCTAACCTATGACTGNCCCAGCCATCACACTACTGGGTGTTTACCCCAAAGATACAGACATAGTGAAGAGAAGGGCCATATGCACCCCAATGTTTATATCAGCATTTTCCACAATAGCTAAATCATGGAAGGAGCCGAGATGCCCTTCAACAGATGACTGGATTAAGAAGCTGTGGTCCATATATACAATGGAATATTACTCAGCTATCAGAAAGAACGAATTCTCAACATTTGCTGCAACATGGACGGCACTGGAGGAGATAATGCTAAGTGAAATAAGTCAAGCAGAGAAAGACAATTATCATATGATTTCTCTCATCTATGGAACATAAGAACTAGGATGATCGGTAGGGGAAGAAAGGGATAAAGAAAAGGGGGGTAATCAGAAGGGGGAATGAAACATGAGAGACTATGGACTATGAGAAACAAACTGAAGACTTCAGAGGGGAGGGGGTGGGGGGATGGGATAGACTGGTGATGGGTGGTATGGAGGGTACGTATTGCATGGTACACTGGGTGTTATACGCAACTAATGGAGCATCGAAATTTACATCGGAATCCGGGGATGTACTGTATGGTGACTAACATAATATAATAAAAAGTCATTAAAAAAAATAAAAGGATTATCCATCATTACCAATTGGGATTCATCCCTGGAATGCAAGGGTAGTTCAATATTCACAAATTGATCATTGTGATGGATCACATTAATAAGAGAAGAGACAAGAACCATATGATCCTCTCAATTGATGCAGAAAAAGCATTTTTTTCCAGATTAAAACCCTTCAGAGTGTAGGGATAGAGGGTACATTCCTCAATTTCATCAAAACCATCTATGAAAAGCCTACAGTGAATATCATTCTCAATGGGGAAAAGCTGAAAGCCTTTCCCTTAAGGGAACACGACAAGGATGCCCACTCTCGCCATTATTATTCAACATAGTACTAGAAGTCCTTGCAACAGCAATCAGAGAACAAAAAGGGATAGAAGGTATTCAAATCAGCAAAGAAGAAGTCAAACTGTCTCTCTTCACAAATGACATGATATCCTACATGGAAAACCCAAAAGACTCCACCACCAAAACTAGAACTTACAGAGCAATTCAGTAATGTGACGGAATACAAAATCAATGCTCAGAATTCAGTTGAATTTCTAAACACGAACAATGAGACTGGAGAAAGAGAAATTAGGGAATTGATTCCATCTATAATAGCACCAAAAATCATTCCATATCTTGGAATTAACTTAACTAGAGAGGTAAAGGATCTATATTCTAGAAACTACAGATCACTCTTGAAAGACAGTGCAGAAGACACAAAAAGATGGAAAAACATTCCATGCTCATGGATCGGAAGAATAAACATAGTTAAAATGTCTATGCTACCCAGAGCAATCTACGCTTTTAATGCCATCCCGATAAAAATATCAATGACATTTTTCAAAGAGCTGGAACAAATAGCCCTTAAATTTGTGTGGAACCAGAAAAGGCCCCGAATCGCCAAGGAAATGTTGAAAAGGAAAAACAAAGCTGGGGGCATCACAATGCCTGATTTCAACCTATACTACAAAGCTGTGATCACCAAAACAGCATGGTACTGGCACAAAAACAGACACATAGATAAATGAACAGAATAGAGCCTTCAGAAATGGACCCTCACCTCTAGGGGCAACTAATCTTGACAAAGCAGGAAAAAACATCCAGTGGAAAAAAGACAGTCTCTTCAATAAATGGTGCTGGGAAAAGTGGACAGCTATATGCAAAAGAATGAAACTTGACCACTCTCTCACACCATACACAAAGATAAACTCCAAATGGATGAAAGACCTCGATGTGAGACAGGAATCCATCAAAATCCTAGAGGAGAACATAGGTTGTAACCTGTTTGACATCGGCCACAGCAAATTTTTCATGACACATCTCCAAAGGCATGAGAAACAAAAGATAAAATGAATTTGTGGGACTTCATCAAGATAAAAACTTCTGCATAGCCAAGGAAACAGTCAAAAAAACTAAGGGGCAGCCCACGGAATGGGAGAAGATCTTTGGAAATGACACTACAGATAAAAGACTGGTATCTNAAAACTTCTGCATAGCCAAGGAAACAGTCAAAAAAACTAAGGGGCAGCCCACGGAATGGGAGAAGATCTTTGCAAATGACACTACAGATAAAAGACTGGTATCTAAGATCTATAAAGAACGTCTCAAACTCAATACATGAGAAACAAATAAACAAATCAAAAAATGGGCAGAAGATATGGACAGACACTTTTCCAATGAAGACATACAAATGGCTAACAGACACATGAAAAAATGTTCAAAATCATTAGCCATCAGGGAAATTCGAATCAAAACCACCTTGAGATACCACCTTATACCAGTTAGAATGGCAAAAATGGACAAAGCAGGAAACAAAAAATGTTGGAGAGGATGTGGAGAAAGGGGATCCCTCTTACACTGTTGGTGGGAATGCAAGTTGGTACAGCCACTTTGGAAAACAGTGTGGAGGTCCCTAAAAAAGTTAAAAATAGAGCTACCCTATGATCCAGCAATTGCACTACTGGGTATTTACCCCAAAGATACAGATGTAGTGAAGAGAAGGGCCATATGCACCCCAATGTTTATAGCAACTTTGTCCGCAATAGCTAAATTGTGGAAGGAGCCAACATGCCCTTCAACAGACAAATGGATAAAGAAGATGTGGTCCTCATATACAATGGAATATTATTCAGCCATCGGAAAGAATTATTGCCCAACATTTGCAGCAACACGGACGGGACTGGAGGAGATAATGCTAAGTGAAATAAGTCAAGCAGAGAAAGACAATTATCATATGGTTTCGCTCATTTGTGGAACATAAGGAATACCAGGGAGATTGGTAGGAGAAAGAAGGGAAGAATGAAGGGGGGTAAACAGAAGGGGTACTGAAGGGGTACTATGGACTCTGGGAAACAAGCTGAGGGCTTCAGAGGGGAGGGGGGTTGGGGATGGGATGGGCTGGTGATGGGTATTAAGGAGTTCACCTATTGCATGGAGCACATGTGTTATACACAAACAACGAATCATGGAACACTACATTAAAAACTAATGATGTACTGTATGGTGACTAATATAACATAATAAAAAAAATTTAAAAAAATAAGCTATAAAATGCATTCTTTTTAAAAAAAAAAGATTTTTCAATTTATATCTTTGACAGAGAGAGTGCAAGCAGGAAGAGCAAGAAGGAGAAGCAGGATCCCCACAGAGCAGAAAGCCAAATGTGGTGTTCTATCCCATGATCCTGGGATCATGACCTGAGCCAAAGGTAGATGCTTAAGCTGAATGAGCCACCTAGGTGCCCCTGTAAGATGCATCCTTATGGAAGATGAAATAATCAGGAAAAATGTGGTAAGCAATGTGGAAACAGAGAATTATTGTAACATTTAAGGGAAAGGAGAAATATCAAACTACTCAGTACATCTTACCCTTCCAAATATAAGTTAAAAAGCAAGAATCTGGTATTAAAATATAGAAGTATTTTACTCTCTTCTTCCAAGATCTGGATATTCTACCTTATCTTTGCTTTTTGCTGTTCTTGAGAGATTGGTTTCTTCAATGTTTTGACATAAATGCAATCTTTCCTATATGAAGAAGGAGCCCCATAGAATGAAAGAAACATGTTGATAAGGAATTACCCCCAAAGTGTACTTTCATCAAGGTAGAGTAGAAGAATCTAAATACTATAGGCATTTGACTGACACTATGTATAAACCAAGTAGTGGAATGCCTGCATCATAGATCAAAATAAGCATAAACATGATGGAGGTGTTGCTTGCAGGGCCTGTTATGAGCCGGGAATATAAGTTACAGTTAGTATAATCAGTTAATGTAGCATGAGAGGTTTCAGGTAAAACCCGAATGCAGAAAAGTAAGTGAAAGTTGGATAAAGTAATGGAAAACCAAGAAGAAACACTTGAAGTCAAAGAGAAAAGAAGTAAGGAAGGCAAAATCAAGATGAATATTAAAAATGATAGAAAACATGAAGATCAAGGAAAAAAATAATCTATGGTTTGAAAAGCTCCATAGATGACATGAACAATTCAAGATTTTTTTTTCCCTTTAGAACCAAAATATAGTTGTTTATTATAAGGTATGGCACATTTGGTTTTCTCTGAAAGGTGTTATATCTGCAGCATGATATCTGTCTCTGGTTCAAGGTTTTGTTCTGAGACTCAAAAAAAAAAAAATCCCATCACAATTTGAAAAACAAAACAAACAAAAAGTGATGAGCAATATTATTCTTCTGGTTCTTATTCGTGAAGATTCTCTAGTCATCTATTGCAATGCTATGCAAACTTAACTATTTTTTCTGGCAGATTCATTTCAAAGCATGAGAAAATTCAGCTGGAAGGCTGTAAATTTCATGATACAACAAACATTTCTTTCTCATTTGCTTTTTCACTGAAATCCCTGTGGTGCTTTGACTCAGCTTCCCTGGTGGCTGTCTGNAAAAAAAAAAAATCCCATCACAATTTGAAAAACAAAACAAACAAAAAGTGATGAGCAATATTATTCTTCTGGTTCTTATTCGTGAAGATTCTCTAGTCATCTATTGCAATGCTATGCAAACTTAACTATTTTTTCTGGCAGATTCATTTCAAAGCATGAGAAAATTCAGCTGGAAGGCTGTAAATTTCATGATACAACAAACATTTCTTTCTCATTTGCTTTTTCACTGAAATCCCTGTGGTGCTTTGACTCAGCTTCCCTGGTGGCTTCGTGGGGCTTTCCTATGCATCCAAACCTTGAGACAGGTGAAAGCCATGGAGGGTCCAAGCAGTCCACAAAATTAAGATGTGTTTGATTCACCTTCTCACCTTTCCTTCCCTCCAGATTAATCTCTTCCCAGGGAATTAGTATGAGTTAGAAAAAGTTCCCACCAAAGCAAGTCTAACCCTCATTAAGATTTTATCTGGTAAAAGGTTAAGGGTATTAATCCTTCTAGGAAGTCCTTCAAAGTCCAAAGAAATGAATGAATTGAAATTCAAATTTATAACAGGCACCCAAGAAATTTTGTTGGCAGGACCTTGTCCTTCAACCTCATCTGATAAACATTTGCATTCTACAGCATACTATAGGCGTATCCTTTTAGAGAGACCATAACACCAAAAACTTTGTCTTTTTGAGTCATGTTTCCTTACCACCAAAGAAACTGGAAATAAAAATCTGGCCTCATATTTTCTACCAATTCACTTGAATTTTCATCCCCATATTCATATGGGGATGAAATCATCTTGATTTCTGGGACCTTCTACTTGATCCTATTGGGGTTTGTTTTGCACAGGCTTTGTTTTTCAGATGTAATAATACTGAATAACTGTTCCTAGGAATTCTCTACCTATTTCCTCATGGATGGTATTTGTGCCTTCAAATCAAATTTAACCCATGAAACACAAGTTTCCAATTGCTCCATTTTCTGTAAGAGTAGTTTTTTGGGTGCCTACTTGCTGTCTCCACCTGGATGTCTGTTTATGCTGCCCCTCAAAACATTCAGGTACACCCACTTTCTCTACGTTTTCTGTCATCGTCTCTTGAGCCCAGTTCTGTCAGACACTGCCCCCAACATGCCAGTAAAAACAACCCTTGTCAAGACCACCAGCCACCTCCACCTTTCCGAAGCTAATGGCCAGTTTTCAGGGCATACTGGAGTTGTCTTCAGTGGCACATGATACAGCCGATCACTCTTCCTTTCTGGAAATGCATTCTTCTCTTGGATCAACACCATCTCATGGTTCTTTCCCTACCTTAAGTGATGTTTCTCAGTGTTCTTCACTAGTCCATTCTCATATCCTAACCTGCTCAGTGGTGAATGTCCCCAGGTTTCCCCTCCTCTTTACCTATTCTCTCTCCTAAGATGATTTCATTCAGCATCATATCTATAGATGTGTTTTATATACCAGCAACGTCAAATTCATACTTACAGCCTAGGACTCTACTCTGAGCTCCTACCTCCAACAATGCCCTCTCTGCTTGTATAGCTAATACACATCTTAAAACAACCCATCCAAAATCAAACTTTTGACTATTTAACCCACCCACAACTCCCACCCAAATCTGCTCCTCTCATGAGTTTGCATGCCTCAGTAAGTGGACACTCCAAAATAACTCCAACTGATACCTCTGGAATTGGTCCAACTACTTCACCTTTGATAGAGCTACGGCTTTTTGCCAGCCCATTTTGCCACTTCGTAAGCTTGTTTCTGTCTCAGCAGTAAGAGTAGAGTGCCACTGGAAATGCTTTCTGCTGCGCTTTTAAAGAATCAAAAACAAACAAAAAAGCCCAAACCCCAAAAACCACCCCAAAGTCTAGTCTATATTTTTAAAGTTCTAGAACTAATCTTAAGTCAATTTTCTTATTTTGTCATTCACAAACGCACATATTCACACCAACTGCCTGACTCATGGTCACTGCCACCTTGCACACAACTTCACCAGTGCCCCCATTGGGGACTGTGCTTCATAGCTGTTTTTTCTACCACTACAAATATTACATTAGACACTCATAGTCAAAAATAGACTTCGGAGTAAAAAGTATCTCCATTTTCCCTAATCTCATAGTCAAAAATAGACTTCGGAGTAAAAAGTATCTCCATTTTCCCTAATCTTTATCCTTTGTCTTTCTTTTAATAACATTTCTGTCCACTGGCTGATAGCATCCATAAGTGACTATCTGCAGTTCTTTTAGCTTATAGAGATATAAATTAAAAAGTGGTGTTATCTGTGATGTGGAAAGTGTTTTCTGTTTGTCATTAGTTTTGGATCTCCCATGTTTCATAGAAAGAGACATTTTCTGCCATGGTTTGTCCCATACTTAATTTTATCTGCCATTAATTAAAAACAGAATGATCACTAATGAACCCAGAATGAAAAGAACATCCAGATAAGAAGGGATTCTTATCATATTTTTCATTTTGAGATATGTACTTAATATTCTATTTCATCACTGTTGGAGGGAAATAATCTTGCCGGGGGCCAGGGCTTTTTGATAGGGGAAAATCTTGGTAAGCATTTGCCTCTTTGCAGTTATCTGCATTACTGCAAAGTACCACTAAGGCAAGAGCCTATCCTCCTAAAGAGAGAGAAAGCAACACTCAGGGAGCAGCAATTCCATTTCCGGAATCACCATAGGTGTCATAGCTTATTACCTTTCACACAAAGTAGCACAGAGGAAGAGAAGTTTCCCCATTGACTTACCAGGGAAGGTTACTGCTGGAGAGGATTCAGAGAAGTCATCTAAGCCCTCTCCCTGCCTTCAAGAATGGCTCAACATAAATTATTCCCTGCAGATGAGAACATTCTCTATTTAAACGTTTCTAGAGAACCAACAAGTCTTCATTTCCTTAGGGCAATCTTTTCACTGCTGAGGGATTTAAGAACCTAGGTAGGTTTAACTGTAAGATACCGTAAGATTTTCCCAGACAGAAATGACTTATCCTCATAGAAGCTAAGTTTATTCTGCCCCCAATCAACAGCCAGATTAAAGATGTTGAAATTTAGGCTACTTACAGTTAGAAAAACAAGTAGGTAAATCCAAATACTTTGTTGCAGTAGCACCACATCTCTAATTTGGCTTGGCTGGGACAAGAAAATTTTTTAAAAAAATCAGTAGCATTGTAGGTAATAATCATACATTTCTATGTTTTTAAAAACAGTATTTGTTCCTGGGATCTCTTCTTTTTGACTTGTAAGCTGAGCTGTCAGCCCATATATTAATTTCAATTCATTTCTTGTACAAAAATAAGGTGAGGCTAGGTTCCATCTGCAGCAACTTTATTAAACATTTCTAGACTAAGAATTGAGCCCATACATGTTATAAAAGTCTGGATTACTCTATTCCCTCCCCTGTACAAAATTTTTTCACAGGTGCAGACTATTTCAAAGGCATTTCCAAAAGTGATATGAGGCAGAACTCAGGTTGATGCAATTCTTGAGTGTTGTTTCTTTTTTAAGATTTTATTTTTAAGTAATCTCTACACCCAACGTGAGACTTGAACCTACAATCCCAAGATCAAGAGTTGCATGTCCCACTGACTTATCCAGTGGAGGATCCTCTGGGTGTTCTTTTTTTTTTAGAGGGGGGTGGGAGGGGCAGAGGTAGAGGGAGAGAAAGAGAATCTCAAGCAGGCTCCATACCCAGCACAAAGCCTGACATGGGGCTCAATATCACAACCCTGAGATCATGACCTGAGTCAAAATCAAGTGTCGGACACTTAACCAACTAAGCCACCCAGGCCACCCGCCCCTTGCGTGTTCTTGATTAATCGCTAATTACCTCTGTGCCACAGAAATAATGTCCTACTCTCTGAGTACTGCAATTAAAAAGAAAGAAAGAAAGAAAGAAAGAAAGAAAGAAAGAAAGAAAGAAAGAAAAGAAAGACAAGAAAAGAGAAAAGAAAAAAGGAAAGAAAAGGGAGAAAAAAAAAGCAGTCATCTACGCATTTCTAAACTGCTTTGACTTCTGTTTTCCTGCTGTCCTTTAGTTACTGTTTCACTAAAAGTGGAATGAAGGAGATTTGGTAGCACCTTGATACATTTTCTTATAAAAATAAATCTATTAGAAATTAATTAATTATCCTTTTATAGACTAGAGAATAGAGCCTGTTATATAGTGAATGTTTAATAAGTTTTCACTAACTAAATCAATGAATAAATGCACAATTACTGTAGAACTGGTGCTTTTATTATCCTTAAGTGTTAGGTTTTGTTTTTTGTTTTTTCGTTTGTTTGTTTGTTTTGTTTTGTTTTCTGAGTGAACTAATTGATTAGCTGCTTTGGTTACCATTTGGATAGGGACTGATGCTGACTGAGAGAGACAACCTCTTTGACAGCCCATTACTTGAGGAATGAAATGGGTTTCAAGTGGTTCTTCTCAGCAAAGCTGAGGTTGGTTGCTTTTGCAGAATTTGGATGTGAAAAAATATGAAATGACTTTGACTGGCTAATGCAATTCCTTTAAGATTTTAGTTTTACAACCTCTTTTAATATATAAAAAAGAGAGGACAGAGGGTATCATGGTTTAACCATAGTTAAGACATGAGTAAGACATCTAAATTATTTTCACTGGAAAGAAATTCTTGGTGACGGTCACCATGTGATTCCATTTCCTTATCCTTTCTCTCTAGTGTAGAATTCTGCACTTGTGTCCTAATGAATAGAGACTGAAAATAGAGAAACACCTCCCCTTCTTGTCATGTGACCCTGCCTGTCTTTGTGGCCTTTTTTGGCAGCACTGTTTCTTCTTCTCTTCCCACCAGCATCCCAGCCTCCTTCCAGACTCACCAGCCTCCACCAAGCCTCCCTCTCAGCCACTTGCATCACTTCCTCAGGCAGGACCTGCTCTGCCCCTCCACTGACTCAGCTCTGTCATCATGGGCTCTCTTCCCACAGGTGTGCCTACTTCAAAGCATTCCCTCAGATCTGTTTTTACATTTTGGTATTTGTGTGATTATTGAACTCTTAATTTCCCCCATAGGCCATTTTCCTCATGAGAGAAAGGACAGGTTCTGCTTGTCTCAGGATTACTCTCCTGCCACTCCAGACAATGCCTGGCCCATAGCAGGCACTTGATAAATATTGACTGACTGAACCAATAAATGAAGAAACTCACATTTGAAAGAGATCTTGATCTCCAGCATAGAAGGTCTGAAGAAGAAATGGGATAGCTTCAGTAAAACATTACCTGTACAACAAGAGTTAGCTGGTAAATGCGTGGGTTCCAGAAATCTCCTTCCTCTCAAAGAAATTTTATTGTTAGAGATTCTTTTAGCTTCAGATTAATAAACTCCTAGTCTAAAATCCAAAACCATCTGGGAAGGTTGGATAAATACTAGTTATAATCACTTAGATATTAATACATTGGATTATTTAATACTTGGGCTTAGTATTCTGGAGGCATTACTCCACTAACTAAAAAGGAGACAATGAGGGAAGGGCAAGACACAAATGACACCAAAACTTCTGCTATCCTCAGATGTGTGAGGATTTTTGTAACCCAGATGACTGGACTTCAATAGCTGTGTAAGGTAGAGGAGACAGGGCTTTGAGATGCAGCAAAATGGGGATTTAAAATGGAAACTTTATAAGGAACCAGGAAAGTTGACAAGATATACCTTCAGTGAAAGAGTGGGCTAGAAAGACACCTTCTTGCCAATGTGGAGAGATTCCAATAGCATTCATCCATCTGGGTTTGGCTCTGGAGGGAAAAATCTACCTAAGAATTTATGTATAACTGCAGGCTTTTAAATATGGCTTTAAAATGTGAATTTACATACCTTCTGATCAGAGCATGTTCCTGGACTGGAAGGCTACCAAACCTCAGTAAATTTGCATGCTCAACTCAAAATTAGACTTTAGAGGGACAGGCCAGAATATGATGAACTCTTAATCCAGTATCACACACACACACACACACACACACACACACACACACACACACTCCTCCCTCCAGAATACTAAATCCAAGCATTAAATAATCCAGTCCCACCATGAGTGAGGGAAGAAACAACAGCAGTGGAGTGAGATCTTCACTTTGTTTTCTTTTTCTTCTATTTCCTTCTTATTAATTTTTAAAAATTCCAGCATAGTTAACATACAGTGCTATATTAGTTTCAGGTGTACAATATAGGGATTCAACAATTGTATACATTACTCAGTGGCCGTCATAAGTATACTCTTAAACCCATTCACCTACTTCACCCTTCTTCCCACCCGCCTCCCCTCTGGTAACCAACAGTTTGTTCTCTATAGTTAAGAGTCTGTTTCTTGATTTGTCTTTCTCTCTTTTTTCACTTTGTTCATTTGTTTTTTCTCAAATTCCACATATGAGTGAAATCATATCATATTTGTCTTTCTCTAACTTGCTTATTTCAGTTAGATACTCTCTAGCTCCATCCACGTTTATATGGCCAATTGATCTTTGACAAACTAGGAAAGAACATACAATGGGAAAAAGACAGCCTTTTCAACAAATGGTGTTGGGAGAACAGCTACGTGCAAAAGAATGAGACTGGACCACTGGCTTACACCATACACAAAGATCTTCACTTTGCCCAACTGATTCAGCCACTGGAACTGTGTGGTACTAAATAAAAGAAATATAATTAAATGTTTGAAGCTGTCAAAGATGAAATAAGACACATGAGTAAGGCACAATTTGTTATAAAAAATGACCAAACTTATTGGGAAAAAATTCAAATATAATTTCTTGAAGTGACACATTTACATTGGAAGAAAGCCTCAGTGGGTGACTACACATAAAATTGGATATAGATGAAAAGAGGAGTAAACTGAAAGTTAGATATGAAGAACTTGCCTATAATGCAGCTTAGAGAGGCAGAGAGAGAAAATATGAGAAAGAAATGGAAGATAAAGTGCATAGATTTGATATATGTCTAATTGGAATTCTAGATAAAAGAAATTGAAGGAATAAGGGAGAAGTATTTGAAAATATACAAGCAGGAAAAAAGCAAAAAACAAAAAACAAACCCTAATACTTGGATCCAGAAAGTCTAATGACTTCAGATAGAAAGAAACCCACACCTAGATTCAAAACATGAAAAGACATAGAGGGAGAGAGAGAGTAAAAGCAACCATGGAGAGAATACAGGTCACCTACAAAGGAAAGGCTTACTGTGCTCTGAGTCATGTGTTGGAAGACAGATGATGGAGGAACAGTATCTTCAATGGTACCAAGAAAAAATAGCTGTCAATCTAGAATTCTATTCACAGTAAGTCTTTCTTTTAAGGATGGTGGAATAAAGACATTTTGGGCCTAATAAAAACAGAGATCACCAAAGACATTCTCCAAAGGAATTCATAAAGGACATATTTCAGAACAGTGCACAGCTCTAGATGAAAGGTCTGACTTATATGAAGCAATGTAGATAACCAAAGACAATGATAAATGCTCATTGTGCAATTACTATGTGCCAGGCAGTTTTCTAAGCACTTCACATGATTTACCTCATTTAATCCTCACTCCTGGACTATGAGCTAGATCCTATTATTAAGCAAGTTTAATTTGTCTAAGATTACAAAATTAATAAGTGGCAAAGGGATTCCAAGCAGGGAATGTGCCTGCAGAGCCAGCTGTTAACAGCTCTGTTGTGGGGAATAACAGATATCGACATTATAAAACAATAATGACNGGGAATAACAGATATCGACATTATAAAACAATAATGACTATGTCTAAAATGTGACAAAATAAGAGGTTACCCCCATAATACTGGGAAATTGCAAATAAGTTGTGGGTGACTAGAATTAAGTTCTTTTTTTAAAGATTTTATTTATTTATTTGACAGAGAGACAGCCAGCGGGAGAGGGAACACAAGCAGGGGGAGTGGGAGAGGAAGAAGCAGGCTCATAGTGGAGGAGCCTGATGTGGGACTCGATCCCATGATGCCAGGATCACGCCCTGAGCCGAAGGCAGACGCTTAACGACTGAGCCACCCAGGCGCCCCTAGAATTAAGTTCTAGGATCATTGCATTGTTCCTTAGTAAGGTAAAAACACTGAACTTTAGTGAACATGCTTGGTGAATTTTCTAGTGGAATCACTGAAAGAATGTACAGACAATAACAGTTTCCAAGCAAGTAGAAGAAAGTATAATTGAATGAGAAAAATGAAGGAATAAATATTTCAATTGAAAGAAGCAAAAAAAAAATTGGAAATTTTACAGGACAAATAGCAAAAACATAATAAGATAAAAGAAGAAATAATTCCACATATATCAGTAATCATTATAAATGTAAACAGACTGAACGTTCTATGTCAAAGACAAGAGTTAGCATGGTGGATTTTACAAATTTATTCTTTTTATAAGAGATAAGTGTTCAGAATGAAAACACAAAGAAACATAACTTGCAAATACTTACCAAAGAACTGGGGCAACTATATTAATACCTGAAAAAATAGATTTAAGGCAAATGCATTAATAATGTTAATAATGATAAAAAAAGAAGGTTATCACACAATGATAAAAGTTTCCACTGCTCAGGCAGATATAAAAATTCCAAACCTGTGTGGCAGGGATTCAAAATATAAAAAGCAAAAACAGATTTACAAGATGGAAAAAGACACAATGTTTGTGGATGATTTTGATATGCTTGTCTCTCAGTAATTGAAAAACTAAACCAAAAAATTCAGTAAGAATATAAAAGATTTCGAAAGAAAATTATGAAGTTTAACCTCATGGACTTATATAGAATAGTGAATACCTCTACCTATATCTTTGCCTATATTCAAAAAGATTAATAAATTCAACCATATTATATAGGTATAAGCAGAATATTATTCTCAAACAAAGAGGAAACATTTATAAAAATTAGTCTTAGCAAATTTTAAAGTATTATCATCTAAAAATCCATTCTTAGAATATAATTTAATAAAATTAGAACACAATAACATAAATAACTAGTAAACTTCCATAGATGTGGAAATTTAAGATAATAAGAGAAATCACAATAAGATTTGGAAAAGATTTATAACAATAGTTTTGAAATTTATACACAAATAACCTGGGGGATGTGGAAAAATAGCATTTAGAAAAAAATTTACACATTGAATGCCTTTTATTAGAAAAGAAGGTGTAAAAATTAATGAACTGATACAATAATAGAAAAATAACAAAGGAAGGGGGGCGCCTGGGTGGCTCAGTTGTTAAGTATCTGCCTTTGGCTCAGAGTGTGATCCCGGCATTCTGGGATCGAGCCCCGCTTCAGGCTTCTCCGCTGGGAGCCTGCTTCATCCTCTCCCACTCCCCCTGCTTGTGTTCCCTCTCTCACTGGCTGTCTCTCTCTCTGTAAATAAATAAATAAAATCTTATTTAAAAAAAACAAAAATAACAAAGGATGAATGCAAAGATAGCAGAAGGAAATAAACATGTTGAAATTAATGCCATAAGTGCATATTTATACTATAGAGGATTGACATGCCAAAATTTTTTCTTAGCAAATTTATAAGGTAGATACATGTATACATAATAGAAATTTGAATTGTGCAGAGATCACATTGCAGATCACTAGAGAATCAGTGGGCTACTCAATAATCATGATACTAATTACACATATAAAAATTATATCATAATGTATACCATGCTTGTTAGACAATGTAACAGAAAGTCTTTGAACTTAATACAGGGAAAGATTTCTTAAATAAAAAATGATTCAAACTATAAACAAAAGATTGGCAAATTCAAGCTTTTCACAATTAAAAAAATTAAACTTCTGTTGGTCTAAAAACACCTTAGAGTGAGAATATAATCAACTGGAAACAGTTCAACTGTCCATAAATAATAAAACATATAAATGAATTAAAATGTATGAATAAAATTAAAAATCATACAAAGATAAAGACAAAGTACAGCTGGGAAGCCTGAGTGGCTCAGTCGGTTAAGCATCTGCCTTCAGATCAGCTCATGAACCCAGGACCCTGAGGTTGAGTCCCACAGTGGGCTTCCTGCTCAGCTGGAAGCCTGCTTCTCCCTCTGCCTGCATCTCCCCCTGCTTGTCCTCTCTCTCTGGCAAATAAATAAATAAAATCTTAAATAAAAAGTAGAACTAAGTTCAGCATGGTAAATATTAAAAATATAATGTAAGGGAAAGAAACATCATAGAATCATATATAACATGATTTTATACAAATTAAGTTCAAAACATACTATATACAAATACATATAAATTTGGTATGCTTTGAACTTACTTATACATACATATGTGTATGTATATATATATATACATGTATGTATAGATAACTTACATATACATACATATTCATACTTATGAATGAAAATAGGTGGTAATTGGCAAAAATGAACAAAAATATTCCACTTCCATGAAGAAATATGTCTATATCTCTGCTTTTATTTATTTTTATTTTTATTTTTTTAGAGATTTTATTTATTTATTTGAGAGAAAGTGAGAGAGAGAGGGCATGAGCAGGGGGAGGGGCAAGGAGAAGCAGGCTCCCTGCTGAGCAGGGAGCCCAACTCAGGGCCAGATCCCAGGATCCCAGGATCATGACCTGAGCTGAAGGCAGGTGCTTAACCAACTAAGCCACCCAGGTGCTCTATATATCTCTGCTTTTATATATAATATGTATATCTATGAGTCCTTTTATTTAGATGATGAGTCTGTATCTTCACTTTTTAATCTGGATGGAGATGTGTCTTGTTTTGGTCAATGGAACATTATCAAATGTAATGAAAACAGAGGCTTGAAAAGTGCCTGAGAAGTAGGGCTTGAATTTTGCATAACTAAAATCATTTCAAGGAACCTGAACTAGCCTGATGGAAGATGAGACATACAACAGATACAAACCTGGAACTCCTATGGTACTGGCAATATTCTTTTTCTTCTATTTCAGTAACAATTTTATGTATTCATTTTATTACTGTCTTTCAATTGTACATATCTTTTTTTTTTTACTTTTTAATTTAGGATACATTTTACTAGAAAGCTTTTTAAAAAGGAACAAATTCTTGAATTGTATGTCAATTAAAAACTGATTAAATAAATATGGTTTTAATCAAACCGGAATTGAGTGTACAACAGCAAACGCTTATCAAAAACCGTGTTGTAGCAAGACAAGTAAAAATCCCAGAATAAAATTCTTTTATGTACAGAAGGAGAGCAAGTTATTGACAAATATGAGGATAAACCTGAAATATCACTGAATGTATAAAAGAATAATAATAATAACTTATTTGTATTTAAAAAATTAACAAGATAGGATACAATAGCAACATGTAAAAACATCAACTGTTTTATACACTAGCAATAAATAATTAAAAATTGAAATAAAAGAACAGACTTACAATAGAATAAAATTATAAAGTATTTAAAGATACATTTAGCACATATATATACAACTTATATAGTGAGAATTATAGAACATTGCTTAGAAAAATATTAAAGATCCAAACAGATAGAAAAATATGCAAAGTTCATGGACTAAGAAAATTAACACTGGTGAGATGTCAAGTCTCCCCAGAATGATTTATACAGTCAACACAATTCAATCAAAATCCCAGATGATTTTATTTTTAGAAACTATTAAACTGATTCTAAAATGTATATGAAAATAAAAATGATCAAGAATAGCCAAAACCATTTTGAAAAAAGAACAAATTTGGAGGAACTTCACTCCTGAATTTAAATTATATTATATAATACAGGAATTAAGGAACTGTGATATTGGTATAAGAATAAATGCTAGCTCACTAGAACAGAATAGAGAGGCCAGAAATAGACCCATGCTTACATATTTAATTGATTTTCAGCAAAGGGGTGAATGTTAAGTCAAAGCACAATCATCTTTCCAACAAACGGTCCTGAAATAACTGGATATCCATACAGAAAATAATTAAACCTTGACCCTTACCTCACACCACATGGCAAAATTAACTCAAAAAGGGTCATACCCCTAAAAATAAAAGTTAAACTACAATAATAGAAATAATAGAACAAATATTTGTAAATTTGGCATATAGAAAATTGCATTGGTAAGATATAAAAATCTGGAGTCATAAAAGAAAAAATAAAATAAGCCTTATTAAAACTACAACTTTTACCCTTTAAAAGACACTATGTTTAAAAAATTAAAGATAAATCATGCTGGGAGAAAATATTTGCAATACATATCATCTCAAAAAGGACTTATATCAAGGATGTATAAAAAGCTCTTACAACTGCATAATAAAAAGACAAATAACTCCATAAAAAATAGGGAAAAGATTTGACCATTCAAAGATACAGAAATGCCAAATGGACTCAGAAATATAAGCTCAACAGCATTAATCATTAAGGAAATTCAACATAAACCACAATGTGGTAACACTATATCAGTAGAATGGTGAAAATTTAAAAGGCTGAAAATTTCCAGTGTTGACATCAGCGAGGAGAAACTAGAACTCTCATATGTTGGTGGGGGAGTGTAAAATGGCACAATTATTTTGGAAATCAGTTTGGCAGTTTCTTTTGAGTTAACCATAGACCGACAATATGACCCAAAACCCAGTTCTGGGTTTTTACTGAAAAGAAATGGAAACATATGTCTACTCAGTGACTTTTGTATGAATGTTCATAGCAGCTTATTCATAGCAGCTTTAAACTGAAAACAAGCCAAATATCCATCAGTGGGTAAATGGATAAACAAATTTTTTGTGTATATATACTATGGAATTCTGCTTAGCAAATACAAAGGAAGAACCATTGTTATAAGCAGAAACATGGATGAATCTCAAAAGCATTATGGTGTATAAGAGAAGTCATGAAAATGTGTATGTTCTAAAGGATCACTTCATTTATATCAACTCAAAGAAGGAAACTTAATCTGGAGTTACAGCAAGCAGATCAGTAATTACCTGGGGCCAAGGAGTGAGTAGGAATTGATGGGGAAGGGGCCCAAAGACCTTGGGTTCTGGGGATTCTCTTTATCTTGATGGGGTTGGTAGTTACATTCCAGTGTACATTTGTCAAAATTCAAACTATGCCCTTAAATTGTATGTAAACTATACTTCAATAAAACTTATTTAAAAAGTAATACAGAACTAAAGTACTAGTGAACAGTAAATATAAGAAATAGAGGGTTTGACTAGAGTTAAAATATTCTAAAATTCAATAATTGTTCTGGAGTAGAATTGGAGACACTGATTAACTTTAGGCTTTAAGTAGGATGAGATGATAATAAAAATCTTAATGATAATCACTCAAATAATAGAAATAGAGGGTGCACATTTTCAAAAAATTGCAAGTGAGTGAATAAGAGTGTGAAGGGGGAGTGGGGATGAAATAAAAACAAAGCACAAAATCAATTCCATAAACCAGGGGAAGAAAAAAGATACAAAACACACACACACAAAAATGAAACAAAACTAAAGATGATAGAAATCCACGCAAATATAATAAAAACATAAAGACAAACTTCTTATTCAAAAGACAAAGATTGTCATATCAGAATTTAGAAAATCTAGATCTTTGTCTGTGGCTGTCTAGGCACTCGAAAGTTCTTTCTACAATGCATCTAGATCTTGAATAAAATATACTTTGTAATGTATTTCTGGACTCACCTGAAGGAAACGAATTTTCTAGTGTTAATAATAAATACTGGCATCTATGAAAGTATAGTATACAGGAAGTGGCACACCCAGAGGCCAGTGGTGAGTAGATAGGCACGCCTCTGTTGCTCAGGGCAAAATACCTCAATTCACTGTAGTCTGCTCAGAGCCTGAGACTCACTCCGTCAAGGTTGGACCGTTTAAGAGGCTGAAGTCAGCCTAAGCTAGTTGCATCCTCTGGCTTTCAGCTGAAGCAAATACAAATCACTGGGGGAGAAAACTTCAATTTAGGCCTCCTGAAATTAGAATCATGAATAGTCTTTTGGTCAAATCTAATAAACATGAACACCACATATACATACGGAAAGAGAAGAGAATGCACTTTGAATGACAGTTCACTAAAACAACGTAGACCCATTTTAAGTATCCTCCTTCCTCCCTACTCTCACTCTGGTGAGGACTTCAGTTGCTTGAAATGTCAGATAAAGAACAAAAATAACCATGAAATGATTATATAAATAGAAGACACCATTTTAAAGAAATGAGCAACGCTTTCTGATGGTCTCAAATGATGAGAAAAGACCTAAAGATATAAACAATTATTTTAGATACTACAAAAAAATGTACCTGCTGATGAAGCATTCTTGAGTTGACTGATCCTGTCCCATATATACACAGAGTTCATGTTTTCTTTATTTGAAGTACTTAGACATTCACCTAGTAGAATTTTAGATATGGAATAATTAATAATCCTCTGACCTGCCCCAAATGGCTATTTCCTTCCACCTTTGGAGACCTTCATTGAAATGTGAATGGATTATCTGTTAGCAGAAAATCTCCCAGTCATTAGGTTTGGTCTCAGGGGGAGAAAGAGGAGTCTAGTGCATGCGGTACTTTTGGGAGACAACAACCCATTGTCACCCAGCTTCTGCCACAAAGTTACTTGTACACATGTTGAATTTCCCTAGAATTGTGCCCCATTATCTTCTTACCCATTAGTATCTGGCTGCCCTCACCTGTCCAGTAGCTTCTAAAGTTCCTCCTGATGAGCAAACCCCTGGCTCTCCTAACCTTAACAGACCTCTCTGCAGCATTTTCACCTGTAGACCACGCCATTCTTCTGAAAATGCCTTTTTTCCTTGGGGCACCTGGGTGGTTGAGTGTGGGACCCTTGATTTCGGCTTGGGTCATGGGATCGAGCCCTGTATTGGGCACTGCACTGGGCTTGGAGCCTTCTTGGGATTCTCTCTCTCTCCCTCTCCTTTTGCCTCCACCCCCCACACACCCCTGGTTATGTGCTCTCTCTCTCTCTCTCTCTGTTTCTCTCTCAAAAAACAAAAACTAAACAAAACACAACTCCCTTTTCCTTTGGGTTCCATGGCACCGGTTTGTCTTACATTTCTTGCCATTCTGCCCTTGCTTTCACTGCCTCCCCTCTGTGTTGTAAATGATTCATTTTATGCATTTGATTTGGTTTTACATTGGTTCTCTACTATTCCAAATTTACATGTTTTCCTAGATGATTTTATCTTTGGTTTTCCAACAGCTTCCCCACCTCATTTACAAATATATCATGTCTACACCAAATTTAACATAACTTTTTGCATCCTGTAGAAAAATATACCCTACATTTGTTTAAGATTGAGCCTTTCATAATTCCCCCCAACCACCTCCTCTTATCCTATTATGTCCTCTTCTATAACTTTATCTCCCAGCTCTTCACTTCAGCTTCTCTCTCTCTCTCTCTCTCTCCCTCAGGGTTGCAGTATGTGACTCTATATATATATATATACACACACACACACAATTATATATATATGTATATATACAATTATATATACATAAATATACAATTATATAGTTATATATACATATATAGAATCATTTACACATAAATATACAATATACAATTATATATACATATGCGTACAATATACTATATATATGAGATTATATATACATATATATTTCAATTATACATATAATTGAAAAAACTGAAAAAACTAATTTTTCCAGGCGTCTCTTACACAAGTCTTTTAACTATTTTTCTCACACTTTCCAACATTATTCACCATTCAACAGAGATAAATGTTACAAGTTATAGACCTAAATGAAAATTTTTCTGAGAATCATTACAAGCAATGGAAAATAAGGAGTTACAACCCAAAATATCTTGCAACTAAAACTACAGAGCTCACTGCAGCGATTACTATATGCAGTGTGGCAGAGTTACAGTTGCCATGGGAACCATAAATTTGATTTTCTGGGGTTTTGGGTGTACACAATCTCAACTATAACACTGCCTTCACGTATTGTCTTTTTCATCTGTTATACATGTACTTGGGTCCAAAGTAGGTCACCCAAACTAAAGACAGAAATGCTGGTCGCTTTCTTCAAAGATCTCTGTACTATATCAGCAGTATCAGAGTTAATTCGAAAAGCGCATGAATAAAAAATGATTTTTGGGGGCGCCTGGGTGGCACAGTGGTTAAGCATCTGCCTCCGGCTCAGGGCGTGATCCCGGGGTTATGGGATCGAGCCCACATCAGGCTCCTCTGCTATAAGCCTGCTTCTTCCTCTCCCACTCCCCCTGCTTGTGTTCCCTCTCTCGCTGGCTGTCTCTCTCTCTGTCAAATAAACAAATAAAATCTTAAAAAAAAATGATTTTTGATCTGACTTCAAGNGCTTGTGTTCCCTCTCTCGCTGGCTGTCTCTATCTCTGTCAAATAAACAAATAAAATCTTAAAAAAAAAAATATTTTTGATCTGACTTCAAGCATAATAGATTGATGTCTTCCAACCCAGTTTATACCATTCCTTGGAATAAAAATTCCTTCTGTATTTTCAGCTTTTGATCTATTCACTTTTAAAATGTTTATGTGAGTTGGTGCTATTTGTGTGGGTAACAGGTGATGTCTTATCAATGTGTTGTTGATTATCTTTTGTTTGCTGATAATTCCTTTATATGCTATTTCTAAGTAGATTATCTCTTGGCTTCAGTCTTTTAAGAGAATGAAGCTTGTCTCATCACCTGAAATGGAATGCTTTAACTAATACCCATGATACAGTGTTCTTTTCTATTTATATGAGCTCTTTGAGACACTGGGAACTCATATCACTATGACTTTAATGAAGAGAAAGTTTGAATTGCTGTGGATATAAAGTCCTGGTAGACTCTAGACTTAGCCTGTACTCCGTGTCACGGGTCTGTCTTGACATAGTAGGAAACATTAGCTATCTCATTAACTACAGAAGCACACACAATGTTCAAATCTTATTTGGCTACAGTGAATCAGAGGATTGTTTTCACCTCTTTTCCCCCTGAGAGTGGTCAACGAGAATTTCCCATACCACTGCTTTGTCATGACTAACAGCAGCAGCTTGTGTTATTTAGCTGTTGCTTCCACATCTTTTATTTGGGTAAGGAATGTTCATAATCATTTGCTCAATAAGCTCAGACACTATACTCTTTTACCTTGGAGACTTTACATTGTCACAGTTTTCTCATTTCTTTAATGTAGGTAGACAAATTCTAAATTCTACCACTCTCAACAGAGCTCTGGAGTTGTTGATTAAAACTCTGCTTGACTAAAAGCATTTTTTAAAATAATTTTAGAATAAAAACATATAAAAGAATATGAGGGTTGTATCGATGCTGGTTTCAATGAGGTGTATGGTGATGTATTGCACTAGCTGTGAGTAAATTAAAACTTCAAAGACAAGATGGCATATTTAACAAACTCAGTCACTTGTAATGATGAGGTGGTGACTCATCACAAACTAGTCAAAGACAAAGGCGACATTCATTACATCAACATGTCTACAGGCAGATTCGATGGTGTCATTCATTTCCTGCATATGTGTAATTCACCTGAATAATTCTCAGAAGCTTAAGTACTCTGAATTACTCAGTGTAAGACATAGGACTGAGGAAAGAGGACAGGATAAATTTAAAAATATATATATTACTGTATCAGATAACTAGATCATTCAGGAAACATTTATTGATAAGCTTTTAGAGAGCTGGGTACCATATGAGTAGCTAGTATCCCCAAAGCTTAATTTGGGGTATGTCTGTGGTGAAATCAGAACATGTAGAGAGATGTGAGGATTGCCTTTGATAAATGACCTTGCTTAAACTCATGCTAAATAGCAGCAAAACGTTACATAAAAGAAATAGCTACATGTTGAATGGGACTCAATCCACTGAAACACATAGAAATCCTGAATAAAACGTAATGACAATAATAAAAAAAAAAACCCCTATATATCAACCGCTCATTTGATTCTCACAAAAAGCCTGGATGAAAATAGCAGTGAAATATCACTACATTCCTATTAGAATAGCTAAAACCCAAGAAACTAAAAATACCAATTGCTAGAGAGGATGTGGAACAACAGGGACTATTTTATTGCTGGTAGGAATGCAATATGGTACACTCTCTTCGGAAGACAGTTTCTTATAATGCTAAACAAGGTATGACCATATGATCCAATAATTATACTCCAAGGTATTTATCCAGTTGATTTGTAAACTGATATCCACACAGAAATCTCCATGCAAATGTTTATAGCAGCCTTATCCATAATTACCAAAAACTGGAAGCAGCTCAGATGTCCTTCAATAAGTGAATGGATAGAATCCATATGATAGGTTATTACTTAGCACTAAAAAGGAATGTGCTATCGATCCATGCAACGAATGGAGGAATCTTAAATTCATACTGCTAAGTGAAAGAAACCACTGTGTGTTTCCAATATATGATGTTCCAGAAAAGCCCTCACCCTGTAGAGACTGAAAATAGACCAGTGATTGTCAAGGCCTTCAGAAAAGAGAATAGTCAGATAGATGAAACAAAGAGGATTTTCTTCATGATTTTTTCTATTTCTTTAAATAAATAAATAACTTTTTATTTTATTTAAGATCATTTTGAGTTACAGGAAAATTAAGAATATAATACAGAGAATTTCTATATACCCACACCCAATTTCTCCTATTTTTAATGTCTTACTTTGGTATTTATAAAAATAATGAACCGCTATTGATATACTAACTGAAGTCCACTGTTAACTACAGTTCTATATAGTATTTTTATGTTCATCAATGGTAAAAAATAAAAAGGAGAGAGAGAGAGGAAGGAAGGAAGGAAGGAAGGAAGGAAGGAAGGAAGGAAGGAAGGAAGAAAAAATGTCCCCAGGAGCCAGAAACAAGGAAATAAAGCCAATAAATAATGTTAAGTGGGGGCTGAACTCATTGTGGCCACTGGTGTTCAGATCTTAGAGCTGTGGCTTGACTTCAGTGCCCATGTGAGGAGATCAGGTGTGGCTTTGATTGTATAAAGCAGGGAGCAAAAACCCAGACTCCTACACAAAGCCCAGACATTTGAAAAGCTTGCCTGTTTGTAAAGTGGAAATAAAAACACAGGTTACCAGTCCAGGGAAGCTAAAGAAAGCATGTTCCTGGCCTAGGGGAAATTCTGACTGACTTCAAATTTTCCCTGAGCACTAAATAACATATTACCCTGATAGGGATCCTGAGTTGTCCAAAAGTTTCCAAACTTTAATTCTCATCCATGAGTTATTGCTGATTTGTTAGTTTGGGGATTAGAAAAAAAAGAAATGCAAAGCTTTTCCTGTTCTAAAACTGATAGTGTGAGTCCAGCCCCAGAGGCCTTGCTCACCTGGTTAACACCTGATACCTAAGAGAGGACCAAATATCAAGACAGGGACAGGAAGTCCAGAGAAACAGCAAGGGTACAGAAAACTCTGCTGGCCTCTGCAGGCTGTGTTAGGGGCCTCCTGTCTGCCATCACAGTTTCCCTGTAACAAGGGTAAAGGCTGAATAATGATGCTCTTACATGGCTGAATTATCCACAGGAGTGTCCAATCACTGATGGCAAGGCCAGATCATCCCTCAGCTGGTGGTCATCTCTCGCACATAGCACAGACTGTTACTACTACTATGATGGCATAGCCTTCATAACTTGGAACGACTCTCTGGTGGGGACAGGATAAAGATTCATGTTGGCTCCCTAGCCACCTCCTCAGGCTCACAAAGGATGTTATTTTGTGCCTCAGTGTTCAATCTTTATCCAAATGATTAAACTGGCCAAAAGTCATGTTTTTCTGGATATCTTGCTGTCACCTCAAGTAGAACACAGACGAGAAGGGGTACATTCTTCTTTTTCCTCTAAACCCTATGCTACAGTCTTATTTTCTTGATAATTTTTAACATTCCCAAACCGGCTGGTCTGGGGCTGCCAGGGTGAAGTGTTCTTTTCAAGCCCGCTGCCTTCTGGGCCCCACCCTCAGACTGGTCCTAACTGGTCCTGGTCAACACTATGCTCAGACTAACCAGACCTACCCAAGTTGTGTGCTGTTCTGGTTGGTGCCATGCACTTTATAAGCTATATGCTTGGAAGGTGATAAATCTGATTTTAAAAGTTGACAGAATTTGAGCATTGGAAGTAGCTTTAGGGCTGTCTATGTCTGAGGTTCCTCAAGTCCACTAGAAGAATGTTTTTTAAAAATCTTTGTTTAGCTGTTCTTTCAGGTTATTATTCAGTACTGGTTTGCAGACAAGCTAGGGCAACCAAAAACTTAAAAGAACCATCTCACTTTGTCCAAAAAGATATTAAGAGCCAATGAAGCCATATTGTCAGCCCAAGGCTGCAGAGTTACCAAGTTAAATAGTACATTCTGCAAGAAAAGTCTAACTTCCTGATTTTTTAAGGGTTAATTACTCTAGGTTCAGTACATTCCACTTTACAGGCTGCTTGCATTTAAATGTGTTTATTAAGAAGGCTACAATTACAATGGAATTCTTTCTATCAACTGAAGTCTTGAGTGACCGAGGAGAATGCTGGGAGAGGAAGACATTATCAACCCTGGCCCCTCCATGCTGCACTATTAGAGTATTCTCACTACAGATCACCTGTCTGAGGCTTTTCCAACCATGGACTCTGCCCTGGCATCAGCCTCAAGAAACCTGGAGAGAGGTGTCACAGTGAAGCCCTTCTCCTTTATCTGAAGCACAGCCCTCCAAGAACTGCCCTCATTTCTAAGGTCTGGATAGTGGCTTGCCACTTCACTTTTGATGATGTGTACTCAGATTTTGGGTACTTCAGACTCTCGTTTTTAACATCTTGGTCACCCATAACCTGGGTGGTGCTTCACCCAGGGTGACTTATTCCAGGAAAAGTGTAAGTTGGTGGGGAATGAGCCTGAGGCTGAAGAGTTCCCATTCCTCACTGAACCTTGCACTTTCCAGAGAATGTCCATGGTGCTGACCTTTCTCCAGGACCACAAATCCAATAGGATATTGTGTTTTTGCTCATGTCTTCCTCTTATGTTAATGTTTAAATTAAACCCACTTTGACTTCTGATCTCAGAATCATCTCCAGAAGTTTCCATCCTTAGTTCTCACTTCCTTGTCCTTTACAAAGGGAGGGAAAATACTGGCCACACCAAGAACTTGCCTCTGCCTTTACCTCAGAAAATGCAAGGAAGTTCCTTTGCTGTTCCTCCACTGTGATGCCCATGTCATGTCCTCAGTTTCTAAGATCAATACTTAATAGAGGCCCCATGATCATTGAACCCTTTCTCTATTGCAGGTTTTCAAACTTCAGGGTAATAGGGAATCACTTGTAAAGCTTTTTTCATCAGCAGGCTGCTTAGGTTACACCCAGACCCGCACGATCAAGCTCTTGAGATTAGATCAAGGCACCACATTTTAGCAAGCTCCACCAGTGACCTCATTTAGGGCCTTTCTTGAGAAGCATCGCTCTCTCATGAGCAAGAACATCCTTCTTCTTTTGAAATTTCCTTCGACTGTCCATTAGACCTGCACCTCACCCTCTGTTCAAACTTCAGCTCTGCAACTAATTTTTCACAACAGCTAGAGTCAAAGAATAAGCTTTTAGGTGGTTTGCCTTTCCAAACTGTGAAATGCCTCATTAAAAGGCACTCCTTGCCACTTCCTTATCTAGGGGCATATTGTAAAGACTGCACTAATACTTATAAAGCATTTGGAGTCTTGAATATGAATGTACATTATGAAATATTGATGACCTGTCTGTTCCACAAATCTTAACTGATTAGTCAAGATATTTCCTCCTTGGTGTTCTAAGTCAGTATTATTTCTGAAGAGATAAGGTTTCCTCACAATACTTACAAATGCAGATTAAATTTATAAACAAAATTTGTGCAGCAATTCACTTCCATGTTTCCTAAGGACCTCACCATTAAAACAACTTGAAAATATCTGGATATGAAAGCTAACACAACTTTCTACATCAGGCAGGAATAGTCTCAAGTCATCCTACAAAGAGATTAATTAGTGCCCTTTTAAAATATTTTTTTTTGTTCCAGTAAAGAGCAAACCTCCTCCTTCTTGTTCTGCTTTTTTTTCTTCTTCCTCTTCCTCTTCTCCTTCCTTTTCTTCCCTTCTCCCTCTCCTTCTCCTTCTCCCCCTCCCTCTCCTTCTCCTTCTCCCCCCCCCTTTCTTTTTTTTTAAAGTTATTTCCGTGCCGAATGTGGGGCTGGAACTCATGACCCTGAAATCAAGAATCACATGAGCCAACCAGGAACTCACAAATCTTTTCTTCTTATGCATAAAAGGTATCCTGAAGTGTCACTGTGCAGTAGAATGCAGTGCATTTTGCCAATAATGGGTATAAAAGAAGTTAATTTGAAAGGAGACAAAATATATTGTGCCAATGTTCCCAGAATGAACACTAATGCCACAGACTATAGTGAAGTATTAAACAGTGAACATAGCAATATTCCATAATAAAACATTTGGAAAGCCCAGGGTTAAGAACAGTGAAATGGGATGGTTTGCAAAATTCCCCAGAGCTTCTGCTACAGATTCATGCATTCTGAACCTCTAAGGGGAGGAGGCATAGGTAGCATTGGCTGTCCATGTTGCCTAGATTTAAAGCTGCTGCTCATCTAAATTTAGGTTGCAATGAATAGAAAATTTGATAGCAGGTAGTGGACAGGAGAGAATTGAGAAATGTGTCTCCTCGTGCCTGTAACTATTCACAATGTCATGTGGCTACTGCCTACTCTATTTTTGTTCTGTAAAATACATACCCAGCCACTAAAAGAGATGGTAGAAGTCATCAGATAAGAAAGGAAATGCTTACATATGCTTTGAAATGTATTATAGCTACTTTCGCAAATTGCTGTCCTCAGAACACCTCTTCATAGATGTTCCTTGGATAAAGGAATTTTGGGAAACCCTGCTTATAGTTCCTGATTCAAACGCTTTCTATAACTTAACAAAAGGTGTTTCCTCAAAATGCTTTATTACCATCTGCCAGGGAAAATGCCATAATACCCATTGACTTCAGTAACTACATGCGGCGAGTGGTGCCCTGGAGATGTTCAATGCACCCTTTCACAACTCCACATTGGGAAACTTCATGATTCATGCTGGAAACCCATAGTGGACACCCTTGGGGTGAGAAACATTTCCATTACATACGCATGTCCGTGTACCTAGCCTCATATTTCCCAAGCCTACTCAATGAGGGACCTACTTTTCTATATACCACTTATGGTTATGCATGAAACATTAATATTTTATTGGTTACACTTTGGAGAACACCCTTATTTGGAGGTCAGACCTCTGAGAATCCCAACCAGTAGAACCAGCAATGCCCTTGGGAAAATAACTGAGAGCCTTCAAACACCAGATATTGTTCAAATTAGCAGCAAGACAAGATAGCCCATGATGTAGCATACATGTTAATTTCACTAAGAAAGAAGGGATCTCACTGGCAGGAAGGACATATGAAGATCTTTATGAAGATTCACTTTGGGGAAGGCTGAGACAGGCAGCAGAAATCACATGGGTAAGAATGAGAGATGTAAAGGAATAATCAGAAGGGGTGTACAGAGGTATGACAGGGAAGAGAACATGAAAAGGCACAAGGGGCAGAACTGATGGGCACAGAAGTAAAAGTGATTACAAGAGAAGAGCGTAAATTAAGTTGTTGGTAATAGCCGTGCAAGAGATCGCAGTAGAGGAAGAGGGCACTCCTTATGGAGGAGAAAATATCTAACATTAACTAACCAAAAGCAATCTACTATCACAGCTCAACATGTTCGGAGCAAATAGCACCATATACCTCTGTCATCCCCAAATGCGTTATGGGCTACACTGGATGAATATGATGGTGACTAAGTTCCCATTTTCCCTGGGAATGTGGCACTAATTGAAAGTTCTTCCTCTTCAATAGCCTATGAAGGAGGTGCATTGCATTAGAACTTAGTCCATGAATTGATGTTCATCATAAAGACTTTATGACCATTAAAAGGTTAACTTTCTCCCTGTGCACTATTCTACAGGATCATGTGTTTTGGGGGAAAAATCAATAAAAATGTTTCAAATGAATGTCTCCACATTCATAATGTCTCTATGTTTAAGTAATAGAAAAATTGTTCTATATGGATGAGCAAATTTTCTGATGATGTTGCATAAAAAACATTATTCGATCAATATGTGATATATTGATGCACTTTCCAGCTCACCCTTCTAGTTATGTCTTAAAACTAAACATTAAAATTTATTTGTATTCCTTGAACACTCAACTGTCCAGATTTGGGACCAATACCCCATACATGTACATAGTGATATGGAGAAGTTAGGCTAGGTTGACAATCTGCCACAGATAAGTCACCATGGGGAATCACCTTCCCTGTGTCTTAGACCAAGAAAATATTTATGTGTGAAGTCTGAATGTGTTCTGCCATGCCTGAAGGCAATAAGGAGAAAAGGACACCATGGGTAGAGGGGATGTGATTTGCTTCTTGGGTCACTGGTCACAAGACAGAAAGCACTGTCTCTCTTTCTCATAAGGAATGACACTGAGATATTGCCTCATCCCCTACATATAATCTTGTGGTACTGAGGTAAGGGAGAGATCCTGGCCTGGGGAACATGCAGAGGCTACAAACTCCTTCTTACTTCTGAATGGTAGATAGAGAAAGACCAATGGCAGGTGAATAGAATACCAGGTGAGGAGTTTCAGTTTCCAAAAGTCAGCCTGCAAAACATTGCACAGAACATTGGTGCACATGAGAAGGTACAAATTATCTACCTACTGGAATCTCATGACTCCTAATGTCCCCCAGCCAGCCACATATTCACTATTTTCAGTTTCTTTTCCTTCATTCCTGCATTTTTCCCAGGAATTGATCTGGAGAGAAAATGCTAAGAATATGGGAAAAAGTGGCTTAGCAATTTAGGTAGTCCCAGTAGCTCAGAAATTAACTTTCCATTAAACCCTGGATAAAACACTTCTAACTTTTTGTATAAAAATAATATTTAACGTTTTTAATTTAAAATTATATCTTAAAATACATTTAATAAATTATAATAGCTCATTTCATAAACAATTAAAAATAAATCAGCCCCCCAAATTACAAAGATGAAAGTATACATCATCCACAACCTCCCCACTCATAAATAACCATTGTTATCAATAACACACATTCATGTATTACAATCAAGTCTTCTTTCACATGTATTGCTTTTTTTACAGATTATGCAATTACTACAGCTTTGTAGAACATTTAGAGAAATGAACAAAACAATAAAAAGAAAATAAAATCCCCATAACCCAACACCCAGAGACAATTATTCTCAACAATTTGTTTATATTATTTTAGTCAGCCACTCATAAATATACGCTCTGTTTCTCAGTTTTACAAAATTAGAATTATATTATCCACTTTTTGTTATTGGCTCTCTTTTACTTATCAAAATATAAGATGGTTTAGTCTTCTTTATGAAATTTGGTTGTATCAAAGACTATAACTGATTTTATATTTTATTACTTTTGTAAAATACTCTTAATTTTTTTTTAGATTTTTTTATTTATTTATGTGACAGAGAGACAGCCAGCGAGAGAGGGAACACAGCAGGGGAGAGGGAGAGGAAGAAGCAGGCTCCCAGCAGAGGAGCCCGATGTGGGACTAGATCCCGGAATGCCGGGATTACGCCCTGAGCCGAAGGCAGACGCTTAATGACTGAGCCACCCAGGAGCCCCCAAATACTCTTAATTTATTTCAGAGTGTGGGAAAATACTTCTAATACTAGTGACTGTATAGTGATTTTAACTATTCTTGACAATTTTTAGCAATTCTGTTCTTTCCCTTAGCATGTGTTGATAGCTACTATGCTGGGCAGCGGGTTTAGACTACAGTCCAGGATGGGTATCATGAGGAGCTGATAGATTGTCCATAACTGGGGAAGAGAGGGGGTGGGCTGAGTGACAAAGGAAACTTGAAAGTGGTTCCTGGGGAGAGAGGATTCCAACATCAATGGGTGAAACCAAATCCTCAACTAAAGAGACTAAGTAAAGTCAATAATAATAAAAATGATAATAATAATAATTATTATTTTTACATTATCAATATAATAATATAATATTAATTATATTAATAGTAATTAATATGATAATAATAATAATTAAATTTTCCCCTACTCAAAACAATTTCTTCAAACCCATCCCTTCCCCTTTTGCAGCAGGAAAGGAGTCATTGAGGCCATCATGACAGGGGCCAACATTTGCCTCTTATCTTCTCACAAGCCATCCAGGAGTAGACATGGCATGATCTGACATGGGTTTTAGAAACTTTTGGCAGTAGTGTGCCAAATGGTAGTACAGGGAGTTAATTACAGGAGATCAATTAGGAGACTGGTAGGGTCTAGGCAAGAGGGGCTGGGGAATGAGCTAGGCAGAGTAAATGGAAAAGAAGGAAGGATTGAGTTGAGTGAACAGGAACTGATGATTGACAAGAGGTATATAAAAACTTGTATAAAGGAAAGAACTGGATAGATGGTTGTATCATTTATCAAGATAAGAAGCAAAATGTTTTTATTTTGTGGGATATATGTGGTGAGATAATGGATTAAATTTCAACCCAAAAGGTTGTGGAACCATAGATTGGACACAGGAGAGAGACCAGAGCTGGAGATCCTGCCTTAGGAGTCACTGCTGATGGTATCTGAAGCCAGAGGATGGAAGGGCAGTAAGGGAGCTGGAGAAAAGCACTGGTGGGTGGGGTTTCAGGGGGTGATACATAATAAATTCCAGGAAGATCATGGGGACTTGGAGGA
The DNA here is from genome assembly GCF_002007445.2 of Ailuropoda melanoleuca. Lineage (NCBI taxonomy): Eukaryota > Metazoa > Chordata > Mammalia > Carnivora > Ursidae > Ailuropoda > Ailuropoda melanoleuca. Next base: position 60,066,132 of record NC_048221.1, on the reverse strand, counting down.
AGAGAATCAAGAGTGATGTCGAAAATCAAAGAGAGGAAGATTAACAGCTCCAAATACAAAAAGAGGTTGTGCATAAAAAAGATTGAACACTCTCATGTTGGATGGCCTCAGAGAGGTCAATGGAGATATTTGTAAAAGCCGTTTTTACATGATGAAAACTGACACCAAATTCCAATGGTTTCTGGAATGAGTGGATGTTGGAGAATTGGAATCAGCAAGCATACTAAATCCCTTCAAGAATTTTAGCTATTAAAGGAAGAAGAGAGCCAGCGTCTCAGCAGAAAAAGGACTTTGTATATGATAGTATTTTTTTAAGATGTGAGATATGCTAAAGACAAAAATCCAGAGAGTAAAGACACAACAAGCAGAATAGATAATTGATGGACCAAGCAAGGACTGAAAGGAGGTACCAGAAAGCAGCGATTTCCAGACCAGGGTAAGTCACCGCAATTCATCTTAGACAAGTGGAGGAAATTCTCCAAGATAGGACAGAGAATTGTAAGGAAGGGTCACATAGATCTGTTTGAAAATGGGAACAAAGGGATATGATGAATTGAGGGAATTCATAGCCTCTATTTTCTCTGTAATATACGAGGTGAGAATTTAATGTTTAAGTAAGGCTTGACTACCAGCCTTGCCTGGGGAATGGGAAAGATTTTAGCTGATGTTAATAACAATAAATCTGTAGTGCCCAATCCACATGGCCTGGAATTAGCTACGTTAAGTTGAGAGGCAATCAAACTCTAAATCAGGATAAAAAACAATTATTTTCAGTTTTAGCATGTCTTCTTATCTTTGATATTCTTTCACATGTTTAGAAAACAGTTATTCAGCCAGTATTATTACTTGATGTTATACTAGTTGCTAGAAGTGCACATAGATCTTTTCAAGCACACTTTCACAGCGATGTCACAATATCATTAGTTTCATAAACATCACCTCTGCCGGTACATTCTCCTTTGCTAGTGTTCCCGTTAATAAGACAGTCAAGTTAGTCAAGATAAAGCAGAGCACCCAAATTTTGTTAGAAGAAACTTCAAGAAGTGTTATTAAGTCTCATCTTAACATCCAGTGCCTTGATTTATTTCTTTTGACATGTTCCAAGCTCCGTCTTTATCTTCATTAAATCACCACACTCCCAGTCAGAGTGGCTGAGGTGTTTGTGAAGTGCTGGCAAGTGTCAAGCTCATGAACTCAGGCAAAGTCTCTGGTTTGGATTTAACATCCCAGCATATCCTTTTGGAAGGAGCTTGGGGGCAGTGGCTTTTGCGATCCTGGAGCAGCTACTTTACATTCTAGCAGAAAAACTACCTGCAAAAGAATACAGTTTGGTGAGGTAGGGTTATTTTTCCTAGTAGGAATTATAATAATACAGACAACACTGGCCACAGAATCCCAGATTAAGTTGAGGGATACGGGTTTTTCAAGCAATGGTGGGACTGTGGATCTCTGCTCTGGAAACACTAAGGATTAAGGAGGAAATGGGTGATCACTGATGGGCAGCGCCAGCTCACACAGACCCCAGTAGTAGGTGGGGTGTGTCTAACCCAACCATGTACTAAGTTTTGGCAGTTGCATAATTGCTTTGTGTGCAGACCTGAATCTATTACCCTCAATTCTACAATGACATCAAATACTTTCTGGTGCCAATACACCAGTGGTGGTGCCAAAAGGGCTTATTTCATTTCCTCTACCAGCAAGAAAAAATGATTCTTCTGGAATAGTTATGGCTTTCAGTAGTCCTGGAAATTACCCAGCAGCCAGCCTCCCTGTGATACCCTGTAGCTCTCTGCTTGCTTGGCAATCATAAAGCAGGAGTGTGTGCAGGCGGCTGGGCTGAGTCCTGGTTCCAGGTAGCACCCGTAACTAGGTGCTTTTTGTAGGTGCTCCTACACCTACAGGCGTGAGGTAGGAGTGGTGCACATGATGGGGGGTCCCAAATGGTACCTTCATCCTTACATAGAGCCCTGGGGGTCCAGAGAGATGGGGGCAGCTTCCACTTTCTGGTACAGCTCATGTACAATGCCCCCTTTGTGGAACTTTGCAGATACTTCGATTACATAGCAAAATCATCGTCATCATCATCTAGTGTCACATGTGGCTACAGACAGTCCTTGGAGCTGGCAGAATATCCTGTAGGCCACATTCTGGTGGATGAGGCTAACAAAGTGTTGTTTGAAATCAGAAACTCACTCGGCTTCCTGGACAGCTCCAGACGAGAACACTATGCATTTGGGTCTCTCCTGGCATATTCTCATGCCTTTTCCCAATAGCGAGTTCCCTGCAGGTAGCAGCTTAGTCCAACCTGATTCCAAGAAGAGAAGAAGCTATGTGGAGAGGACCCATGACCCAGAGCCTCACGAATAAGAGTGATGCTTCTTTCTCTGGAGAGAGGGAAAGGGGGAAGACGTCACCGACTTCATGTTGTGGTCCCAGCTTGTCCCTCTCAGATAGGTGTCAGCCACTCTCCCCTTGTTGCCTTGCCCTCTGGTACTGCATCACCTCTTCCTGTCACCCCTGCTTTCTGCCCTTGCAGAATGCAAGCAGACCTACAAGTTCTTAAGAAGGTGTGGTTTCCCATAGCCAGGGCCTGTGAAAGGGGCATTGCTGGCCTCATATCAAGGGCATTCTCTCCACCACTGCCTGCACCAGGCCATCCCCTGCTGGATCTTCCCAGGCTGGCATCCTCTGTGCCACCCTCTTGTATACTGAACACATCCTGTGTCCCTGATTCTCTGTGTTCTGGCACACACTCTCCCCCACCTGGAACATACAGACTCCACGCTGAAGACGAACAGCCCTTTCCAAGCTATATACACTTGGTCTCTTTCGGGTGAGACCCTTCCCTGGGAGGGCTAACTAAGTGTTTTGGTTTATAAGATCTCCTGCAGGTTCACAGGCCACATAGTGGTGAGTAAAAGTAAGTAAAAGCTGGTGGGCAGTATCAAAAAGACTTTCCATCTGTCTTACTTACTTATGTTTGAAGGGACTGGCGGTTTCTTCCCCACAATCATCCACTGCTCCTTGGTTTGGTGTCAGGAGTAGGAGAAGCTGTTGCAAGGAATCTGATGTTCAGATCAACAGCAAAGGCTCTGAAAATTCAAAAAGAAAATGTAAATAACATATAGAGTTCTTTGTTTCTATTTATACACACACACATATATACATATAAATTTTTAGAATTATTGTTCTTGTCACTTGTTTTTCAGCACACACAACTGAATGTGCTTCTTGGGCCTGAAAGGCTGCGATGAAGCCTTTTGGAAGGTGAAGAAAACATTTAAAATTTCTAGTAGAAATAAAAAAGTTCTTAAATCTTAGCAGGCAAGGGGAGGCTCTAAGCTAAGAAAGAAGAACATAGGGGCACCTGGGTGGCGCAGTCANAAGTTCTTAAATCTTAGCAGGCAAGGGGAGGCTCTAAGCTAAGAAAGAAGAACATAGGGGCACCTGGGTGGCACAGTCATTAAGCATCTGCCTTCGGCTCAGGGCGTGATCCCAGCATTCTGGGATTGAGCCCCACGTCAGGCTCCTCCGCTGGGAGCTTGCTTCTTCCTCTCCCACTCCCCCTGCTTGTGTTCCCTCTCTAACTACCTGTCTCTCTCTCTCTGTCAAATAAATAAATAAAATCTTTAAAAAAAAAAAAAAAAAGAAAGAACATAACAAGTTGGCCTGTTAGGCCCCAAGTTACAGGGAATTGCATTGAGGAAGCACAGAGAGTGGTCCAACACTCACGTGCTCTCCTTGATGGTGCTGTGGCCTACGCATTTCATGCAGCCGGTGCCACACTGCTAAGGAGCCCCTTCCACTAAAATCTCCCGTAACTGCCAGCATTGCTCAGTATTCTTACTTACAAGGCAGCCTTTTCCCAAAGCTTCTGGGTCTACTTGATTTCAAATCAAGAGGGCATTACAGCTCAAGCATTTTTTTGTACGGTACGTAAAGGTGGTCTGGGGGACAAACTGCCTGGACAACAGCCAAAATACAAAAGTCATCTTGCTAGAGAATAGTCATGTCCTGGAAACTTCTAGAGAAATGGGATAACTGATTGGATCAGGTTATTTGTTGCAAATAATATAGAGAATGATGTAATACAGGACAGTCTAGCTTTTTTAGTTTAACCACCAGTAATGCTTTAATAACAAAAAGGCACCGGTCAGCTTTTACTAAGGCCAGCAACTTTCATGATTTATCATTTCCTTCATGCTTTTTACAGAGATAAACTGGGGAAAAAATGTTTGCTAAAGAGACAATAGTAACTCTTTAAAAATGCAAGTTCAAAACCTCAGTTTCTAAGTTTTTTAAGCCACTTTATTGAAATATAATTGACATACAAATAGCTGTACATAATTGAGGTATAAAAATTGATGAATTTGGAGGTAAGTATATATCTTTGAAACTATCACCACAATCTATGCCATGAACATATCCATTATTTCTAGAAGATTCCTCCTGCCCTCTTTATATATTATTATTAATTGTTATAAAAACACAACATAAGATCTACCTTCTTTGCAAATGTTCGAGTATATAATACGACATTAACTATAGGCACTATGCTGTAGAGTAGATGTCTAGGACAAATTCTTCTTGACTCTGTACCCTTTACTAAAACCTTCCCATTTTCTCCTCCCCCTGACAACCACCACACTACTGTCCACTTCTGTGAATCTGACCTTTTTAGATTCCTCTTTAAAAAAAAAAAATTATCTGAGAGAGAGGGAGAGTGGGGACAGAGGCAGAGGGAGAGAATCTTCAAGCAGACTCCCTGCTGAGTGGGAAGCCCAACATAGGGCTCAATCATGCAACCCATGAGATCATAACCTGAGCAGAAACCAAGAGTCAGATCCTTACCTGACTGAGCCACCTTGAGTGCCTAGATTCCTCTCATATGCAGTATCAGGTAGTATTTGTCCTCTAGGGGCTCGATTATTTTATTTAGCATAATATCTCCCAAGTTCATTCATTGCATTGCAAATTACAGAATTCCCTTCTTTTTAAAGACTGAATAATATTCCACTGTATGTCTATACCACACTTTCTCTATCCATTTTTTAATGATGGACACTTAGGTTGTTTCCATGTCTAAGCTATTGTTAATACTGTTGCAATGAATACAGGAGTTCAAATAATGTCTTCAAAATCCTGCTTTCAGTTTCTTTGGATACATTTCCGGAAGTGGGACTCCTAGATAACATGGTAGTGCTATTTAAAAATTTTTTTTAAAATACTTTATTTATTTATTTGACAGAGAGAGAGACAGCCAGCAAGAGAGGGAACACAAACAGGGGGAGTGGGAGAGGGAAGAAGCAGGCTCCCAGTGGAGGAGCCCGATGCGGGCCTTGATCCCAGGACTCCAGGATCATGCCCTGGGCCGAAAGCAGACGCTTAACGACTGAGACACCCAGGCGCCCCCTATTTTAAATTTTTTGAGGAATCTCCACACTGCTTTCTGTAGTGGCTGCACCAATTTACATTCTCACCAACACTGCACAGGGGTTCCCTTTTCTCTATATCCTTGCCAACACTAGTTATTATTTTTTTTAATAGTCACCCTAAACGGTATGAAATGATATTTCATTGTGGTATTGATTTGCATTTTCCTGATGATTAGTGATGTTAAGCAGCTTTTCATAAGTCTGTTGGCCATTTGGACATATTCCTCAGGAAAATGTCTATTCAGTTCCTTTGCCCATTTTTTAATTGGGTTATTATTATTACTATTTTTTTGCCATCAAACTATAGAAGTTCCTTGTATATTTTGGATATTAGCACTTTTTAATATTTTATCAGATTTTCTCCTATTCTATAAATTGTCTTTTCATTCTGTTGATGGTTTCTTTTGCTGTGCAGAAGCTTTTTAGTTTGTTGTAGTGCCATTTGTCTATTTTTGCTTTCATTGTCTTTGCTTTTAGTGTCACATCTAAAGAAATCATCAGCAAAACCAACATAAGAAATTTTTCTCCTGTATTTTTTCTAAAAGTTTAGGATTTCAGGTCTTACATGTAAGTCTTTGATTCATTTTGAGTTATCCTTTGTGTATGATGTAAGATAAAACTCCAATTTCATTCTTTTGCATGTAACTATCCAGTTTCTCTGGGGCCATTTATGGAAGAGACTATTTTTTTTCCCATTGTGTGTTCTGGCCTCTTTATTGAAATTCAGTTGACTGTGTATGTGTGAGTTTATTTCTGGGCCTCTATTCTGTTCCACTGGTCTGTGTATCTGTTTTTATGCCAGTACCAAACTGTTTTGATTACTGTAGCTTTGTAATATATTTTGAAATCAGTAAGTGATGTCTATCTTTGTCCATCTTGCTCAAGATTGCTTTGGCTGTTTAGGGTCTTTTAATTATTTGAAAGTACAACTCTCAGTGGTAAAGGCAAATATACAGACAAATACAAAATATTTTAGCACTGTAAATGTGGTACATAAGTCACTTTAACCCTAATATAAAAGTTAAAAGTATTAGAATAATTATAACCACACAAATCTAATGAATGCACAACATTAAAAAAAGTAAATTCTTTTTTAAGATTTTATTTAATTATTTATTTAAGAGAGCAAGAGAGTGAGAGCAGGGAGGGGGAGGAACAGAGGGAGAGGGACAAGCAGACTCTGCACTGAGTGTGAGCCCCACATGGAGCTTGATCCCCTGACCTGAAACTATGACCTGAGCTGAAATCAAGAGTCAGATGCTCAATAGACTGAGCCACCCAGGCACCTCTAAAAAGTAAATTCTGATACAACATAAAATTAGAGTGTTGAACAAGTAAAGATATAGTTTTATATGCAATTGAAGTTAAGCTCCTATCAGTTTAAAATAGACTTTTATAGCAATAAGATTTTTTATGTTAATCTTATGATAACTACAAAGGTAAAACCTATAGTAGATACAAAAAAAAAAGATGAAGAGAAAATAATCAGAAAAATCAAGTCACAGAGGAAGAGATCAAGAGAGGAAAAACACAAAAAAAGAACTACAAATTTGAAAATAATTAACAAAAATGGCAAGAATAAGTCTTCATCTATTAACTATTACTTTAAATGTAAATGAAATAAACACACCAATCAAAAGATATAGAGAAGTTGATAAATAAGAAACAAGATCCAACTATATGCTATGTACAAGAGACTCAGATGTGAGGACACTCATAGGCTGGAAGTGATGGAATGAAAAAACAATATTTCACACAAATGAAATCCAAAAGAGAGTAGGGTTGACTCTACTTACATCAGATAAAATAGACTTTAAGACAAAACTGTCACAAGAGATGAAGAAGGTCTTTACATAATGATGAAAAGATCAATTCCAAAGGAAAATGTAACAGTTACATACATACATGCACATGATATCAGAATATCTAAATATATGAAGCAGCCATTGACAAATCTGAAGGGAGAAATAGGTAATGATACAATAATAATAAGAGACTTCAATACCCTGCTTTCAATGATGGTTAGATCATCTGGACATGAAGAACTATGGTACGGTAGACTTAAACAATACTGGAGATGATAGGGACCTAACAAACATAGGGAACATTCCACCCAAGAACAGAAGGATGTACATTCTTGTCAAGCACCCATGGGACATCCTCCAGGATACATCACACACTAGATCACAAAACAAGTATTAACAAATGAAAATACATTGAAATCATCCCCAGTATCTTTTGTGACCACAGTGGAATGAAACCAGAAATGAGAAATCAAAAATAAAAGGAAGTGAGAGAACTCACAAGACATGAAAATTAAACAATGTACTCTTGAATAACCATTAGGTCATAGAAGAAATCATAAGGGAAATTAGAAAATATCTTGAGACCAGTAAAAATGAAACACAACCCACCAACTTACGTGATGCAGCCAACGCAGTATTAGGAAGAAAGTTTACAGTGATAAATGCCTATGTTAAAAAAGACGAAAGCTCTCAAATAAATAATCTCAATTTACACCTCTAGGACCTAGAAAAAGAACTAAGCCCAAAGTTAAAAGAAGAAAGTACATTATAGAGATTAGAGCAGAAATAGAGAAGAGAAACATATAGAAAAAATGATGAAACTGAGGTGATTTTTTGAAAAGATAAAATCGTCAAACCCATAGCTAGACTAGTGAAGAAAAAAAGAAGACTCAAATAAATAAAATCAGAAATAGGAAACATTAGAACTGACACCACAGAAATTTAAAAAAAGTTCATAAAGAAATATTATGAGCAATTACACAACAGCAAATTGGACAACTTAGAAAAAAAAACCAGATACATTCCTAGAAACATACAAACCATCAAGATAGAATCAAGAAAAAGATACAAATTCCAAGCTTTTTCAAAGGCATTGGCACAACTAGGAAATAATTCCAAAGATATTATATCTTCTAAGATTTTAACAAATGTTTCTCAGACAAATGTGTTCTAAAATATAATATATATATACATATATATATATGTATATATATATACATTCACTTTGGAATGTTTTTAGTCCCACATTAATTTCATTTCTAGAAGGTTTCTGTCACTGTCAACAAATTACAGAGTCCTCCGAAGAGAGTTAACCGAGAGAGATTTTACAGTGCTGCATCTTAATTCGATAAAAATTAACCCGGGTTTTCCATTGCAGAGCACATTCAAGGTCAAACCCTTGCTAATATGTTTCACAATCTCTTCTACTCACGTACCCCTAAAATACTAGTGTAAATGACTGTGATATTTCAGGATATTCACCTCTGTTTCCCGTGGCTAGCTGGATTCCTCTTCTCTCCTAACACAGGCCTGGGTCTGTCCTGCTGGTGCGGCTGATGCAGGCTTCTCTGGCTCGTCCTATAGATGCACAGACGTGCTTCTCTCCAACAGTATCTACAACGACAATCTGGTTGAGAGGTGTGTGGCGGAGAGAAAGATGTCACTGGAAATGCAACGGGAAGGATGTAAATGAAAGGAACAGGGAAGTGCAGCTTTCTGGGACAGGTTCTCCCAGCTTTCCCTCCCTCCACTGGACTGGACAATGTGATCTTGGGAAGCTGACTCCCAGTCGCAGCCCCTGCATTAGGGGAAGGAAGGGAAAATGGAAGGGCAGGGGAATCAAAGGGGCAGATGAATCATGAGAGACTATGGACTCAGGGAAACAAACTGAGGGCTTCAGAGGGGAGGGGGTTGGGGGAATGGGATAGCCCGGTGATGGGTATTAAGGAGGGCACGTATTGCATGGAGTCTGGGTGTTATATGCAAACGATGAATCATGGAACACATCAAAAACTAATGATGTACTGTACGGTGACTAACGTAAGATAAAAACAACAACCACAACCACCACCACCACAACAAAAAACCCAACTGTGTCCCACATCATTGAGAGAGAAAAACAACACAAGCTCACAAGCAAGTTCTCCGGGAATAGGACCTGCTGGTGCTTTTCCTTCCTGAGCAGATGCTAAGCCGGGACAAGGTGTTGCTCCTCACACGGCCTATGTGCTTGATGGAAAGAGTGTGCTTTTCTATTTTAAATTTAAGTGAGGTCCCCGGAGTAATGCACAGGCTCACTGTGGCCTCTGCGCCCACGCACAGTATATAAAATCGGCAGTTTCTGCCTCAGGCACCATAACCTCAAATGCTAAAATTGTCTTGAATGACTAAAAATAAATATATTCCCTAAAATAGGAACATAGGAAGTGTGCATGTGGCAGTTTGCCCTTGAAAATTTTAGGGGAGGACTTCAGGGGATTTTAGAGATTGATTTTGAAGATGACAGAGACTTTCTCATTGACTTCTGTAACAACAGCATGCCTGTCTTAAAGTTAGGGAGTTAAAAAGAAAGAAAGAACAAAGAAAAGAAAGAAAGAAACTGGAATCTTACAAGTATTAAGTCGAACCATAAGAAATTACTATTTCTGCAGGTCAAAAACAGTCAAATATTGGCAATTTCACATATCTCAACCCATTTGAAGAGTTATGTAGGTTACAGTAGGCAATGATCTAGGTTGGATCTAAATTTAGGGAATTCTGAGTTAATCCCCTTGCTGTGAAGTGGTGACAGGCAATGAAACAAAGGGCCTCCAGCTAGTTCTACACGGTTTTTGTTTCAGGAACTGTGACAGAAAAGAGAAAACTTGCTGAAGCCCTAGAGATGCGGTTGTCAGGGAATTCTCTTTACAAGGGTCATGTAAAGTCCTTAGAACTACAGCTATGTGCAGATGAAGGATTTGCCTTCAATCTTTAATAAGCAATAGAAATCTGCATCGGAGTTCATGCGCATTTGGGAAGTGGGAAGGTTCCAGTGTAAGCGCGGTGTCTTTGAGGTCACCCTGATGGGAGGGTGGCATTTCTGCTCATCGCCTCACACACCAGAGGGGGGAGGGGACCTCTGCTCTGAGGGTGGTGCTGAGGGCTCTCCTGCACACTGCATAGAAGATACACGGACCTGCCTCACAAAGGCAAGCGGTGCTGCTGTGTACTGAGAAGACCCATTAAATCGCCTTCCGCAAGAGGATCCTATCTGACTCATAATAAATTCATAATACGCGGGGCTCGCTCTACTTTCATGCTGACTTTATTTGTCAGAGCGTTTTAACTCTGCTACGTTACCTCCGCGCCACGTTCGGCTGCAGCTGGGCTACACTTCTCTGCTGGGTCTGACAGATTTGTTTTTGTTTTTGTTTTTAAATAGAAAGTAGCCTCAGTATCCACGAAACAAGCTTTTAGACCCCTCTACCCTTGCATATGTAATGGGTTGTAAGTTGCAATATGGTTTCTTTCTTTCTTTCTTTTTTTTTTTTATGAACTGGTTATTGACTTTAAAAATCTTTGAAAATATTTACTAATTAAACATCAGTATACACAAAATAATAAGCATTTTGAAGTAGTCCTTTGGCATCCCTTTCATCTGACCTGAGGGAAGTGGAGACAGCCACCCACTCAAGTCCAGTGCCAAGGAGCGCACCTAGACTCAGCCGCTCCGCATAAAGTATTTCATTACCCCACGCCGCAGTTTTCTCCTAAATGAATGGGAGTAAGAACTCATCCTTGCATTAAGGAGTTGTTGGAAGTATTAACTGACAGACCCCAAAACAAACAGCGCTCAGGAAATGTTAGCTATCAGTGTCACCATTAGGGTCCACTTCATTTCTTGCTCTGTAACCACCCCTAAGCGATTCCTTCTCTCCGGATAGTATCTTTCAGAGACAGATAACTAGAGACTTTCACTATGACTTGTTGTCACTAGTGTATGTTTCCAAAGTAGGGACAGTGCACAAGGACTGAATGAAATACCTCACTTTTTCCAGAACCCTTCAAACTCACACACACTTTAAAACTATGGAATGTTTCAGGGCGCCTGGGTGGCTCAGTGGGTTAAGTGTCTGCCTATGATCTCATGGGTCCTGGGGTTGAGCCCCAGTCCGGCTCCCTGCTCAGCCAGGAGTCTGCTTCTCCCTTTCCCTCTGCCCCTTCTCCCCCATCTGTGCTCTGTTTCTCTCTCAAATAAATAAATAAATAAAATCTTTTTAAAAATCCCTGTGGAATGTTTAATCCTGTTGGTCTCTCCACCAAGCAGTAAGTAAACAATCTTTGATTTTGGTCTCTGCTATTTTAAATGTTTAATGATAGAAGATTCTGCTAAGAACGTGAATTCATTATCTTGTGGCATTTTGTTCAGTAAAGTTGCCTTGCTGGAACTCATAATGATAAAAACCTCTCACCTTAAGAGTAGAAATAGAAACACAGATAAATAATTTTCCTTTCTCCTCATGGATGGCAAGAACACCAGTCACTTCTGTAAAAGCCGGTAATGCCTCTTAGGATCTAGCAGAGGGGAAGAAGGATAAAGAAAAAGAGAATAAGCTTCTGGATCTGAACATTCCCTTGAGTTAGAGAGTCAACTGTAACAGCTGGACTGCAGATGCTAATGTCGGTGCATCCAGACCCCATTACCATTTAATGGCAATCAAACACTAGCTGGTGTTCAACTCTCAAATAAAGCAATGTAGCATGGCTCTTTGATTCAGCACTTAAAAACAAAAAAAAAAAAGATGCTGCAGAGCTGTGTGCACTGAGCTCTCGTAAGTCCTCCTTACCTTACTGTGTTTCCTCCGCCATCCCAGCGTCTCTATGAGCTTGGAATGTGTGCTTTGCTTTTCAGCGTCACTTTGTAGCCTGATCTAGGCAGCCTGCCTCATGTCTGGTGACCTCGGGTCTGTTTTGACCAGCTCAGCCCCGCTAGTCTCAATGGGACAGTGGGGGCTCAGAGTGTCTAAAACTTAAGCTGCTTTTGGAAACTGATAGCCCTGGCTTCATTGAGTTTGAATTATTGGGCAGAAGCTGCTTCTTCATTTTCCCCATTTAGCGTGAGGTGTTTGAATTTCACCTTTCACATTTTTCAGCCCTATTTCTGTTATATATTTTCTGGGTATTATAATTCTTATGATCCATTGCTTTTTGACAAGATGACTCTCAAATCATCCCCCATGGAGAGAAGCATGGTCCCAATTTTAGAAATGGAGTAAAGGCTATTTGGGTAACTTTTTCAAGAGACTGATAATTGTTCTTGTTAAAAAATAATTTCTTCTCCAGCTTGAGTCCTGAGCACTTTAAGTGCTATTATCTTTCCTTTCCAGTAGGGCTTCTCCTGTATATTTTAAATATATTAATTCATACACCGAAGATTTATTGAGTGACCACACACACACACACACACAAAAAGTAAGTTCTAGAATTCAGCTTAAGCCTATTTCTTTTTTCTGCCTAAATTTCAATATCTTAATTAGCCTTACCAGATTTAGCAAATAAAAATACCAAGATATTCAATTAAATTTGATTTTCAAATAAACAACAAATAAAAATTAAGTGGAAGTGTGTCACATGCAATATTTGGTACATATTGATCCCAAATAATTATCTAAAATTCAAATTTGATTGGGAAGTCTGTGTTTTATCTGATAACCTGTGTTTTATCTGAACACCTTAATATTCAATGCTGAATGCTAAATTTTCCAGACTCAATCCTAATCTAATTTCCGATCAGAGAATAATGTTCATTTGAACCTCTTTCACCTTCCCAGTAACTCAGATTTAGAATTGTTTCCTTCCTTGTCCTTTAATTATCTCTCATCTGAAACTCAAACGTTAACAGTTACATTTTCACACAAATTATCCTAAGAAAGTGTCAGCAGAGAAAAGACAAATTTGTCCTGCTCATTTAAAATATGTTCAGTCCTTGAGTACCTGCCTTCAATTCCTGTTTGTTTCTGACTTGACCTTTCTCTAGTTGTGTGTGGTAATAGCAAAAGTATGTAACAGTGAAAAATGAGTAGAGAAGAATCATAAGCGGGAAGCAAAACAGACTTGTACAGTACTTTCATCCATCCATCACTAATGTTCCATGAGCTTTGTTGATAGCCTTTGTACGGTGAACTCAGGTTCAAGGTGAGTTACCAGTGTCAGTGGGAAAATGCAAAGTAAAGCAGACAGGCTGATTTAAGCATTTCAGGAATATTAAATTAACTGATACAATAAACTGCAAAAACATGGTGGTAAGTTTTTCCTCTTTGACTTATAAAGCTTATGAGTAGAGACATGGAATTAGTTTCTCATTCAACTACACTTGAGGTCATTTGCTGTGACAGCTTCCTAATTAAAGTAGAATTAAAAGATTTTAAAATTAATACAAAAATGAAAAAAGTAGCTTATAGTTAATAATTTAATAATAATTTAAAAAGTAGCTTATGGTTTTATTTTCTGGTATTTGTTTTGCTCTCTTAATTAAGTACAGAGATGTGCTAGATAGGAGAGACATGTCTGAGTGGTTTTTTTCAAGCTATATTCACAGCAGAGTAGCTTTCAGAAGGCTGTTTGTGTGGATAAACATCTTAAAGTGGAGAATATGGTTCTGGATCTTGGATGTGATATCTTTTGAAGGGCGAGTCAGTGTAGAAGAAACTGTTAGAAAAATTGCTCTTTTCATAGACACAGATAAGCAATTATCTTGCTGGGTATCTTATTAAAACAATAGCTTTATCCAATATATTTCATAAACTCAATGACAATTTTTCCTTTAAAAAGCAAATCTCGGAGGAACACCCAGGTGGCTCAGTCGGTTAAGCATAGACTCTTGGTTTCTGCTCAGGTTGTGATCTCAGGGTCCTGGGATTGAGTCCCGCATGGGGCTCCTTGCTCAGTGGGGAGCCTCTTCTCCCTCTGCTGCTCACCCTGCTCTCTCTCTCTCTCTGACAAATAAATAAAATAAATTCTTTAAAAAAAAAAAAAAAGCAACTCTCGGGGCACCTGAGTGGCACAGTCAGTTAAGGGCAGGACTCTGAATTTGGGCTTAGGTCATGATCTCAGGGTTGTAAGATTGAGCCCCATATCAGACTCTACTCAGCTCGGAGTCTGCTTAAGACTCCCTCTCCCTCTCCTCTCCCTCCTGCTCTCTCTCTCTCAAATAAATAAATAAATCTTTAAAAAAAAAAAGCAACTCTATTGCTAAAGAGGATTCTAGATTCTGATAAAATATATATGGTCTCACTACTGCTGAGACAGTAACAAATAAGGGATTGATTAGTGAACAATAAACACTATCTCAGATAAAGAATATTCCAAGTCCATCAACATTTCTTCCAGGGTTAATGTTGATCACTATAACAGCACTCCAGGTGTCTTAAGGGTTAACTGGCTTCAAGTCAGCACACTCCTGGCTTGCTAACTTGAGGCCCTTCATCTGTAATAGAACTAATTTACTTCCTTTGAGATTTGCAGATTACTGCCCTTGGGGAATAAAGGACCAGAATGTTCTAAGACCACAGAGGCCAGCAAGTCTGTTTCAATCCCCCATTAGCTTTCTGATTAGTCTAGTCATCTTTTAACAAAATGTTTTTCTTTTTTAAGTCACACAAATGACATTACTGATCTCCCTTTGTGTCCTCCTTTGAAGAAAGAACAGAGTACTCTTGCACAAGCCCTGGGGCACCAAGGAACTAGAACTTCTTGCACAACCTCTGAGCACCAAGGTAACTCCGTAGCTGTCACCATGGAGTCTGCATGTAATCAAGAAATGTCATAGACCACCCATTAACTGATTAAACCCCTTTAAAAATCTCTGGGCCAGAAAACTTGGACTTGGCTTTTGGACAAGAGTCTGCTTTCACCCCAGGAGGCCAGCCTCCTGAATAAAGTTCATATTCCTTTCTCATCAAAACTGTTCTCTTGAGTATTAACCTTTCAAGTGACAGGCAGCCAAACTTGGGTTTCGGTAACAATACTACACCTTAACCATCTCCAGATGGATTCTTCTCAAGGGGACTGTATTGTGTGACCTGATTTGAGTATCAGTCTCTCAATGTTTAACAGTTTTTCCTATTAGAAATGTCTGAAATCTAAGCTAAATATTGCACATTTTCATGTAGCTCAATTCAACTTAATTCAACACAATTGCGTGCTTGCTGGGGAGGGGTGGGGGGTGGGCAGCACTATACAAGGTTCTAGGAGAATGTAATGAGCCTGTAATAGAGCTGAACTGACAGCACCTTCATGTAACCAGGCATGCAAAGCCAACATGAGTGAGGGTAATGAAATTGGAACATGCTCTGGGTAGTAGGCGTAAGGATGGGGGTTATGTCCCATAAGCATCTATGATAGAGTATTTTTGGAAAGGATGAATTCTCAACCAGTAAAGAATGACCCTCCCTAGTCAGGGGGCACATGGGGAGGGTGTTCCATTAGAAGAGACCAGATGGTGGGGCTGGGGAACTGTTGGTCACCATGCTCCATGGTGGACTAAATGATTAATTGTTGCAATAAACTCTCCAAAGTCAGGGACCATATCTTATTCTTCTTTAGCCCAAAGCCTGGCAGAGTAGCTGTGCCCAATATGGATTTTCAGTAGGAATGAATGATACCATCAGAAGCCCCATCCTTGCCAAGAAGAATAAAATTATGTTAAAAAGGGGCCAAGGCTTTAGAGGCTTCAACATTTCCTTCTAAAATGAAGGAAGGACATCCTCTTGATCCTTATCACGTGTTTATCTTTGGTTGGGGATTAGTTGCCTGCTTGCATCTCACTGATCAAGAAAAGGCTGGCTGTGGTTTGGTGGTATATTTAGAAACCACCCTCTTTCCTCCTGTGTGTCTCCTTAACTTTCACATAGAATATGTCTACTTCTGATATTTCTGGTCACCAAATGCATGGGACTTTTTCCCCACAACTAGCAACTTTGTGACTCCAGCGGGGTATCCTATAATTTAACTTAATTTGTTTCAATTCTCACATATGCAGAGATAACATCAGATCCCACAGGTTAAGGACTCAGTCCAACAAGACTACCCCCACTGCAGATGCCAATGGCAAGTCCAGGTTGTCACCTGGGCTTCTGACAAAATCATCTGTGAATCTGAGGTTCACCTGACACCATCCTTGGGTTTGATTAATTTGTGAAAGTGGCTCACAGAACTCAGGGAAACACATTTACCAGTTTATTAAAGGATATAATAAAGGGTGCAGATGAACAGCCAGATGAAGGGATACATAGAATGAAGTGTGGGACAGACTCAAGCTCAGGAGCTTCTGTCCTTGTGAAATTGGATGTGTCACCCTCCTGGAACATAAATCTGTTTACTAACCTGGAAGCTTTCTAACCCTCATACTTTGGGGGATTTTTATGAAATCTTCATCACATAGATACACAGTTACTCACTTTATTTCCATCTCTTCTCACTTCTGAAGAGAATAGGGGTGGGGTGGACCTGAAAATCCCAAGCTTCTAATTATGGCTTGGTCTTTCCAGTGACCAGCCTCCATCCAGAAGCCATCCAGAAACCCAGAGTGTCCTCATTAGAACAAAAGGTAGTCTTATCAGCCAGGAAATTACAAGGGTTTTAGGAGCCCTGTACTAGGAATTAGGGTCAAAGACCAAATATTAGAAAACAAGATGTCTCTAGTGCTCTTATCAATGAGAAAATCACAAGGGCTTCAGGAACTCTGGCGGGAACCAGGGGCAGAGACCAATTTGTGTTTTCTATTATCTCATGGGTGATTTGTTATATTATTCTCTTATATTAATAAAAATGTTGCAATATAGGCATTTTAATCTTCAGATCACAATCGAAAAATCAATAGCCAAAGATATAACGTAAATGCTCATGACTTGAAAGCTAATAAATAATAAGTATAAAAAGTGATTGTGAGCCTATTTTGATGGCTCTTACCCTTCTTAATCCAAGTTGCCTAGCACATAGCTGCCCTGGGCGATGGTCTGGGTGTATGAGAGTCCTGGCCAACTGCTGAATGGAGCTGTTGAGTTGGTTGAGATTTGTGCAAGAAAGAATGGCAAGTGATCTAACCCAGGATCTGGCATATTGCTGGACTCTTAATACCCGTGTTTTGGCTGAATTAAGAGCTTGTCAAAGCAGAGAAACTGGTAGGGAAGTTTGAAAGGCAAGCTCAGCCTCTCTTCATTTTGCTTAAGGCTGGTCCTACCTGTTCTTCAAGCCACACAAATAAATTTCACCAAGGAAGGAAAAAATCCTATAGATTCTTTAGGTCACCCATATGTTTCTGATGAGATGCTGATCTCATACTTAACCAGCTCTCTTATCTTATATAATGTACTTCACTTCTAAACCTTTTTTCCTCATATGTTAAATGGAGTATAAAACAGCAGGAACTGTTGTTAGGATCCACTATAATAATGTATGTGATAATGTTTTGTAATAGGAAATGTAACACATTGTTAATTATAATAAGACATACATCTGAACTAAACGAGATCAAAATTAGAAAGCATGTCACCATATTGGTAGATTTCTTCCAAAGGGAACAGCAAAGCTTTGGGTGTCCTCTAGATGACCAATTTATTTTGAAGATGAATAAGAGTTTTTCATGCAGAAAATGTCTCTTATCCGGGAGACTGACAATGCATATTCAGTAATATTGAAGTATCTGAATACTGAAGGCAAAAAATTGTATTCAAA
Organism: Ailuropoda melanoleuca; assembly: GCF_002007445.2. Classification (NCBI taxonomy): domain Eukaryota; kingdom Metazoa; phylum Chordata; class Mammalia; order Carnivora; family Ursidae; genus Ailuropoda; species Ailuropoda melanoleuca. The sequence goes on along the minus strand of NC_048221.1, from coordinate 60,048,179 downwards.
CTTTTCCCTTTTTTGATCCAACAACTACCAAACCATCAGAACACCCCTGGCTTGAAACTAACATTTCAACAAGGTTCAAGGATTTTCATACATTTGCTTTTGGGTTGTGTGTGTTTTTTTTTTTTTCCAAAAATTACTAATCCCATTTCTTCTCAAGACATAAATACACCCTGCAGCAGTCCCACAACCACCTTCAGAGCCTTTGTTTATTACCTTGGATTTTAACAGAGTTAGAATTCATGATCCTTCGAGTCATTGCAGATTTTCTGGCAAGTCGATGCAAAATACATTTAGATAATGACTCTGCTGTTCTGATGCTGTTTGGCTATTCATATGAGATGCAATTATTATGTTTACTTCTTCATTCGATGAAAACCATTAATGACAGAAACCTGTCATTAAGAAGGGATATTATGGAAATTCTGAAGTGATTTTCTGTTGCTGTTTTTCACCCAGACTTTGTATACAGGGAACAACATTATTGATCCTTCCCCTAACAGAGGTAGCTTAAGCAAGTTCCAATTTCAAGCTGACAATATATTTCATGATATTAGAATTTTTTAGGTGTAGACTCTTTCAATAAGTTTTTCATCCCTCTCTAGAAAGATTGTTTTAAATTGTTCATATGTCATTAACTTCTCAGGGTAATAAGCACCATTTGTTGACAAAATAGAGCTTGCACTTCAAAAACTTGGTAGAAAATGGTTGAAAGAAACAAGTTTAATATATATCAGGTGGATGATTTAGTTTCTTATGTAGCTTTAGTAATGGCATAGTTTCTTGCATTCTGTTTGGCAAATCAGGAACACATTGACAAAATTTATAATTTCCTTTTCTTGCACAAAGATATCTTGAACAGCTCATCTCTCAAATGTACTCTTGAGGACAAGAAAAGGACTTTGGTATTTCACTACCCTAGGTAGATGGCAGTGGAAACAGCCTCTAATGAATTATTACATGACAAAACCCTGGATTCATTGAAATCCTCATTTTGCACTGTGCATTTACACACATCACGGAAAGCACACATAAAAATCATCCAGCTTAGTAATATTTTATAGTGCTAAAATAATTAATTAATTAATTCATCTATCTATGCATTCTACAAATATTGATCGGTAGATTATCTTGAGCAACTATTTACAATGGCAGATGTGAAGTAAAGAAGGCATTCTTTGTCTTTAAGAATTAACAATCGAGTTGGGTGATTGGCATATATACCCTTAAACACAGAGTTTTTTGGAATAGTGATATCCTAGCAGGTGATGCAAAGGATATATTATAAGGCATACTGACAACTTTAGTCCATTAAAGAAATTATTAAATATACATTATAAAAATGTATGTGAAGACCCAGAAAAGATGATCAGAACTTCAGCTTCAGTGAGTCTTCTTTCCCATCTGATTCTTTCTGTTTGTCTCTTCATGATCTAGTTAACTCTTCAAGGACATGTAAAAACTGTGGCCTATTTGCTTCTTTGCCATGTTTCAGTCTCAATATATAGACTAATACGTATTTTATAAGTTTTGTGGGATATATCTTTATTCTTAGGAAGTTCTCTTTTTTTTTTTGTCTAACACTAATATTTCCTGCTGCAATTGTTTTATTATTTTCTTATTCTTTTAAACTAACAATGAAAAATTGTTCATCATTTTTATATCCTTTCTAAAGAAAAATTCATTGACTATGTGTGTGTTTGAAGATTTCCACTAAAATAATCCTTCAGTCTTATGTGTTCAATGATCATACTTCCTTTTTCTTACTGTTGTCTTCTGACTACTTTTATTTTTTTTTATTTTAATACATAGCTTTTAGTAATTGCAGGCCAACTACAGAAAAAAAAATTTTCAATATAGAAATGGATTTTTTCAGGAATATCTGTGGGAATATAAAAAGCACTGCATCCCAAAATTGGAGAACACACAGGCCTTCATGTACATATTAAAAAGCAAAAACAAGAATGGGGTCATATAATTCACATATTGGTAATATCAAATAATTCATTTCATACAGGAAATATATTCTGACAAAAACGAAATTAAGTAAAAATAAAGTAGCAAAAATATAACAACACAAACCACAACAAGAATATTACCCAAAATGCAAATTTATTTATTTATTTATTTATTTATTTTAATGTTTTTTTATTATATTATGTTAGTCACCATACAGTACATCCCCGGTTTCTGATGTAAAGTTTGATGATTCATTTGTTGAGTATAACACCCAGTGCACCATGCAATACGTGCCCTCCTTACTACCCATCACCAGTCTATCCCATTCCCGCAACCCCCTCCCCTCCGAAGCCCTCAGTTTGTTTCTCATAGTCCATAGTCTCTCATGCTTCATTCCCCCTTCTGATTACCCACCTTTCTTTATCCCTTTCTTCCGCTACCGATCTTCCTAGTTCTTATGTTTCATAGATGAGAGAAATCATATGATAATTGTCTTTCTCTGCTTGACTTATTTCACTTAGCATTATCTCCTCCAGTGCCGTCCATGTTGCAGCAAATGTTGAGAATTCGTTCTTTCTGATAGCTGAGTAATATTCCATTGTATATATGGACCACAGCTTCTTAATCCAGTCATCTGTTGAAGGGCATCTCGGCTCCTTCCATGATTTGGCTATTGTGGACAATGCAGCTATGAACATTGGGGTGCATATGGCCCTTCTCTTTACTACGTCTGTATCTTTGGGGTAAACACCCAGTAGTGCAATGGCTGGGTCATAGGGTAGTTCAATTTTTAACTTTTTAAGGGACCTCCACACTGTTTTCCAGAGTGGCTGTACCAACTTGCATTCCCACCAACAATGTAGGAGGGATCCCCTTTCTCCACATCCTCTCCAACAATTGTTGTTTCTTGCCTTGTCTATCTTTGCCATTCTAACTGGCGTAAGGTGGTATCTCAGTGTGGTTTTGATTTGAATTTCCCTGATGGCTAATGATTTCTAACATATTTTCATGTGTCTGTTAGCCATTTGTATGTCTTCATTGGAAAAGTGTCTGTTCATATCTTCTGCCCATTTTATGATTTGTTTATTTGTTTCTCGTGTATTGAGTTTGAGAAGTTCTTTGTAGATCTTGGATACCAGTCCTTTATCTGTGGTGTCCTTTGCAAATATATTCTCCCATTCCGTGGGCTGTCTCTTAGTTTTTTTGACTGTTTCCTTGGCTGTGCAGAAGCTCTTTATCCTGATAAAGTCCCATAAGTTCATTTTATCTTTTATTTCTCTTGCCTTTGGCGATGTGTCGTGAAAAAGGTTGCTCTGGCCGATGTCATAGAAGTTGTTGCCTATGTTCTCCTCTAGAATTTTGATGGATTCCTGTCTCACATTGAGGTCTTTCATCCATTTGGAGTTTATTTTTGTGTATGGTGTGAGAGAGTGGTCAAGTTTCATTCTTTTGCATGTAGCTGTCCAATTTTCCCAGCACCATTTATTGAAGAGACTGTCTTTTTTCCACTGGATGTTTTTTCCTGCTTTATCAAAGATTAGTTGCCCAAAGAGCAGAGGCTCCATTCCTGGGTTCTCCATTCTGTTCCATTGGTCGATGTGTCTGTTTTTGTGCCAGTACCATGCTGTCTTTTTGATCACAGCTTTGTAGTACAGCTTGAAATCAGGCAATGTGATGCCCCCAGCTTTGTTTTTCCTTTTCAACAGATCCTTGGTGATTCGGGGCCTTTTCTGGTTCCATACAAATTTAAGGGCTATTTGTTCCAGTTCTTTGAAAAATGTCCTTGGTATTTTGATTGGGATAGCATTGAAAGTGTAGATTGCTCTGGGTAGCATGGACATTTTAACTATGTTAATTCTTCTGATCCATGAGCATGGAATATTTTTCCATCTTTTTATGTCTTCCTCAATGTCTTTCAAGAGTGATTTATAGTTTCTAGAATATAAATCCTTTACGTCTCAAAAGAATCCACTCCGAAACTATTAGAAGTTATAGAGCAATTCAGTAATGTGGCAGGATACAAAATCAATGCTCAGTAATCAGTTGCATTTCTATACACGAATAACGAGACTGAAGAAAGAGAAATTCGGGAATCCATCCCATTTACAATAGCACCAAAAACCATACGTTACCTTGGAATTAACTGACCACTTTTAAAGGTCTCCATCTATTTCATAAGTCCTAAAATAATTAGAAGATAATTCTAAAAGATTGTTTCTATTCCAAGAGAAGTACATACCCGATCTCATATTATTATGCTAATTTTGCACATGGAAAAACTTAGAAAGGCTAAGTTACTTGTCCAAAGTCCTGTAGATAAGTTAGGACCAAGTCAGAGAGTGAAACCTGGTTGGTTGACTTTAGAGATTGTGCTCTCACTCCTTACCTAAGTAAACATCTCATGATGGCTGTTCAGTTCGTTAATTGGTTAGTTGGTTTGTTGGTTGGTTGAATTTACTGTTCAGTAGTCTACTTCTGACCATAGTATCAACTGAATGTTTCCAATTATCAGTATTGTCCTTCATCCCAGACTTTTAATCCAACCTTTTCATTCTCATAACTCTCTCTCTTCTGTTATAGAGAAAATGGAGTTGTTAGCCCTGAGTTGCTACCTTTTACTGGGTTCCCCATTCTTCAAATCTAGACTTCAGTACAAAAGACTCAAATTAACATCCTCACACCTACCTCAGGAAAGAGACAAGATTGACACTCCTGTGGTAGGTAATGTCCGGTCATGACCTCTGGGCCTCATTGTTATGACCCTCTCTGCTGAATGTTCAGTCTTCCGCTTTCTACACACTTCTGCTGTTCCTAAAACTATAGTCAAATATCATCTAAAGTTCCTTCTTTAAAACCTGACTTCTTAAATAATTGCCCTTATTTATCCTTCCTTCACCAACAAATTTCTTTTTTTTAAATTATTTTTTAATATGTTAGTCACCATACAGTAAATTTCTTGAAACCATACCAACAAATTTCTTGAAACATTACTATATATGTTGTTTCCACTCTGTTAAAAAATAGTCTCTTTTAGTTAAAGTTGCCATTAAAATCCAATATCCTGTGCTTCCAATTTCTTGAAAGTGATTTTTCTGGAGGGGTCTGTGACCAACTGCAAAGCAACTGTTTAGCCCACTTCTCAAAGGCTCTCCTCTTTGGCCGTGGTGGCATGCTTTCTCAGGCCTTTCCTCCCCTCCAAGTGTCCCTCACCGACAGCTTCTACGTCCTCTTAGCATTCTCTTCTGTTTCTACCCTACACTTTTTCCTTACTTGATTTCCTACTTTTCTGTGACTCTACCACTTATATGATGCTGATCCCCAAATAAATATCTTCAGCTTCTGTTGTTTCTCTTGAACTCCAGACTCACATTTCCAGCTACCTATTAGAGTGTGCTGCTTGACCATCTCCTGTCATTTCAACTTTAATATGCTCCAAACTAAACACAGCTCTTTTCTTCCCTCATTCCAAATGTATTCTTTCTCATCTTGGTTATGGGTGTCATACTCTTATTTCTCAAGACAGAATCCCTGGACTTAATTTTTCATTTTGTCCATTCAGGCTGAACTGTAACTTCCCATTCAATTCCCCCACCCCCATGCTTTTACATTTGAAAACTTCTATATCTCCTCTATTACATTTCTCAGGCACTTCATAGAAGTCAGAGGCTCTATATTCAGCCTTATTTTGAAAACTCCAGCAAGTAATTTACCAAGTTATATTGTTATACTCATATTTACTTGTCTAGCTTTCCCAACTGAGCTGTGAGTTTCTCAAGGGAAGTAACTCTGTTAAGTTCATTTATTATCCCCAGCATCTGGCACATTGGAGGTGCTCCATAAATATTTTGGAATAAACTAATGATGTATCTCATTATTGGCCTCTATGTTCCCAAATCTCCATGACTATAACTCGCTTCATTTGCATTCACTTCCCTGCTACATTAGAATGCTTCAGATAGTATTTCAGAAACCCTTGGTGGTTCTCCAGTGTCTTCCACGTAAGAACCAAATTACTTGGCATGGCATAGAGTCATCACCACTAGCTCAAATTAGCTCATAGTTGTATCACCTACTCCTTCCTAGGCCTAGAGTCAATGAAATAATCCCTGCTACTGGTGTGTTATGCCTTTGTGTGTCTCTGAATGTTGCCCAAGCTGTTTTTTTATAACTTCTGTGTCTGGATACTCTTTCTCCTACACAGCCAAGTTGCATATCAGCTCTACCACACAACTTTTTCTCATGAGCCTTAAAAGAACACATGCTTCCTTTTTTCTTGCCTCCATAGCACATCATACACATTTTGTTCTAGTACTCATGTTATGATTTTTGTTACGTGTTTCATTCCTGTTTGCTTATGTGTTATTTATGAATTTCATTCTTCATCAATGATCAATGAGCCCTTTGATGTCAGAAGATAGGTCTTATTTGTCTTTGATCCTTGGCGCATCGTACATCTGCTGAAAAATGATATGCATTTAGTGCATCTTTATCATTAAATTGATTAGTAAGTAATTATAATTTTGGGCAGAATAATAAAGTCATGAATGAATATCTGTCTTACAAAATATTTTTCTTTATTATGTTTCCAACTTTTTTTTCCCAAAAAAGTCATTAGAAACATTCTGGCAGATTCTTTGCCCTATGATTGAAAATGTGCTTATCCTTTTTCTTTAGATAGAAACAAAAATAAAAATGAAAGACAAGCAGTTGCAGCGCACCTGTGTTGGCAAGCTGTCAAACCCTCTGTCCCTGACATTAATTGGATCATCCACTGAATGGGGGAACTGATGGAAAATGCAATGCGAGGAGATGACTGGGGAGAATATATGCTATCCTGCCTATCAACAGTGATGAAAGTGACACCTGAAGAGTTATCGTTTATTCCATGCGAACAGATGGCTTCAAACGACACATGCTACATACTGCCAGATTTCTTATGCTCACCTCTAAGCATTTAGGCCAGCTTGAACAATCAAAAATTAAAATCTAAACAACAAAGAGCACTTCTGGGGGTGGGGAGTGAGTCACTAAAGCTGAAAGCAATTATCAACTGATTTTAAGTGTTTTCCTGCTGTTTTTTTAAATGACCGGCTATTATGAAAGGAATTTTATGATGGGGACTTAGCCAAACATTAGCAAAAAGCCTTCTGATTTCTGCTTTCCACTGGTTAACAAAAGAGAGAGAGAGAGAGAGAGAGAGGTATGGGGGGAAGAAGATGAGTAAAAAGTCACGTTCAGTCACTGTGTCTACCCCCCTACTGCAAGGGAAAAATGACTGTCCAAAGAAAGTTCTCTTTAAGAGTCATATTATAGAAAAATTACTGAAAATTTGCACCCAAGAGTTTATGTGAGGTGATATAAATGTAGCATAAGGAATGAAAGTGGTCAAACAATTAAAAGAAATATTATCCCCATTTTACAAAGCAATCAGATTCAACACATGTTATAAATTTTATCCTTCTTTCATTTGGAATTTTAGCCAATTTCATTTTTAAAAAAATCAAATTATACTCAGCCAAGCAAACACCTATCTTAATTTGCAAAGCTTAAGGGATATAAAAATTGGGCAAATGTGTTTATTTGTGAGTTCTCCTCACTCACATAATGCAAAGTTGTTGCTAGTTTGGTTTCCAGATTACATGTAATTTAGAATCAGGAGAAGATGGGGAAAAAGGGATATACATGGAAGGCATTAAAAAGGCAAAATTGTTCTACACCAAATAGACCTAAAGAGAGGAAGCAGGTGTTTCAAGTGGAATACATATTTTAAGTTGGATTGAAATGGATTGAATACATGGAAGACCAAGGTAGGGATGTTTGGGAAGGAGAAGCATGAAATTTGAGAAAGGTAGCTCTGCTATGAATTAAATCCCTTTCACTTTTCTCTAAGAGATTCAGGTAGAGGGTAGCATAGATGTCATTTTATTGTTTTTGTGTTTCTGTTCTGTGCTTCTTTGCATGCATCTCCTTGAGTAGACTGAGTCACAAGGAGTCTCAGCATTTGCTGAGGTTATTAGGGACAAGATACTTTCTCTAGTTTCTTTTTACTAGGGAACTATATATACACTGATCATTACACCCTTGTATCACTTTGATAATGGCTGACTTCTGCCTGGATAACAGTTTAGGAGATTTTCCAGTAAATCTCTGCTTCCTACAGACAGCCTAATTCTTTGTCACTAATCCGGAAAATACGTATTAGATTTACATAAATGCATATTGACACTGCTCTCCAGGACTATACAGTTAGTCTATTGGGAAGGATTCAGTCAAGAAAACTGAGTTGATAAATAAGATAGAGTATGAGTATAGATGAGGGAGAAATGAATTCTCACTGACAATTAGTGGAGAATCAAAAACGGACTTTACAGGGGAAAAAATATTTCAACTGGGTCTTTAAAGAAGAATAGGCACTCATCTGGCAGAGCAATGAAAGACATCATTGAAACAGAAGAGCCTATACAAAGGAATAAATGTTAAAGAGAGCAGTATGCCCAGGCCACAGAAAACTACATTGTACGTGAGCATGAAGTGTATCCCGGGGGAGAGAAATGATGTTGGGGAAGTGGATTGTAAGACTTGGAAGGTACTTTGCATGTCCTTCTAAGGAGTAATCTTATGCAGCAGCAAGATGCCACCAGATTTCCCTGGTGATGATATGAGGACAACAGATTGAAGTAGAAAGACACCGAGGATAACGCCAGCTTGTACATTACTTACAATGACCCACATGATAGCTAAAAATAACCAGAACCAAGACAGAGGAAATGCAGGTGGAGAAAGTGATGTCAGATCCTAAGGTGCTTAGGAGTAGAAACGTAGGACTGATATGGACAACTAACAGAAGTAAAGTCAGGAATAAATGAAGTGTCTCGATTGGATGCTTTTTATTTATTGCAGTAGTGCCTCTAGCAAAAGAAAACTGGAGGGGGAGTTGGGGTGTCAGGGGAAGATAGTGAACCCATGTTTGGATAGGCTGATTTTCAGCTGTGGAACATCAGGTAAAGATACAGATCTTGAGAGGCACCTGGGTCCCTCTGTTGGGTAAGCCATTCAGCTCTTGATTTCAGCTCAGATCCTGATCTCAGGGTTGTAAAATTGAGCCCTGTGTGGGCCTCCAAGCTCAGTGGGGAGTCTGCTTGAAGATTCTCTCTCTTCTCCTCTCCCTCTGCCCCTCCACCTGCTCTCTCCCTCTTTCTCAAATAAATAAATAAATCTTTAAAAAAAGATATAGATCTTGAACCCAAGATAGGGTCAGGTCTATAAATGCATATATGACTCTATTATCTTGGTGTGGATGTAGATACAAAATTCAAGGAGAGATAACTTCTCATATCTTAGACATATCTTCGTATCTCTCTTTTTCCTTCCCATCAAAATCTGACTCAGTAGACAGTTTTTTAAAAGATCTGTCTTTTCTACCTCAAAGTTTCATACAGACTGATGTGGCTGCCCTGCATACACTTACATTTGGCTTTTGAACGGCTGACTCCTTCACATCCTGTGAGTGTCTGCTTGTATGTCACAAACTAAGAAAGTGCTCCCTTGACCATTCCCACTCCAGTCTGCTCATTTCTGCATTGTTCATTTTCTTTGGAGCATTTATCTCAATAATCCTGTCTCCCTAAGCATTTACTGTTGATTTTCCTCTTCTGATTGTCAACTCTGGGCAGATGGGGGCTGTGTCTATGCACCCACCAATTTTTACCCTGTCCCTGGCACATGATAATGCTGAATTAATAATTGTTGAGTTAAATAATAGATTTGCAGAGGAAGAAAATTAGACCAAACTACTTTGGAGGGGGGGATTTTACTCACTGAGTGCTATAAAGAGGCATATAAAAATTAATCTGTATGAAGTTCAAAGTGAATCTATATTTGAGGATACTAAAATGATTATTTAAACAAAGAAAAGGAGAAATGCAATCCTAGAGATGTGTGCTTTTCAGAAGGTATGAGTGTGACATAGAAAGGGGGAGCAGAAGAATAAGAAAATTGAGGATACAAGAAAGGTTAATGAGGATGGAAATATGAGGGGAGGGTGGTTTTATAGAAATATGCAGGAAGTTAGAAAACTTGTATTCTCTCCATTTTCTGCAGAACCTAAGTAATGCCTAGTTCATAAGTTAGATGTTTATACTAACATGTTAGTTCATACTAACTGTAGTATATACTAACTATAGAGTTATATAGCATGTAACTATATACTAAGTATATTTATACTAAGTATTTCATGCAAGGAAGGGATACTTAAAACATCATACTGACCCATGCTGAAGAACTACTTCTATGTCCAGGAGTTCCTAAGTGATGACATTTTGATACTCTTATTTTACCAGTCATGAAATTAAAACTCAGACATTTTAAATGACAATTTAAAATGCACACTGGGGGGCGCCTGGGTGGCACAGCAGTTAAGCGCCTGCCTTCGGCTCAGNTCTTCCTTCAGCTCAGGGCTTGATCCCGGCATTATGGGATCGAGCCCCACATCAGGCTCCTCTGCTATGAGCCTGCTTCTTCCTCTCCCACTCCCCCTGCTTGTGTTCCCTCTCTCGCTGGCTGTCTCTATCTCTGTCAGATAAATAAATAAAATCTTTAAAAAAAAATAAATAAATAAATAAAATAAAATAAAATAAAATACACACTGGACTCTATCTCTAAGATACAGGGNGTGTTCCCTCTCTCGCTGGCTGTCTCTATCTCTGTCAGATAAATAAATAAAATCTTTAAAAAAAAAAATAAATAAATAAAATAAAATAAAATAAAATAAAATACACACTGGACTCTATCTCTAAGATACAGGGGTTTTTAATTATTATTATCTTGCTGAAGAAGATCTTGGATCTTGAATGTGTCTTAAAAAGTTTTCATCATGTATCTGCCCTAAGACCTGACCTTTTAGGGAAACTCTGGTCTATGTCATCTCCCCAAACCTGTGCTTATCCTGATTCCCATACTTGTAGAAAATAACTTTGGAGATCACCCCAAGATTCTAGGCAGAGAAGCTGAGAGCAGCCAGGAGCCCAGGAGCCTCACTACGTTTCTGTTGTCCATTTCTGTAACTCTAGAATCTTGAAAGTGCCTACCATCTGATCAGTACTATGTATGGCTGAATAAATAAGTCTTTGTTATTTTTTTAAAAGGACCCCCCTAAACTCTTTCAATAATCTATCTCACTGTTTCAAATTATAAAAGGAAATGTTCTCTGCTATAAAAAGTAATAAATGACATTACTCTTTCCATAGCCATAATTAGGCAATACTTTACCAAAAGTGGTTATGACAAATGTTAAAAAACAAAGAACATCTTCCTCTGTTATTTTACATCAACAATTCATTTTGTTTGTTTTTCTTCAAAGCAATTATCATAATTTAAAAATAATCTCATATATTTTGTTTTCACTTATCTCCTCTATGAGACTGCAGGCATTAATCATTTACTTCATTCATCCATTCAGTACATACTTGTTGAGCAACAATTACGTGCCAAGTGCTATTCTAAGTGCTATGGCAAAAAATAAGCAATGAACAAGATAAAAAGACCCTGACCTCACAGGGTTCACATTTTAGTAGAAGAGACAATGACTAATATGTATCTTGTTTTCCATAGTATCCCTAGAACCCATCATAGTATCTGATGTTCAATAAATATTTATTAAATGATTTAATAAATAAATATTACATGTTAGATGCTATATGCACACTGAAGATACAGCCCTTATCCTTTTGAAGTATACTATCTATTGATAATTATATTTTTAAGTAGCTAGACTAGCTTTTGGCTTAAAGGTACAGAATAACCATCTACTGAAATCACTCTTATGCCTAGAATTTTAATTGAACAGCAGTTCTGCAGAAATTGTTCATTAATGCAAACTTGGATAATTTGATTAAGGGCACTCTCTAAATAACTGGAGCAAGTTATAAAGTATTGTTTAAAATATTTAGACAAGAGGTTTAATGAGGAAGCTGGAATGAATGACCTCTAACTTTACATATCTTTTACACTGAACCAAAGAAACAATAAAAGATGAAGACATTAAAATAAATTAAAAAATAACTTCAATAATATAAAAAAAACAAGAAATAGCAAAGCAGATTTTATGGTCTAACCACTATTATTTTAACCAAACCAGGGAAGAAACTATAAGTCATACATATCTTCAGCCACTTTTGTCCAGTAAGGAAACTGTTTTACCACTAGATTCATTAAGAAAACTGAAACTGAAATTTTGCTTGTTAGTGGCTTTTTTTTTTGCCTCTAGAAAGTGAAGACCTACATATTAGATTGTAAGATTGTTGTAACCTACAATGAGAAAGTGTTTTGTATAGTACAAACTGCTAAACAAGAATTTGCTTTATATATATATATATAATCTTTAATAATTCTTTTAAAATCCTATAAAAGAATCTACTATATTTAAAGTGTTCCCTGTGAAGATGCCCAGCATTTCATCAGGTAGCAAGTGTGTTTCTGACAGTTTTGATCTGCCCAGGGGCGGCAGGGGGGGCATGCCCAGTCACGTTTACACATTATAGTATATACATTACAGAACACGACAGGAAAGAGTGAACACAGAAGAGGCTTTGCAATCAGGTCTTATCCAGATGATAACAAGCACATTTAGAGATAATGAGATTGAAATAACGAAGTCTTTCAGTAAACACTCCATTCAGCAAAACGCCAGGTGCACAGCACAAAGGGCCACCGGAGGCACAAACGCGTGCCTCCCCGTCCATGGGACTGCGAGCTTCAGGGAACTGAAGAGCTCTCTGGCAGGCTCTCCGGGAAGAAATGGATGATTAGCCTCTCCACAGTTGAGCCAGCTAGAGTTAGCGCTGTTTCATGTGGTTAAGTTGAATTGAAAGAATTTAGCCATTCATCTCCACCTGGAACTGAAAAGTCTCTATATGGGATAGAGAGAGCTGCCTGAGTGGGGGGCTGGGGCAGAAGCAGGCAGGGCTGTGGCCTGGGGGGGCAGGAGCAGGGATGCCCATCAATCTCAGTTGGCTTCTGGAAGGTGTAGGTGGCTCCTGCTGGGAACAGTCATCAGCTGGCTGAGAAACACTGAAATATTCAATGTGTTGCCAAGCTGTCTGAGGAGAGCAGCGTGATGAACGCAGTGCTTCTCAAATATTAATGTGTAGGAGAGTCACTTGGTGGGGTGGGGGCTATTAAAATGCAGTCCTATATTGTATTAGACCAATAGGTCTGGGGAGGGCCTGAGCATTGCATTTCTAACAAGCTCCCAGAGGATTACCACGCTGCCTTTCTGGACCACCCTTTGAGGAGCAAAGTATCAGAGAGCCCCTGGTACAGCAGCAGAACATAGAGATGTAGCAATCTGCTCTACTGTTTGCTTGAAATGTGACCATGGCTAAAAGCCACCCGCACTCCCTGACACAACTCCTCAGCTACAAAATGGAAACAGAAACAAAGGTAGTGAAATATTTTCCTTATGATTAAAATAAAACAGTGCCTTTTAGCTGTGTCCTTGAAAGGGACTCCAAGTCTTCTTCGCCCGATAAGTGGGCATTGTACCCCATACTCTGTGATGAAGTCTCTGTGAGGTTGTTTGTTTGTGCAAAGCATCTAGAACCTTGCCTGGGACACGGTGGGTTCCGAAGAAATGTGCGCTCTTTGTTTATTACCTGTGAGTTACAATTTGATGCGGACCTGCAATCCGGAATATGAAAATACACACGTCACAGCAATGACTTGCTAAGACATCCCTCTCGGGCCACTGAGTTTGAAGCAAAGCAATTGCATTTGCTTTTCTTTTCTTTTTTCTTTTCTTTTCTTTTCTTTTCTTTTCTTTTCTTTTCTTTTCTTTTCTTTTCTTTTCTGAAGTGTTTGCAGTGCCTTTTGAGAATGCTCTTTATTTTACCTGGAGGAAACTACTGTTTTAAAATCAGGGGTGAAAAATATTCCCATGTTGTGCAAGAACTGCTGTGTCTGTCACTCATGTTGCTGCTTTTCGATGTTCTCCATTTTGTGCTCGTTTTCACAGATGTTAAAGTGCACCAATAAAAAATACTAGCAGAAGGCCCGCCTTCAGTTGCCCTAAGTATACTCCGAGGTCAAATTGAGATTTCCTTAAAGGAAAAGAAGTGCCCTGCCGAGAAGATAGCTGACATTTGCAAAAACATGTTTGGTCCTCATTAAAAAACTAGTGAGCAATTATTTCTACCACAAAAATTCATTAATGATACATGGTATGAATGTTTGCTATCTTCCTACCACTTACTGTCAGAACAGACATAAAGGAACCACTTGACCTCTCAGACCTCCTGTTCCCTGATCTCTGAAAAAAGGACCCATAACAACTCTCCTGCTCCCCTGAAGTGCCTCTGCATGGATCACTTGGGATAAATCAGCACAAAAGAGTCCACAGCAGTGTTCCCACAATAGCAATGCCTCTTTGTTTGGTCACTGCATCTCAAGAGAAACATTTCTTGAAGGGTTCATGGAATTTTTTTAAGTTTGCTACATAAGGTTCTGGATTAAAAAATCAAAAGCAGAAAGCAACAACCAGCCACAGGGCATGTTTCCTCCTGCCGTTGAGAGTCATTATGAGGATGGCGTGAGTCGATGTTTGTCAAAGCTCTGGACAGCAGCTCTCTGCGAGTGGCTGGTAAAGAAGCCAGGTAAGCAAGACCTCGCTTTGAAGAGGAGTTTCCACAGGAAGGCTTTCAGGTTGGGGCATTCCCCAAGACAAGAGTGTCATAGGCCAGCCCTGGTTTGCTTTTGTCATGTCTTCAAATCTGCCTCCCCCACACCCATGGTCACGTGGCGTGGGTGCTAGAACCCATGGGAAGTTTGCTTATCAATTGGAGTGTGAGGGGGCGCCTGGGTGGCTCAGTCGTTAAGCATCTGCCTTCGGCTCAGGGCGTGATCCCGGCGTTCTGGGATCAAGCCCCACATCAGGCTCCTCCGCTGGGAGCCTGCTTCTTCCTCTCCCACTCCCCCTGCTTGTGTTCCCTCTCTTGCTGGCTGTCTCTCTCTCTGTCAAATAAATAAATAAAATCTTTAAAAAACAAAACAAAGCAAAACAAAACAAAACAAAAAAAACCAAACTGGAGTGTGTGGTATCAATGCTTGAAGGCCTCCTAAGAGAGTCACGTTTGAGGGAACACGTAACTAGAGTCACCTAACAGACCAGGACAAGGGGAGGAATGCTAAATATAGCACAGAGTTTTTTTCTCTGTTTCTCCTGAACTGGTACCCACTGGACTTGATTGGAATGGAGATTGGAATGGATTTTGTCAGCAATTTTAAAAGATAATTATTTAGGACATTAGTTATCATTAGTATATTAGTTTGCCTTATTAAAACTTACAAAACACTGAAAGTTGGGCAATGTGAAGAGTCACATGATATGTTCCTAAGGCAGAATATGAAAAACTAAATCTGGAAAGTGTGTGAACACATCAATTAGCAGAGCATCTCTAATGACACATTTCCATTTGCCCACTACTGACAAAAGCAATAATCCCAATTTTGAAATCAGGAACTTAAAATTCATCTGCACAGCCATCTGTTTCTCTGTAAGCAGACTAATCTTCAAAATATTGCCATTCCATCCTTTAGGAAATCATTTGATAGTTCTAGTCCCATTAGTTAGTAAGAGTTGTCACAGGGAATCATAAAAAGACACTTGCTACAAAAAAAAAAAAGAGAGAGAGAGAGAGAGAGAGAGTGAGAAAGTGTAAGGCTTGTCGGAAAGAACTGTCCCACTCTGCTTGGAGGGGACTTCAAATTTCTTGATCTTTTGATCTGATACACTCTTTTTCTATGACAGAGTGGTTTTTTCTTTTCTTTACAACTAAGGTGAAAAGTGGGTAGTGCATGCCTAGATACTGCACTTCTCCATCAAGAGGTCAACTCTTTTCTACCACTATTGATATTGTTTTTAATACCTGTGAAGAATAAAAAGCTGCTAACTGGAAAATGCCTTTAAATCTTAAAGGATATTTTTCTGTAAAGAAAAATGCAGCTGAATCTTACTTCATATCATAGATAAGGTTCTGAAAACTTACTGCATAAATCAGGTTTTGATACCATGGAACCATATTCTTAAAAATATCAATGGCTTCTTTTTTTCTTTATAAGGAATATGGCAGTAGGGTATTTCTGATGTGAATAAACTTACCCTGTTTTTTTTTAGAGGATTAGATAATTTTTATGCCAACTATTTTTAGAGCGAAGTACACAGAATTATTATTAATCTAAATTATTCCATTTTGATTTTGATATGCATGCTTACTTCTTTTTAAACCATGCTTGTTCTTTTTTTATAATATTTTTATTATATTATGTTAATCACCATACAGTACATCCCTGGTTTTTTATGTAAAGTTCCATGATTCATTAGTTGCGTATAACACCCAGTGCACCATGCAATACGTGCCCTCCTTAACCCATCACCAGCCTATCCCATTCCCCCACCCCTTTCCTCTCTGAAACTCTCAGTTTGTTTCCCAGAGTGCATAGTCTCTCATGGTTCATTCCCCCTTTTTGTGCCAGTACCATGCTGTCTTTGTGATCACAGCTTTGTAGTACAACTTGAAATCCGGCATTGTGATGCCCCCAGCTTTGTTTTTCCTTTTCAACAATTCCTTGGAGATTCGGGGCCTTTTCTGGTTCCATACAAATTTAAGGGCTATTTGTTTCAGTTCTTTGAAAAATGTCCTCAGTATTTTGATTGGGATAGCATTGAAAGTGTAGATTGCTCTGGGTAGCATGGACATTTTAACTATGTTAATTCTTCCGATCCATGAGTATGGAATATTTTTCCATCTTTTTGTGTCTTTTTCAATGTCTTTCAAGAGCGATTTGTAGTTTCTAGAATATAGATCCTTTACGTCTCTGGTTAAGTTAATTCCAAGATAATGTATGATTTTTGGGGCTATAGTAAATGGAATGGATTCCCTAATTTCTCTTTCTTAAGTCTCATTGTTCGTGTATGCTTGCTCTTAAAAAAAAAAAAAAGATAGTTAAAAGTGATAGTACAGTGCATTAGCAATACTTCACACCTAAGTTCTGCAAGAGCCCATCTGGATATTATCAACCTAGCTGCAAAGCCATATAAAATTTAAAGGGTGGTATTCTCAGGAGGAGACAGAAAATAGAAATAAACACAAGTCAGTTCAACCCATTACAGGGTGTCTTTCTCTTACTTTGTGCGCTCAAAATGAAGCATGAAACTGAATATGGATTTATTTTTACCATCTTCTCATCTAGATTGATATTCCTAAAGGACAGATATAAGTAGAGTTTACTTTTTGCCAAAACAACTTCAAGATCCTTGACTGATTCAAAAACTATAAACTATACATTGTGTCCTTGAGTGTTCCTCATGTTGAAATGTCACAATTCTATCTACATCTCAAGTGCCATCTCTGGAACCCTTTTCTGTTTTTCTTCCAATTCTCTTTCTTTCTTTTTTTTTTTTTTTTAAAGATTTTATTATTTATTCGACAGAGATAGAGACAGAGCGAGAGAGGGAACACAAGCAGGGAGAGTGGGAGAGGAAGAAGCAGGCTCATAGAGGAAGAGCCTGATGTGGGACTCGATCCCATAACGCTGCGATCACGCCCTGAGCCGAAGGCAGACGCTCAACCGCTGTGCCACCCAGGCGCCCCTCCAATTCTCTTTCTGATCTCGTACTGATCTGACTCTACTTTGGAGCGGAGTTATTCGTTTATTTTTCTGCTTTCTATAAACTAGAAGCTTCTGTCAGATAGAATTGATGGCTATCTATCTTTACGTTTTCTACAGCAGTGCACATGCCCCTGCACATACAGGAACTCTATAATGAATCAGCAGCAATCCTGACGGCAGCCCAAAGAACTGACTCGGCCCTGGTTTTAAAAATTTTACTTTCAGTCTATTTGTATATTTGAGTCTAAAGGGTGTGTCTTACAGAGAAGGTATATAGTTGGATCACATTTTTAAAAATCTAGTCTGACAATCTCTTTTGATGGGATTGTTTGACCCACCTACATATATATTATTATTGATATAACTGATTGACATCTGTCATTTAAATTTTTTTTGCTATATGTTTCATTTTTTGTTCCTCTATTATTCCTGTAACTGTTTTATTTTGCTTTGAGTGAATATTTTCTAATGTAGATTTTAATTTTATCAGTGATTTTTTTACTATGTTTTTTAGGGTGTTTTTGGTGTTTTGTTTTTTGAGAGGGAGAGAGAAGGCTCCGTGCTCAGTGTGGAGCTTAACATGGGGCTCTATCTCACAATCCTGAGATCATGACCTGAGCCAAAATCAAGAGTAGGACGCTTGACTGACTGAGCCACCCAGATGCCCCAATTTTTTAGTTATTTTTTTAGCAGTTGTTCTAGGGTTTCCCATATGTATCACTACTTATCAAATTAAACTTCAGATATATACTAATATTTTAAAGATTTTTATTTGTTTATTTATTTGACAGGGAGAGAGAGAGCACAAGCAGGGGAGCAGCAGGCAGAGGGAAAGGGAGAAGCAGGTTCCCTGCTGAGCAGGGAGCCCAATGTGGGACTCAATCCCAAGACCCTGGTGCTGGGAATGGTCAGCAAACCCTGCACGGATGGATGAAAGATTACTCCAAACTTTGCTGTGAAAGAGAGAAGGCAAGGGGGGGTCAACACTCAGAGAGAAGACCCTTTGCTCTTCTTTGCTCCCATTTTTATTGGTCCTTTAGGATAATCACAAATCCTTATCACTGTTTTTCAAGCACATAATGTGTGACAAGGGGTCTTACTGAAACTGGGAGGATCTGTTTACGGGAAAGATACGCTATGCTAATCTGTGTGTTCTAGGAGTTCTGCTAAACACAGCGTGAGGGACAATGCCTACATCTTTTAGATCACAGGCCAGCTGTTTAGGCTAAGAAAGCTTCGGGAAGGCAACTCCCGTGGCATTCCAATGGCAGAGTGATCAAGGAGGCCTTGGCTTTCCAAAGGCCTACTCCCTTCTCTGAAACCTTCCATCATCCCCAGCAGCCTCTGTGTTACACTTTAGCAAGCCAGGTATTACTGCTGATTTCATGCTCTACATTAACCCCAACACCCTGGGATCATGACCTGAGCCAAAGGCAGATGCCTAACCCACTGAACCACCCAGGCCCCCAATATATACTAATTTAATTCTGATGAGATATATAAATGTTACTTCTATATAGTTGTAGTCCCATTTTCCCTTTTTTGTGATAATCTTGTTATACTGTTATATCTTTTAATGTTACAAGCCTAACAATACACAGTTATAATTATTAATTTACAATTTATAGTCATCTTCTTAACCAAATGCAGCTTTGGTGTATTGCCCTCCATCTCCTTCATGTTGTTTTTGACAAGTACAGTTTTACATGTATTTTTATATTACATAGGCCCAATGTGACATTGTATACATATTATTTCATGTGATTTTTATTTTATTTTATTTTTTTTTAAAGATTTTTTATTTATTTGACAGAGATAGAGACAGCCAGCGAGAGAGGGAACACAAGCAGGGGGAGTGGGAGAGGAAGAAGCAGGCTCATAGCAGAAGAGCCTGATGTGGGGCTCGATCCCAGAACGCCAGGATCACGCCCTGAGCCGAAGGCAGACGCTTAACTGCTGTGCCACCCAGGCGCCCCATCATGTGATTATTTTAAAAATCAGTTATGAGAAAAATAGAAAAAAATATATACATTACTACTGCTTTTTATGATAACCTAATTATCTTTCCTGGTGCTCCTTGTTTTCCACATGGATTCACATTATTTTCTGGGGTTAGAATTACTCCTTTTCAGACTGAAGAATGAGTATTTTTTACTTAGTATATATTTCTAAGGCAGGTCAAGTAGCAACAAATTTTCTGTTTGTTTATCAGGGAAAGCCATTATTTCACCTTCAGTTTTGAAAGACAACCTTGCTAGATGGAGTTTTTGGTTGACAGTTTTGTTTTGAGGGCCCTGAGTATGTCAGCTTGCTAGTCTACATTGTTCTGCGGAAAAATCAGTGAAAATCTTACTGGGGTTATCTTGTGAATGAGGAGCTCCTTTTCTCTTTGTGCCTTTAAGATTTTCTCCTTGTCTTTGACTTTCAACATTTTTACATGATATGTCCATTTGTGGACCCCTTTGTACTTATCCTATGTGGAGCTAATTGAATTTATTGTTTTCCAAAAAATTGAGGAGGTTTTGTGCCATTATTCCTTCAAATAGTTTATCTGCTCCTTTTTATTTCTCTTTTCTTTCTGCCACACTTATTAGGTGTATTTTGATGTGTTTGATGGTGTCTCATATTTCTTTGAGGCTCTCTTCATTTTTTTCTTTTTAATTCTTCATATTGTATAACCTCTATCAATCTATCTTCAAGTTCATTAATTCTTTCATCTGCCAATTCAAATCTCTTGAGTCCCTTTAGTGAACTTCTGTTATTCTATTTTCTAACTCAAAAATTACCATTTGGTTATTATTTGTACATTCTCTTCATTGATATTTTCTATTTGATAAAACAATGTCATCGTAAATGACTTTACTTTTTAAATGCTGCTTTCCTTTCCTTTAGTTGTGACTATATTTATAATGGCTATTTTGAAGTCTTTTTGTGTTAAATCTGACATCTGGTTGAGTTCACAAGTATTTCATATTTTTTTTCTGACATATGGATCATACTTTCCTATTTTGTTGCACACATTGTATTTTTTTGCTCAAAACAGGACATTTTAGATAATATATTGCATTAACTCTGGGTTGTGCATCACTCGCTTTTCATGGCTTGTTACTGTTATTTTCTATTTTGTTTAGTGACTGGCTGAATTATTTTTGTAAACTTTACTGTCCATCCTCCTATAATCTGAATCCTCTGATGTTACTCGTCAGTATGCCGAGTAACCCTGGGAGAAAGTGGTATTGATGGAGCTGACTTTTTCTCTTTTCTCAGCTTTTAAACTCCACTAATTGCTAGCTGATTATTCCACTATTTTCAGAAATACCCTGGGCATAAATTATTCTCTCAATGAATACAAAAAAAATTGTGGCACCTGTAAAGGAATCGCCTCTAAGATCCATGTTTGGTTTTGTTCTGACTCCAGAAGAGCTCTTTCCAATTGTCTTATTCGCTGGTTCTGTCTTCTAAAGTAGCCAGTTCACAGTCTGTTTTCTTTCTTAAATTCCACATGAGTGAGATCTTATGGTATTTGTCTTTCTCCAACTGACTTATTTCACTTAGCATAATACATTCTAGTTTCATCCACATCATTGCCAATGGCAAGAGTTCATTCTTTTTGATGGCTGAGTAGTATTCCATTGTATATAGATAAACCACTTCTTCTGTGGTATCCATTCATCAGTCAATTGAACCACTTTCTTACACCAAACATAAAAATAAATTCAAAATGGATGAAAGACCTAGATGTGAGACAGGAAAGTATCAAAATCCTAGAGGAGAACACAGGCAGAAACCTCTTTGACCTTAGCCATAACAACTTCTTACTACCCTCAGTCTATTTAATGCTAAATAATGGAGTTAAAAACCTGTAATATTCTTTCCACCGCTTTAATTCCCATATTCTTAGTGAATTATGTGGCAATTCCCATTTCTAATAGAAATCACTTCTAAATCCTGAAAAACAAATTTTGTTAAGGTCATAAGTCAATCCTTCTAAGAATCTGTAGAATGGAATAACACAAGATGTTAGTGTGAGAAGTTAGAAAATAATGAGGATAAGTCTAAGAGGGTAGGTTATAGAATGCCCACAGAGTAAGATGTACTGGTCTTAAAGTCTGAACTATGTTTCATAGTCTGTACTGAGAATTAGTTTGCCAGCACTGAAAACAATCATCTTGTCGTCAATTATGTGAGCCTGGAGTAAACAAAATCATCAAAGGTACTTAGCATTTCACCAGTGAAGAAGCTTTCCACATTTCTCTGTGCTTGTAAGAAGGGAAGGATATTTTTCTAAATCTCATGGACACATAGAACATAAGAAGGCTCATTTGATACACTGATGATCAACTCTCTCAAGGTCCATACAAAATTAAGTGCAATTAAGACCAAATTAATGTTGGTACTTAATGACAGTGAGAAATTAATTTTCCACAGTCTCCTCCATAGAACAAAATAGAAGTGGCTTTCAAGTAAATGTAAGCTCCTTATGAGAGCTTGTTTAAGAGTAAGGTTTAAAACTTCTCACTACAGGGAAACAGAATTCTCTATTTGTTAGCTGTTCAAAGAAATGCAGCTGTGTCTACACAAGAATTGGAGTAATCACACTGAGAATGTGGGTTGTAAACTCAAGCTCCTCCACCCTCCTAGATACTCCGGGAAATTTGATTAAAAAATAAACATTTGTTTTTATAGAGTTATTCAGATAGTTATTTTAGCCACTTCTCCTTGTCTGAAGCAACGTACAATTTTATATATAGTAATGAGTAATGTCACTAGATAGACTAACCATCACAATAAGCCTTAAAGACTGTATTTTTCTTAGAGTCAGTAATACAAACATGAAATTTTAAAATTCAACATTTTCCCCCTAATTATTCTTCCATGTCTGGGGGGGAAAAAAAGCACATTGATTTTTTTAAGTTTTGGAGCAGAACCAAAGGACACATTTAATTGTAACATTTGTCAAGCTTACTATTTCTTAATCAAAATTCCTGTCCTATATACTATTTTTCAACATCTGATGTGATTGTTTGCCAGGAAAATGATGGTAATTATGAGACTATAAGTGCCTGGCTAAAGAAAAACTTTAGTAATTATTCTCAATACAGTACTTCAAGCAGCTCAGAAATGCTTTTAATTTGAATGCCCAAAGAAGAAATTCGGAAATATCTGTTTTTATCTTAATGGAAGTGTTAAATCTCTTATAATAATCGCATTTGTAATATCAGCCCATTTCTTCAAAGGAGTGTGAAGAGACAAAAATGAACTCCATTAACCCTGAGTAGCAATTTTTGCCCAAACCATGTTTATAGCAAGGACTACTTTGGCGAACAGCAAGCTCAGGTACAGAAAAGTCAAGTGACCTGTGTGAAGTCCGTAGTAAGTCAGGGGAAGGAACAGAACTAGAAGACACACCCAAATCCCAAAGCACCTTATCTTAAAGATACAGTTTATCATTCACTTGCCACAAACAATTAAAACAAGTTTGTTTTACATGTTTTTTACAAAGGATTTAACTCATTTAAAAATACAAAGCATATTTCTTTAAAGTCCAACAGTGATGGTTAATTATAAATATCAACTTGGCCATAGAACCACGATATTTGGTGAAATGGTGGTCTAGATGTTGCTGTGAAGTTGTTTTTTAGATTTTGGGCTTGTCAGCCCCCACAGTTGCATGAGTCAGTTCTTAAAATCTCTCTCTCTCTCTATCTATACACACACAAATGATATATATACATAATAAATATATAATTTATATTTATATTATATTATGTTATATTATATATCTTATTAATTCTGTTTCTTTGGACAATACTGACCAATATAGCCACGACTCCCACAACAAGAATAGAAAGAGCTAAGAATGAAGGAATATTTCAAATCTGTTGAGACAAGTGCTGTCCCAGATTCTGAGGATGACATATTTGTTTCTCACCAGTGTGAAACTTTGCTTTGTACTTTCTTTTAAATGGAAAGAAATAGCTAAAGTCTGGAAAGGCAAGGTTCTTGGAGATTAAAGGAAATCAGAAGAAAAGACAGCCAACTGACCAGAAGGGCAAAAAAAAGAAATAAAAAGTAATGCCTCTGGTAAAGGGAATGAGAGAATTTTACCAAAGGAATTACTGTGGATTATAGAAACCGATTTGCATAAAATAGAGTATTACCACCTGAGATAGTTCTGGAGTTAAGAGACAGAGCTGCTTGTAGCTTGTTGTGTGCTGGTTACCCACTGGGGAAAGGGAATCTCTGATTTATATTATTTGTCAATTGCTGTAGTATAGGTAATTTCACTATGGCCAATTTCAAGCTACTAATTCAAAGTCACTGAACACAGACCTGGGAAGAAATGCGCACTATTGACATTCACATACAATTACAAATTAAGAGCCAGTTTCATACAGCTAACACTTTCTGAGCTAACACTATGTGGTTCAGTAGAAAATAGGAGAAAATGCTCATATTTTAAACATTGTCTTATTTCCCATCTCTAAAGCAGGTGTCTGACTCAGTTTACAGCACTCTATGATAAAGGAAAATATACTCACTCCTTTTCTTAGGGGTGGGCACTGGGGGAAAAAATTGAGCAATGGTTTTAGCTCTACTGTGTTGTATACAGAGGAGAGCAAATAAAATGCAGTGAAAAGTATTTGCTGTTTATACAACTACAGTTGAAAGTACAGGGAAGTCCTGTACTTCAAGTTCAAGGGAAGTCCCTGAAGTTGTGTTCAGATGCAAAACAAACAACAACAACAAAAATAAGTAAGAGTAAATGTGATAAGCTATAACTAATGCCAACTATCCAGGCACTTATGAATATTTCCTGCAGGGTGTTGCAGGGGAGTAGAGCATTAAAAGCATCATTTCTTAATTTGCTATAACTTTTTCCTTCTAGAATTTTATCTCTATCTATTCAACATGTCACTATTTAAATGGAGAGTGTCTTCATATTGATATGACCTATTTTTTCCAGGGGAATGATGTTCTATAGTAAAATACCATAATGGATTTACTCTGTTCAATAGCCCATTCACAACATAGAGGTAATGTTTATTTTCATTTTTCAAAAACCAGTCTGTATCTTACAGATTATTTTTGAAATAGAACAAATCAAACCAGAGTCATGAAATATGGTCATAGGCTTTAAGTATTTTATTTTAGCTTCCCTTTGAAGAATCAAATCTTTTGATGCTTTTGATGACATGGAAATGGGAAAATATCACCTTTCAGTGCTTTTTGGTAAGGGAAAACAAAGATTGATTTTATGACTGTATTTGCACTGGCAATGCACAGGGTGTTTATTTACCATAAACCTTCTTCTTCTCACTGCATAAGCCATGGCTCTCCTCCCACTCGAGCTACCTGGTTCCACTCGGCTCCGTTATCCTCTCCCAACAGCTGTTTTTTCTCACCTGCTAACCCATCAATGAACCATTTCTCACCTCCATAGGGGAAAAGGGAAACTCTCAGATAGCTGGCTGGACACTTCAGACACCAACTTTAGAGCTAAAAAAAACAAAAAAACAAAAAAACAAAGATAAAAGTGAGGTCGTCATTTAACTCAGAGAAAGTAAGAAGACTCCAGGACATGATGTACTTTAAAGCAGGAAAAGATTTCAATTTAAACAGGGCATTTAGTGAATTATCAGCCTGATTTTATGGACTTCTCAGAAAAAGAAATGTCTTGCATACAAGGTAAGAATAGCTTCTTATGCTCTAGGCTTTTACATCAAGAGGAACACTTTAAATTTCCTATTGGCACATCTGACTTAAAAAAAAATGAAACCGGCCAGCCATGAAAATACATCTCACCATTTCTTCTTGGCTCAAAGCCTCCAGGTATTAAAGTCTGTTTCTGTTAGAGTGCTTGCTTCATTAAGAAAGTTTTCTATAACATCATTTTTTTTTTAAATCCTGCCTAACCTTTCTTGTTGAAGTAGCCACAGGATGGGGACAAGGGGCCCAACCACTCTGCTGCACAATTGAGAAAGAGCAAAAGGGGAATATGTGTGTCCCCTTAAAAGCAGCAAGGACTGACCAGGAGAAACAGTACTTCCAGCTAATACACATCACCGCTCTTCCCTCGCAATTAACAAATGTTAATGTGGTGGGTTTGTGGGGAGGATTGGAATTGATTTTTTTCTGGCTACCCTTAGCCCTTTTATAGAAAGAACACTTTGTGCAGGTTTCTTTCTTCATTTCAGTTTTTTAGTTAGACTTGAAGGAATCGGTTTCAGTAATTACGAGCCTGTTAACAGAGATACATTATCAGATATTTCCTTAAATTGAACTCTTAAATTTGCATTCTTCTCACTGTTTCCTATCAAAAATTTGCCTTGCAGTTCAATTCCTGTTGGTCATGCAGCGAGCTGTGACTCAAAACACACCTATCAAGTTCCCAGATTTCACTGACTTCCCCAAAGTGTTCAGATATCATCGGTGGCTCCTTTCTCAAGGAACAATATGAAATTTTAAATATGCAAAACATGGGTAATTAAATGTATTTAGGTATAAATAAATAAAGCATAACAAAGCCCAACTGTTTACTCCAAAGGAAATTTGAAAAGTTCTCCTCTCCAAGAAGAAAGGTAACTGTCAAAAATTCATGGACTTTAATATAAAGGAGAAATACCAAGGTCCAACAGCTAGAATTGGGAGCAACGCAAGGTTGTATTTAGAGACAGAAGTTATACAGGGTGGCGAAAGTGAGTAAGAGAACTCAGAAATCAGAGAGATTTTATAAAATTTCTTTTTAAAACACACAGGCTAGATTATATTTTGTTAAAGAATAATTTTCCAAAAGAAGTCGTCACAACTCATATAAAATGAACACATATTAAAGATTTTATTTAATTCAATAATGAGGGACTTGATAAGATGTTGTGTCCAGTTCAAAGGTTGTATCATAAGGAGGACCATAAGGGGAAAATGGAGTAACTGTTGAAATAAATTTACAAATAGATACGAACTGGCTTTTTCATGATGGGAAAGAAAAGAAAAATGAATTTGTATGGATATAGACAGAATTTGTATTGTTGTCAGTCATTTACAACTTACTGAGTTGTAAAATGGTTCAAAGGTTAGAATCAGAAAACCTGATCCTGGTTGCCAGTAGGTTATTAACTAGATCACCAACTTGCTAAAATACTGAGAGAATTTGCAGGAAGTATATAGCATAGGGTCTGTAATGTAGTAAGAGCTCTATAAATAAATGATATAAATATAGCTCTATAAATAAATGATAAAAATAAATGATTTTTTTGTCTATTCTAGCATCCTATTTCTATTTAATTTGTATTTGCAAGAAATGTTCAAGGTAGTAGAGATAAAGGTATATGACCTTTGTGAATATTTCAAGTATGCAGGCATATTCTCCATATTCTCTTAGAATGCAAAAAATTTGATGATATAGATTTCATTTCATATCATATCCTATCAACAAAAGTTACCCAAATATTTAATTGAGTTCATTCATACCAACTTTGGTGTTAAAGTTTTTATGGACCGGATATTCAAGTCCCTGCAAAATTTACATCTTGAAATTTTGTGTTCCCAATGTGATACTATTTGGAGGTAGAGCCTTTATAGGTAATTAGGTCATAGGTGGAGCCCTCATGAATGGGATTAATGATACGATATTCATTTATTTAAATATGTATTTATTTCTTTATTTATTTTTAAGTTTTAATTCTAGTATAGTTAACATACAGGGTTATATCAGTTTCAAGTTTACAATATAGTGATTCAACAATTCTATGCAATACTCAGTGCTCATCGTGGTAAGTGTACTCTTAATTCCCTTCACCGATCTCACCCATTCCCCCACCCACCTTCCCTTGGTAATGTCCTTATTTTTTAAAACTGGCAAGACATGGGATGCCTCTCTCTGTTCTCTGCCAAGTGAGGACACAATACGCCATCAGTCTGCAACCCAGGAAAAGGGTCTCACCAGAACCCAACTTTGCTGGCACAATGATCTCAGACTTCCAGACTCCAGAACTGTGAGAAATACACTTCTGTTGTTTATAAGCCACTGAGACTGTGATACTTTGTTACAGCAGCTGGAACTGACTAAAGCAAGGCTATTCTAAAATAACCAAACTCAGTGGTTGTTTAAGAATGAAACCTAATCATGTAGAACAGGTGTAGAGGGATAAGGACATGCCAGTGAGGTG
Source organism: Ailuropoda melanoleuca (assembly GCF_002007445.2). Lineage (NCBI taxonomy): Eukaryota > Metazoa > Chordata > Mammalia > Carnivora > Ursidae > Ailuropoda > Ailuropoda melanoleuca. The sequence goes on along the minus strand of NC_048221.1, from coordinate 60,020,391 downwards.
AAGGGGATAACTGGGACTGGGGAGACCCTCAGGAGTAGGAGAATAACATTTGGGGTCAAAGAGACCTGCGGTTGGATTCCAGTTTATCTTTTCTCCACCTGTCATGAGTTTGGGCAAGTTATTTTGTAACCCTAATGTTTCAGTTTCTTTCTCCATGTGCAACATCGGGGCTGTATAAAAACTAAATGAAATCCATGGAAGTTCCCAAATTCTGTGTAACAGAAGCTCGAGAAAGACAATATGCTGCACAGCTTGATGTAAAGCTGTGTGGGTGTGTTTGTTTAGATTATATTTACTTAGATTTTTAGGGAGTTTGTTGAGGAGGATGGGTATTGGAGAGAAGGGGCTTCCAAGCCACTCTGGGCCTCCCATGAAATGAGATAACATCAAAAGGACTAGAAGTACCTATCAACGGTAAAAGCTCCATAATTGTATTGTAGTAGATGTGCTTTTATCTCGGGGAACATTGATCATGAGTTGGATCAGTGCATCAAATTATTTAAAACAGGGAATCTTTAAAACTGACACACTCATAGCTTTAAACATTTTGTTGTATATCAAGATACTACTTTACATTCATTTGTGAATCTTGTGTTATAGAGTCAAGACTTATTTTTTGAATGTTGCTGTTAATCAAAATTTTACAGACCTAAAGTAGACTAAGAATTTTAAAGACCTGTGAATTTTGCTGAATAAAGTTGCCTTCATAATGTTACAATTTTTCTTCCCAAATATTTACTGTTGTCTTGTTTATAGAGTGAATGCAAATTTTATGGGTCTTGAAACTCATATAATTGTGGGATCTGTTTAGGCAAACTAATACAGGGCATCTGGATGGCTCAGTTGGTTAAATGTCTGCCTTTGGTTGAGAATCGTGATCCCAGGGTCCTGGGATGCAGCCCCGCAGTAGGCCCCCTGATCAGTGGGGAGTCTGCTTCTCTCTCTCCCTCTACCCCTTCCCCTCCTTCCCCAACTCCCCTGCTTGTGTTCTTGCTCTCTCTTAATTAAATAAATAAAATCTTTTTATTTTTTTATTTTATTTTATTATGTTAATCACCATACAGTACATCCCCAGATTCCGATGTAAAGTTTGATGCTTCATTAGTTGCGTATAACACCCAGTGCACCATGCAATACGTGCCCTCCTTACTACCCATCACCAGTCTATCCCATTCCCCCACCCCCTCCCCTCTGAAGTCTTCAGTTTGTTTCTCATAGTCCATAGTCTCTCATGTTTCATTCCCCCTTCTGATTACCCCCCTTTTCTTTATCCCTTTCTTCCCCTACCGATCCTCCTAGTTCTTATGTTCCATAGATGAGAGAAATCATATGATAATTGTCTTTCTCTGCTTGACTTATTTCACTTAGCATTATCTCCTCCAGTGCCGTCCATGTTGCAGCAAATGTTGAGAATTCGTTCTTTCTGATAGCTGAGTAATATTCCATTGTATATATGGACCACAGCTTCTTAATCCAGTCATCTGTTGAAGGGCATCTCGGCTCCTTCCATGATTTGGCTATTGTGGACAATGCAGCTATGAACATTGGGGTGCATATGGCCCTTCTCTTTACTACGTCTGTATCTTTGGGGTAAACACCCAGTAGTGCAATGGCTGGGTCATAGGGTAGTTCAATTTTTAACTTTTTAAGGGACCTCCACACTGTTTTCCAGAGTGGCTGTACCAACTTGCATTCCCACCAACAATGTAGGAGGGATCCCCTTTCTCCACATCCTCTCCAACAATTGTTGTTTCTTGCCTTGTCTATCTTTGCCATTCTAACTGGCGTAAGGTGGTATCTCAGTGTGGTTTTGATTTGAATTTCCCTGATGGCTAATGATTTTGAACATTTTTTCATGTGTCTGTTAGCCATTTGTATGTCTTCATTGGAAAAGTGTCTGTTCATATCTTCTGCCCATTTTATGATTTGTTTATTTGTTTCTCGTGTATTGAGTTTGAGAAGTTCTTTGTAGATCTTGGATACCAGTCCTTTATCTGTGGTGTCCTTTGCAAATATATTCTCCCATTCCGTGGGCTGTCTCTTAGTTTTTTTGACTGTTTCCTTGGCTGTGCAGAAGCTCTTTATCCTGATAAAGTCCCATAAGTTCATTTTATCTTTTATTTCTCTTGCCTTTGGAGATGTGTCGTGAAAAAGGTTGCTCTGGCCGATGTCATAGAAGTTGTTGCCTATGTTCTCCTCTAGAATTTTGATGGATTCCTGTCTCACATTGAGGTCTTTCATCCATTTGGAGTTTATTTTTGTGTATGGTGTGAGAGAGTGGTCAAGTTTCATTCTTTTGCATGTAGCTGTCCAATTTTCCCAGCACCATTTATTGAAGAGACTGTCTTTTTTCCACCGGATGTTTTTTCCTGCTTTATCAAAGATTAGTTGCCCAAAGAGCCGAGGGTCCATTTCTGGGTTCTCTATTCTGTTCCATTGGTCGATGTGTCTGTTTTTGTGCCAGTACCATGCTGTCTTTGTGATCACAGCTTTGTAGTACAGCTCGAAATCCGGCATTGTGATGCCCCCAGCTTTGTTTTTCCTTTTCAACAGTTCCTTGGAGATTCGGGGCCTTTTCTGGTTCCATACAAATTTAAGGACTATTTGTTCCAGTTCTTTGAAAAATGTCCTCGGTATTTTGATCGGGATAGCATTGAAAGTGTAGATTGCTCTGGGTAGTATGGACATTTTAACTATGTTAATTCTTCCAATCCATGAGCATGGAATATTTTTCCATCTTTTTATGTCTTCCTCAATATCTTTCAAAAGTGATCTATAGTTTCTAGCATATAGGTCCTTTACGTCTCTGGTTAAGTTAATTCCAAGGTAACGCATGGTTTTTGGTGTTATTGTAAATGGGATGGATTCCCTAATTTCTCTTTCTTCAGTCTCGTTATTCGTGTATAGAAATGCAACTGATTTCTGGGCATTGATTTTGTATCCTGCCACCTTACTGAATTGTTCTATAACTTCTAATAGTTTGGGAGTGGATTCCTTTGGGTTTTCCATATAGAGTATCATGTCATCTGCAAAGAGAGACAGTTTGACTTCTTCTTTGCCGATTTGGATACCTTTGATCCCTTTTTGTCTTCTGATTGCTGTTGCAAGGACTTCTAGTACTATGTTGAATAATAGTGGCGAGAGTGGGCATCCTTGTCGTGTTCCTGATCTTAAGGGAAAGGCTTCCAGCTTTTCCCCATTGAGAATAATGCTTGCAGTAGGCTTTTCATAGATGGCTTTTATGAGATTGAGAAATGTACCCTCTATTCCTACACTCTGAAGGGTTTTAATCAGGAAAGGATGCTGTATTTTGTCAAATGCTTTTTCTGCATCAATTGAGAGGATCATATGGTTCTTGAGTCTTTTCTTGTTGATATGATGTATCACATTGATTGATTTGCGAGTGTTGAACCATGCTTGCATCCCAGGTATGAATCCCACTTGGTCATGATGGATAATCCTTTTAATGTACTGTTGGATTCTATTAGCAAGGATCTTGTTGAGGATTTTGGCATCCATATTCATTAGAGAAATCGGTCTGTAATTCTCCTTTTTGAGGGGGTCTTTGCCTGGTTTGGGGATCAAGGTAATATTAGCCTCATAGAATGAGTTTGGTAGCTTTCCTTCTGTTTCTATTTTTTGAAATAGCTTTAGGAGAATAGGTATTATTTCTTCTTTGAATGTTTGGTAGAATTCCCCAGGAAAACCGTCTGGGCCTGGAGTTTTATTATTTGGAAGGTTGTTTATCACTGACTCAATTTCTTCATAGTTAATTGGCCTATTTAAGAAATCTATTTCTTCCTGTTTCAGTCTTGGTAGTTTATAGGTTTCCAGGAAGGCCTCCATCTCTTCCAGATTGTTTAGTTTTTTGGCATATAGCTGTTGATAAAAGTTTCTAATAATCCTTGCAATTTCAATGGTGCTGGTCGTGACCTCTCCCTTTTCAGTCATAATTTTAATAATCTCAGTCCTTTCTCTTTGTTTTTGGACAAGTTTTGCCAGTGGTCTATCAATTTTATGGATTCTCTCAAAGAACCAGCTTCTAGTCCTGTTGATCTGCTCTACTGTGGTTCTGGTCTCTAATTCATTGATTTCTGCTCTAATCTTGGTCAACTCCTTCCTTGTCAGTGGGTTAGGCCTGTCCCTCTGTTGCTGTTCCAGTTTCTTGAGGTGAGAATATAGAAACTGCATTTTAGATTTTTCTATTCTTTTGAGTGAGGCTTGGATGGCTATGTATTTCCCCCTTAGGACTGCCTTTGCAGTATCCCATAGGTTTTGGACCGTTGTGTATTCATTCTCGTTGGTCTCCATAAATTGTTTAATTTGTTTTTTGATTTCCTGGTTTATCGAGTCATTCTTGAGCAGGATGGTTCTTAGCCTCCAAGTGTTTGAGTTTCTTCCAGGTTTTTCCTTGTGGTTGAGTTCCAATTTCAGAGCGTTGTGGTCTGAGAATATGCAGGGGATAATTTCAATCTTTTGGTATTGGCTGAGACCTGTTTTGTGTCCCAGAGCATGATCTATTCTTGAGAATGTTCCATGGGCATTTGAATAGAATGAGTATTCTTTGGTTCTGGGGTGTAGTGTTCTATATATATCTATGAGGTCCAACTCGTCGAGTATGGCATTCAAAGCCTTTGATTCTTTGCTTAGTTTTTGCCAGGGTGTTCTGTCTATTTCTGATAGTGGGGTGTTGAGGTCCCCTACTATTACTGTGTTCTTATCTATATGTCTCTTTATTTTGGTTAAGAGTTGGCTTGTGTATCTTGCTGCTCCCCTGTTGGGGGCATATATATTAATAATTGTCATATCCACTTGTTGAATACTTCCTTTAAGAATAATATAGTGCCCTTCTGTATCTCTCTCTATGGCCTCTAGTTTAAAATCCAGTCTATCTGATATGAGAATTGCTACTCCAGCTTTCTTTTGAGGTCCATTTGCGTGGAAGATGGTACTCCATCCCCTTACTCTAAGTCTGAATGCATCTTTGGGTTCAAAATGAGTCTCTTGTAGACAGCAAATGGATGGGTCATGTCTTTTTATCCAATCTGCAACCCTGTGGCGTTTTATGGGAGAGTTTAAGCCATTTAGATTGATAGAGATTATTGACAGATATGATTTTAATGATGCCATTTCTCTTTAAAGTCTTTGTATCGGTTGTGACTTGCTGCTCTGTATCACTCTTGGGGCCTTTTTACCTTTATAGAGCCCCCCTTAATATCTCCTGTAGGGCTGGTTTCGTGGTTACGAAATTGGTTAATGATTGGCGATTTTGGAACGTCTTTATTTCTCCATCAATTCTGAATGACAGCTTTGCTGGATAAAGGATCCTTGGCTGCATGTTTTTCTCTGAAAGAGCTTTAAAAATGCCCCCCCAAGCCTTTCTCTCATTCCAGGTCTCTGTAGACAGGTCTGACGTAATCCTGATACCTTTGCCTTGGTACGTGAGAAATTTCTTTGCCCTGGCCGCTTTCAATACTGTATCCTTGGATCTAATATTTGCGAATTGCACTATGACATGCCGTGGCGTAGGTTTGTCCTGGTTGAGCTTGGATGGGGTCCTCTCTGCCTCTTGGACACGAATGCTTGTTTCCCTTGCTAGATTAGGGAAGTTTTCAGCTACAATTTGTTCAAATATCTCTTCTAGACCTCTGTTTTTCTCCACCCCTTCAGGGATGCCGATGATTCTGACATTGGATCGTTTCATAGAGTCAGTAATCTCCCGTAATCTACATTCGTGGGCGTGGATTTTTTTAAGACCAGCTTCTATTTTCGTTTTTTCTTCTACTAACCCATCCTCCAATTCGCTAACGCGTTCCTCTGCCTCGGTGACCCTGGCCGTCAGAGCCTCTAGTTTTGACTGTATTTGGCCCATAGAATTTTTAATTTCTGTCAGATTCGCTCTCATTTCTGCCCTTAGGGATTCTATATTCTCAGCAACGCTTTCTCTGATGCTTTTTTCAAGTTTACTCATCATCTTGACCATTGTTGCTCTGAATTCCATTTCTGATAATTGGGATACATCCATATGTATTAATTCTGTGGCCGAGGCCAATTCTGTGGCAGAGGCCACAGACTCATTATCTTTTCTTTGCTGGGGGGGACTTCTCCTTCTCGTCATTCTGATGAAGAGAGATTGCAGGGTTGTCCAGAGCCCAAGTGTTGACTGGGACCCAGGCCGTGCGCCCTTGTTTTATAGAGATCTTAGGGATGTGGGCTTCTTCCTTAAAGAGTTTATTTATTTATTTGAGAGAGAGAGAGACAGTCAGCAAGAAAGGGAACCCAAGCAGAGGAGTGGGAGAGGAAGAAGCAGGTTCCCGGTGGAGAAGCCCGATGAGGGACTCCTTTCCGGAACGTTGTAAACACACCCTAATCCGAAGACAGGTGCTTGGTGACTGCGCCACTCAGGCGCTCCGGGTTGTGGGCTTCTTGATTTTTCAGCCTGCCTTCTGGGGGAGGGGCCTGCCTGCCGGTACTCAGAAAACCCTGTTTGGGTAGAGTCTCTGTGTCCCTTGCGAGGGGGGATGGGGATGGGCACCCTGTGAGCCGGTATTTCCGGGCTTTTGTTCTCTGGCGGCTTTCCCTGGCGGTTTGCTATGCCTCTTCTGAGAGAGCAGCAGCGGCTGAAATTCAGCCTCTGTCTCAGAACAGAGGGATCGCGGATCGTTCTCCACTGATGTTCTGGCCACTTTAACTCTGTTTCTGTTGGTGCTGCTCAACCCTGCAGCATCCCGGGCTGTGCGCCCCACACCCGGCGTCCCAGCCCTCACTTCCAGGGCCGGCACGTCTCTGTCCTTTGTGTTTCCAACCCCGCCAGCCGCCAGCCGCCCCGCGCGGGCTCCCGGAGCTCCCCGTCTCAGTCTGGTGTCTCACGGGTGCTGACCGCGAGTCCGCCTGCTCCCCCGTGCAGGTGGCCCTCCAGCCGCCAGCCGCCCCGCGGACGCTCCCGGAGCTCCCGGTCTCAGCCTCGATCCAGTGAGCACACCGGAGCTCCGGAGCTCCGTGAGATGCTTGGTGGTGCACGCTCCCGGCTCACGGACTCAGTCTGCCGTTTCCAGAGTGCGGGTCCGCGGTCCGCCCGCTCCCCGGTGCAGGTGGCCCGCCAGCCGCCCTGCGCGCGCGCTCCTGGAGCTCGCGTTCTAAGTCTGTTGTCTCGCGGGTGCCGTCCGCGAGTCCGCCTGCTCCCCCGTGCAGGTGGCCCGCCAACCGCCAGCCGTCCCGCGTGCGCTCCCGGAGCTCCCTTCTCAGCCTGCTGTCTCAAGCGTGCGGGTCCGCGGTCTGTCCGCTCCCCCTTGCAGGTGGCTACCGCTTCCCGGCGCCCTGACACGGCGGCTCCCTCCCCCTTCTGTTTAGCTTCCGATATCTGTGCGCGGTTTCACGGCTCCCCGCTTCGTACCTCGATACTCAGCGCTGGAGATGTTCATTTGTAGAGATCCAGATGTATCTTCCTGCGTCTCAGGCTGATTCCGTGGATGTTCCTGCTGGTCTGGTACCTATCCAGCTCAACTCAGGGGACCGGCTGAAAAAGGGGTCCCCTACTCCTCCGCCATCTTAACCTCCTCCTTAAAAAAGAAAGAAAACTAATACAGATTTGTGAAAACAAAATTTGGTAAGAAAGTGAATATGTATTTAGAAGGGGAAAAAAATCACAATAAATTAAGGTTTTTCAAGGAGCTGATAAATACCACAAAATTACTAAATTGTCCGAAAGTAATTTTTAATAACCAACTAATCAGTATAAATCTATACTTGTTTCTATATGTTGGGCTGCATTATTTTGATTACCTCTTCATATGACAATACTTTTGTAATATCACTGATTGCAAAGAGAATAAAAAGATCACTAATCATTCCTCTAGAATTATTAATTAATATTTTATCTTCATCATTGAGCTGTCAGCTTTACAAATAATTATTAGTTATGACATAAACATATTTAGCATTACTATCAAATTTATATAGGACATTTTGAGTTTTCTGGAAAAGTGATTAATCTTAAATACTCTACGGATTGATGATACACATTAACCACATTTTCCGTATGCTCTTGTTATTACGGGGTTATAGGATTTTTGACAGGTCTAAGGCTTTACAGACTTTCTACAGACCAGCTTCTGGCTTTATACATTTCAGATCTACCCACATGCTTCCGGTGCCGAGACAAATTCTGATGCCTTTGTGATGGGTGGTGAGTCAGTCAAAGGACTGCAGTACTCCTCTTGGAAGTATTCTTACAGCAAGGTAGTTAACAATAACTTCACATTTGTACAAACAAAATCTGGCTTCAGGCAACGCAAATATACTGCATGAAACCCAAATGAATGTACTCCCGACCAAACAACCCTTAGCTAGATTTCAGTGTCTGCTCCATTCCAACACCACACACTTAAAGGTAAAGCACAATCAAAGGTAACTAGGAGTGGAACAACTTGTAATTGAAATATTTTACTTACACAAACTTAACAAAATCACATTGTTAAGCCCTCCCTCGGGACTCGAAAGGAACTTGCACAGATGAGAGATCCTAAAAACTAAGCTTAATTCCCTTCATGTTACATCTGCTTCTGCCCATTCCTTATTTAGAAGAAATATTAAAAAACAAAACAAAAAAACAAAAACAAAACCCCCATTTATTCTTTCTAAGATGCTATAATTTGCTTTTTATAGAAAAAATAATTCTTTTATTTTATAAAATTCCATTGGTTTATGTATTATCTAGTGGAATTACATTCAAATAGTAACATGTATTATAGATGCAACATTTAGAGACAAATATAACCAATTCTGTGTGTGTGTGTGTGTGTGTGTGTGTGTGTGAATAAAGAACGATCTCCCTATATATACCATGGGATACTTAATACTCAACAATGAGAAGGAATAAACTTTTGATACATGGGACTACATGGATGATTCTTAAACTAATTATACTGAGTGAAAGAACTCAGACATGAAAGAGCACATATCGTATGGTTCTATTTATATAAAACTGTACAAGATACAAACTACAGTCACAAAAAGCAGGTAGTCGTTATCAAGCGGCCTGGAAGACATGCATAGGTAGGATTACAATCAGGAAGGAGGATACTTTTGAGTGTGATAGATATGTTCACAATCTTGACTGTGGCAATAGCTTCTCAGGTTTATATGTGTGTCAAAACTTACTACATTGTCCTCTTTAAAAATATGCAGTTTTTAAAATGTCAATTATGTCTCAGTAAAACTTTTAAAAATGTTTGGTCTGCTTGCCAAAGGAGGAGACGAATTATACGCCAAAGACAGACACTGAAGTCCTTGGGTAGCACGTTCCATAAAGAACCATGAGACAGTGCCTGGGTATACATGCTGTTTCAGGGGAGGCTGAATATGCATCTAGATGACAAATGTGCTGATATGGGGGCACTCTACTCTGACATCAGGTTTAATACCCTGGCAAGTTCACCAGGTAAAGGATTTCATACACCACTGGGATGGCACTTGGAAGCTTGGAAGAAGGAATGTCCCACAGTAAGTAGAGACTGTGGCAGACTGTGGAGGAAGGAATCAAGATGCTCCAAGCAGCAGGCATGCTATAATGGATTTATGATATAAGTTCAGAGAACCTACCAGGTGACTCTCTTCCTAAATAATTCCCAGAGATACTCTGTTTACCAAGGCAATAAGAAATGTATAGGTAAATGGGTCACCATTATTCATGGGTAGCTCAAAGGCAGTTATTCTCTGTAGGACAGGCATGATGGTAAGAGATACTGTAATAGAACTGGGCTCCTCAGTAACAGTGAATATAATATTTTAATTATTTCACATCCTGTTATTACTGTAAATGGGAAAATCCAAGAACCATGACTGATAAGGGCATGGATGTCCCAAACTCAGACCTCAGGAATAAAAGATAAGGTCATTCCATGAGGCAAGACAACTTGATCAACTAGCCATAGAGAAGGGAAATCTAGGGATGGGTGGCCTCAGGAATGCAGTAATGGTGCTTGTAGTTTGCCCCAGAAACACTTTTCTTACAAGTTTCCTAGAAATTACAACTAACTGGAATCCTGAAGAAGCAGGGACTGGGTGAAATAAACTCAATCTAAGAAAAAGATGGATTTAAGTCATGCAAATTTTGGACTATAACATTTGCTGTGGGTGTTCTGCTCAGATGAGGTATTGAATGTTGGTTGCCAATAGCTCTGAAGCTCTATTCTCCGGAGAACCATCTCTTGCTGAATAACAGCCACCTCACCGCAAGGCTACCCTCCCCTCACTCACCCCTAAAGAGACCACTTGCCAATGATTGATTGACTTGGGGAAATAAAGGTTCCTTGACTCAAGATGGAAACAATTTTGTAGTGCCATTGATAGGATGAACTGAGAGCACATTCTCACTCATTTTCTTCCTCCTATCTTGTTTCCCTCATTCTACCTCTCCAAAATTACTTACTCAAGAATCTCTGTCTTGGGCTTTGCTTTTAGGAAATTAGATGTAAGACAATGGGTTTCCACATTTTAGTTGTGTGAGCGTCAGTTCACAATTTCTTTAGAATTGTTTTAGCTCTGTCAGCCAATCTCCTGGAGGGTTATGTGATCAAATGTGTGGATTAACAAAGGCTGAACCTCAAGCAGACACTAGGGAAGCACTAAACCCAAGTAATAGTTTTAGCTTTTCATTCATAGAAACTTCCATGTGATGTTAAACCCTGGAAAAATAATTTAATTGGAAACTCTGTTTTCATTAGTGATAAAGTAGTTTCATGAAAATTAGGTAGAAATAATTTATGAATAAAAATCCTTTTATACAGAAAATGCTTTTTGTAAATGCTAAGTACACAAAATACTAAAATAATAGCAATAAACTTTTCATTTGTGAGTATCAGTTCCTCCAAAGGGAGCACCAAGACTATTGCCTGATACTGTGAAGTGCTCTCCTGTTGTCCCTGCATGGGTCAACTATGCATAATCTGGTGTGTTTCAAGGGAGCCAGATCTCATGGGGCCTGCCATTTCCATGTTATTCAAAAGACTTATTCGTTGTTCAAATAATTAGTTAAAAAATTATTAAGGGATGTGAAAAGTACTCCATTATAATCCATTTGGGCAATGCAGCTTGAAAATGATACTATATACTATAATAGCAGACTTTCTGGATAAATAAAGGTATCTGTAAAGTCTATCAACTTTTACCTTTCTTTAAAAAGTAAAAATTAGGTGTAAACCATATATCCAATTAATGTAGTTTTGTTTAATAAATTATGGAAAATTCAGTCCAATAAAGTATTTCATGGCCATTAAAAATCAAGTTATGGAAAAATACGTGATAATATGAGAACTCTGTGTATTCACTGGGTAAATCAAGTTACAGAATAATATGTAAACCTTAACCTTTTTTACATAATAAAGTAAATTATAAGGTTTCCAAATATGTGAGTGTGTATGTGTTTGTGTATATATAAATGTGCACATATACATATATGTTAATATATATGTATATATTAAATATATATTTATAAACATATATATATTCAATAGATGTCTACATTTTGAAGAGCCTTTTATTTCTTCCTGCTCCTTTCTTTCTCCCCTGCAATTGGTACAACCCTCTTTCTTTAGCACCACCCTGTGCTTAATTAAATCATAAAATATTAGATTAGAAAGATTCCTAGTTATTCACTAGTATAAGTCAAAACCACATATGTGATGTGGATCCATTTGACCTTCATTGACAATTTCAGGAGTAGTGAGTGCAAAATTTTACCTGGTGGCATATTCTTGCGACTTCTTCCTTGGGTATTTTCTTTCCTCTTAACTGCTCTGATGATGAAGATGATGATTTCATATCACATGACTACCTGCAATTAGTCTTCAGATTTTTCACTCAGAAGTACAACAGCCTCCAAAAACATTTGCAGGTAAAATCCTTCTTTTCTTCAATGTGTCTTAATAATCTTTGTTTCTCCAGCTGCACTAAAATATCAAGCTGTATTTGAAAACTTGTAGAGACTTTGGACATAAGCTAACTGCCAGGAAAATTGTAAGGAAGTTATTTCATATATGTTTTCTATGATAAAAAGCCTAAACTGGCATGGAAGCCATAAAAAACAGGTGAGAAAGAGAGAAGAAGAGGCTCTATGAGCCTAAATCTAATTAGTATTTTTAATAATAAAAAACATTATTTATGGGTGCCCTTAATACTTAAAGAAAGTTATATTTAGAGGAAAACTTTCATAACTAGGCTAATAGGAGCCTGAAGTTATTTGACAAGTCAGGACTCGGAGACCTGCTCTACTTAGCTTAGGGACAAAAAATCATTGTTTGTGGAGGATCCCTTCTGTGTGGGATAGACCTGATAGCACCAGACAAGGTCCCCTTTGTAACCTTTAGGGAAAAAAAACAGATAATTTACAAAAACTAATTTTAAAGACTCCAGGGTATTAGGGAATCAATGAAAACTGGATGAAATACAATTCCATAGAGAAGAACCCTCCCCAGATAAGCTGTGAGTGAAATGTTGCTAGTTCTCTTCCTGTCCAGGTCACTGTCAGTTATGGCCCTGAGCTGCAGAAATTGGGCTTAGCCTGAAAAAGCCTCAGGGGTTGGGGGAATGGGGGGTGAGGAGAGGGGGGAATGGGGGGGCGGGGTGGGAAACTTTGAACAAACGGGAATAAAGGGGAAGACGGGGAAATTTGAGCAACCTGGAATAAGAGTCTCATTTTATTCATGAAATGCTTGCTGAATTCTAAGCCTGCTCTGGAGGTTAGAGAGGGAAGGTAGAGGCTCTCATGGTGGGCAGAATTCCAAAGACCTCTGTGGCTCCAACATCCTATCCCTTGGTTATTCAATCAAATCACAATCTGGGTGCTACCGTGAGGTTACTTAGTATATCTAATTAAGGTTATACATAAATTGACCTTAAAAGGGGGAGATTACCTTGGATTATCCAAATGAGCCAAATGCAATCACTGAAACCCATAACATCAGAAAAGGAAGACAGAAGAGTCTGTTAGAAAAAAATGTGGCAACACAGGGATGCAGAGGATAGGTGAGGCAGAAAGAAGGTAGGAGAGTGTCTAAACATTCAAGGACTTGGCCACCATTGCTGTCTTTAAAGATGAAGGAAGAGAGCCACAAGCCAAGGAGTACAGCACCTTCTCTAACTGAGAGCAACCTCTGCCCGACAGCTAGCAAGGAACCTCAGATCTACAGCTCCAAGGGACTGTTGAAAAGGAAAAACAAAGCTGGGGGCATCACAATGCCGGATTTCGAGCTGTACTACAAAGCTGTGATCACAAAGACAGCATGGTACTGGCACAAAAACAGACACATGGACCAATGGAACAGAATAGAGAACCCAGAAATGGACCCTCGGCTCTTTGGGCAACTAATCTTTGATAAAGCAGGAAAAAACATCCGGTGGAAAAAAGACAGTCTCTTCAATAAATGGTGCTGGGAAAATTGGACAGCTACATGCAAAAGAATGAAACTTGACCACTCTCTCACACCATACACAAAAATAAACTCCAAATGGATGAAAGACCTCAATGTGAGACAGGAATCCATCAAAATTCTAGAGGAGAACATAGGCAACAACTTCTATGACATCGGCCAGAGCAACCTTTTTCACGACACATCTCCAAAGGCAAGAGAAATAAAAGATAAAATGAACTTATGGGACTTTATCAGGATAAAGAGCTTCTGCACAGCCAAGGAAACAGTCAAAAAAACTAAGAGACAGCCCACGGAATGGGAGAATATATTTGCAAAGGACACCACAGATAAAGGACTGGTATCCAAGATCTACAAAGAACTTCTCAAACTCAATACACGAGAAACAAATAAACAAATCATAAAATGGGCAGAAGATATGAACAGACACTTTTCCAATGAAGACATACAAATGGCTAACAGACACATGAAAAAATGTTCAAAATCATTAGCCATCAGGGAAATTCAAATCAAAACCACACTGAGATACCACCTTACGCCAGTTAGAATGGCAAAGATAGACAAGGCAAGAAACAACAATTGTTGGAGAGGATGTGGAGAAAGGGGATCCCTCCTACATTGTTGGTGGGAATGCAAGTTGGTACAGCCACTCTGGAAAACAGTGTGGAGGTCCCTTAAAAAGTTAAAAATTGAACTACCCTATGACCCAGCCATTGCACTACTGGGTGTTTACCCCAAAGATACAGACGTAGTAAAGAGAAGGGCCATATGCACCCCAATGTTCATAGCTGCATTGTCCACAATAGCCAAATCATGGAAGGAGCCGAGATGCCCTTCAACAGATGACTGGATTAAGAAGCTGTGGTCCATATATACAATGGAATATTACTCAGCTATCAGAAAGAACGAATTCTCAACATTTGCTGCAACATGGACGGCACTGGAGGAGATAATGCTAAGTGAAATAAGTCAAGCAGAGAAAGACAATTATCATATGATTTCTCTCATCTATGGAACATAAGAACTAGGA
>NC_048221.1:59923107-60005335 GCF_002007445.2 Ailuropoda melanoleuca | reverse complement strand
GGGAGGGAGGGGGAGGAAGCAAACAAACTTTGAACAAACGGGAATAAAGGGGAAGACGGGGAAATTTGAGCAACCTGGAATAAGAGTCTCATTTTATTCATGAAATGCTTGCTGAATTCTAAGCCTGCTCTGGAGGTTAGAGAGGGAAGGTAGAGGCTCTCATGGTGGGCAGAATTCCAAAGACCTCTGTGGCTCCAACATCCTATCCCTTGGTTATTCAATCAAATCACAATCTGGGTGCTACCGTGAGGTTACTTAGTATATCTAATTAAGGTTATACATAAATTGACCTTAAAAGGGGGAGATTACCTTGGATTATCCAAATGAGCCAAATGCAATCACTGAATGTCTAAACATTCAAGGACTTGGCCACCATTGCTGTCTTTAAAGATGAAGGAAGAGAGCCACAAGCCAAGGAGTACAGCACCTTCTCTAACTGAGAGCAACCTCTGCCCGACAGCTAGCAAGGAACCTCAGATCTACAGCTCCAAGGGACTGTTGAAAAGGAAAAACAAAGCTGGGGGCATCACAATGCCGGATTTCGAGCTGTACTACAAAGCTGTGATCACAAAGACAGCATGGTACTGGCACAAAAACAGACACATGGACCAATGGAACAGAATAGAGAACCCAGAAATGGACCCTCGGCTCTTTGGGCAACTAATCTTTGATAAAGCAGGAAAAAACATCCGGTGGAAAAAAGACAGTCTCTTCAATAAATGGTGCTGGGAAAATTGGACAGCTACATGCAAAAGAATGAAACTTGACCACTCTCTCACACCATACACAAAAATAAACTCCAAATGGATGAAAGACCTCAATGTGAGACAGGAATCCATCAAAATTCTAGAGGAGAACATAGGCAACAACTTCTATGACATCGGCCAGAGCAACCTTTTTCACGACACATCTCCAAAGGCAAGAGAAATAAAAGATAAAATGAACTTATGGGACTTTATCAGGATAAAGAGCTTCTGCACAGCCAAGGAAACAGTCAAAAAAACTAAGAGACAGCCCACGGAATGGGAGAATATATTTGCAAAGGACACCACAGATAAAGGACTGGTATCCAAGATCTACAAAGAACTTCTCAAACTCAATACACGAGAAACAAATAAACAAATCATAAAATGGGCAGAAGATATGAACAGACACTTTTCCAATGAAGACATACAAATGGCTAACAGACACATGAAAAAATGTTCAAAATCATTAGCCATCAGGGAAATTCAAATCAAAACCACACTGAGATACCACCTTACGCCAGTTAGAATGGCAAAGATAGACAAGGCAAGAAACAACAATTGTTGGAGAGGATGTGGAGAAAGGGGATCCCTCCTACATTGTTGGTGGGAATGCAAGTTGGTACAGCCACTCTGGAAAACAGTGTGGAGGTCCCTTAAAAAGTTAAAAATTGAACTACCCTATGACCCAGCCATTGCACTACTGGGTGTTTACCCCAAAGATACAGACGTAGTAAAGAGAAGGGCCATATGCACCCCAATGTTCATAGCTGCATTGTCCACAATAGCCAAATCATGGAAGGAGCCGAGATGCCCTTCAACAGATGACTGGATTAAGAAGCTGTGGTCCATATATACAATGGAATATTACTCAGCTATCAGAAAGAACGAATTCTCAACATTTGCTGCAACATGGACGGCACTGGAGGAGATAATGCTAAGTGAAATAAGTCAAGCAGAGAAAGACAATTATCATATGATTTCTCTCATCTATGGAACATAAGAACTAGGATGATCGGTAGGGGAAGAAAGGGATAAAGAAAAGGGGGGTAATCAGAAGGGGGAATGAAACATGAGAGACTATGGACTATGAGAAACAAACTGAAGACTTCAGAGGGGAGGGGGTGGGGGAAGGGGATAGACTGGTGATGGGTAGTAAGGAGGGCACGTATTGCATGGTGCACTGGGTGTTATACGCAACTAATGAAGCATCAAACTTTACATCGGAATTTGTGGATGTACTGTATGGTGATTAACATAATATAATAAAATAAAATTAAAAAAAAAAAAGGGGGCTGACTTCTGCCATCAACTTGAAAGAATTTGAAAATGAATTCTTCCCTAGAGCCTCCAGGAAGGAACAAGGTCGGCAGACAACTTGATTTTGGCCTTCTGAAACCCAAAGCAAAGAACTACTTGAGCCATGCTGGGCCTAGATTTGTAACCTATACAGCTGTGAGATAAATGGGTATTATTTTAAGCTGCCAAATTTATGATGGTTCTTTATGAAAGCAATAGGCATCAAATACAAATTTTGGTGCTGTGAGTGGGGTGCTGCTACAACAAATGTCTAAGACTGTGGAAGTGGATTTGAAATTGGGCACAGGGGAGGCTAGATGAATTCTGAGGATCAGATTAGACAAAGCCTAGACTGCCTTAAATAGAAATATATGTAGAAATATGGATTAAAGATGCTGCTCATTCAGAGCTGAACAAGAAGTGAGGCATACGTTATTAGAAACAGGGATCTTTGTTACACACCAGCAGAGAGCTTAGAAGAGTCATGCCTGTAGTTATAGGGAAAGCAGAATGTGTAAACGATGAAATTGGATACTTAGCTGAGGAGATTTCCAGCACAGTGCAGTAGGAGCAGTCTGGTTTCTTCTTGCCACTGACAGTAAAATGCATGAAGAGGAGAATAAAAGGAATAGCCAAAGAAGAAAAAGAAAAAGAAAAAGGAAAAAACAAAAGGAAAGGAAAGGAAAGAAAGAAGAAAAAGAGAAAGAAAGAAAGAAAGAAAGAAAGAAAGAAAGAAAGAAAGAATAAAGAAAGAAAGAAGGAAAGAAAGAAAGAAAGAATAAAGAAAGAAAGAAGGAAAGAAAGAAAAAGAAAGAAAGAGAAAGAAAACTCATCAGGACTTGATATTTTAGGAAATTCTTAGCTTTCTCATTTGACAAAGATGCTAAAATTAAGAGATGCTTTGCCTGGAAAATGTGCTCTATAGAAAAAGTTGAGGGTGTGACTCTATAATCCTTTCCTGAACACTCAGGAAGCTCAAAATTTAAAGAGAAGCAATGGAAGAAAAAGAAAGGCAGATCTGTGAAAGTCAGAGAGATTTGAAGTGTGAGAAAGACTTCAATCACAGTTTCTGGCTTTGAAGATGGAGAAATGGGGTCATAAGCCGAGGCATGCGGGTAGCCTCTGGAAGCTGAGAACAACCCCCAGCAAGAGCCAGCAAGAGGACCTTGGTCCTAAATCCAGAAGGAGCTTAATTCTGCCAATAACTTGAATGAGACTGGAAGCAAATTATCCCCTTGGCTAGGCAATATCTTGGTTTTGGTTTTAGGGGATCTAGAGCATAGAAACAAGACAGGCCTGCCAGATTTCTGAGCTGTAGAACTATAGGATAGTAAATTTCCATTGTTTTTAGCTGCTAAGGTTGTAATTTGTTACCCCAGCATTGAAAAACTAATATACATATGGAAGGCAGAATAAAACCCTCCATGGTCTTGCAAAATTAGGATACAGAAGCCAAACCAGAGGAAGGGCCTTGCTTCAAACATATGGCTCAACTCTCTGAATATATCTTCCAATTTGAAAAGCTGTGCAAACTGGAGACCTAAGAGCTATGATGAGAGTATCTGGAGTGAAGAGTTGGATCCCCTGCAGCCTTTCAGGGCTTCATAGAGAGAGAAGTGCCAGAGCCTCAGTCAAAAGTCCTTGCAGCAGAGGTAACAGAGGATGACTGAATTTAATTCAAGCTGTAACTCAGCTCCAGCTTATCTCAATTACTGATCAGGTAAACATACTCTCTATGATTACTAAGAAAGGAGAGATCCTCTTTGTTGGAAGACAACATCATCAGGACCCCTGATGCACAATGTCTGGTAGAAAAATGTAAAAATGTAAAAATACAATTATAGACATATAAAACATAACCACAAATACAGAAAAAAACCTAGGTAGTAAAAGCAAATGTACAATTGATCCAGATAATGAAGCAGCATCCAAGGAATTTAAAATAACTTTGACTGATATGTTAAAGAAAGGAAGGGGAAAAGCTGGACAAAATAGATGAAAAGAGAAGGAATTTTCACAAGCCATTAGAAAACACAAGATCAAAAGGATATTGTAGACATGAAATATGCAACAACCCAAATTAAGAATCCAGTGGGTAGGTTCAACAGCAGATTGAATGCAATAGATTACAGGATCAGTAAACTAAAAGAGTCAAGGAGAATATTCAATCTGAAGAAGAGAGTAACACCGGAAAAACAGCTGAACATAACCTAAATTGATGTGAAATAAACCCCAAAGGTCTAACATACTTGCATGTAGAAATCTCAGGATGAGAGGAGAGTGAAGGCAGAAAAATTATTATTCAAAAGATGATAACTAAGAATTTCATAAATTTATGAAAGATGTTGGCCCACACATTCATTAAGTTTGGCAAACACCAAGAAACATAAATATTAACACACACGCGCGCGCACACACACACACACACTTAGCACATCTACATCAAAGTGCCAAATACTGAAGTAAAAGCAATCAGATTAAAAGGATGCAGTATCGGGGTACCTGGCTGGATCAGCTGGCTAAGCAGTCAACTCTTGATTTCATTTCAGGTCATGATCTCAGGGTCTTGGGATAGAATCCTGCCTTGGACTCTGTGCTCAGTGGGGAGTCTGCTTGAGGATTCTCTCCTTGTCCCTCTGCCCTTCCCTATGCTCTCTCTCTTTCTCACAAATAAATAAATTAATATTTAAGAAAAAGTAAAAGGATACAGTATCTTCAATGGAGAAATAAAAAAGTGAGTGACTGACGTTTGAGAAGACATGATATAAGATAGAAGCAGCCAGAAGAAAAGTTATACATTTTTTTAAGAAGTACTAGAGCAGAAAAAAAAAAGAGCTGCTAACCTAAAACAAGCTACCCAGAAAAATAACCTGCAAAAATAAAAATTAAATGAAATGTTTCACATAAACATAAATGAAAGCTGAAAGATTTAGAAACCGGGAGACTTGCACTGCAAGAATATCAAAGGAAATTCTTTAGACCGTAGGAAAGTGATACCACCTGAAAGTACAATCCCTCAAGAATAAGGAGTACAATACTGGACCAAAATGTTTGTAAATATAACTGATATTCATTTTTCAGAGTAATAGGTAATTTATGTAACTAAAAAAACATGCATAAACTAAAATCCCTTACAAAAATGATGTGACAACAGTGGGGTAAATGTTAATTAAGGGTTCTGAGGTTCAGAGGTGCCTGGAGCTGTTGGTCGAGCACCCAACTCTTGGTTTGGTCTCAGGCCATGATCTCAGGGTCATGGGATCCAGCCCCTCATCAGGCTCTGTGCTGGGCAGGGAGCCTGCTTGAGATTCTCTTTCTCCCTCTCCTTCTCCCCCTCCCCGCCCCTGCTCTCTCTTTCTCTCTAAATAAATAAATTAATTAAGGTTTTGAGCTTCTGGCAATGCAGACATAAAGGTAAAAGAAAAAATTTATATTCTACTGTAAAAAGTCAAGGACATATGTGGCAATATATATGGTAATCATGAAAATAATAGTAAAATAATGGATTTCCAGCAAGTTAATAGAAGAAAATGGAATTATAACAAATATTTGATAATCCTTAAAAAAGGCAAGAACTAAGGAAATGAGGAATATAAAAGAGATAGGCCAATTTCAAAAAGAAATTGTAAGAATGTGTAAACCTAAACGACAATTCATTGGATCCCTTATTACAGACCTATTCCTCCAGCTCTGTCCAGCTCAGCCACTCTTTTACAGTGGGATTGTCTATGGAAAGAAAAGCCCCAAATGGCCAGAAAGTATTCACAGCTTCCAGAGCAGTGGAACCCTTACCGTGTTCTTTTTTGGGTATGCACACCCCCCAAATCTGCTGCAGGAAGTAGGCTTTTAATGAAGACTTAAGTTTTTTGTTATTTTTTAAATAAACTTTTCATTTTAGAAGCATTTTACAAAATTACAGAAAACTGCAAAAATAGCACTGAGAATCCCCATAGAGTCCACACCCAGTTTCCTGACATCTTGCATGAGTGTGGTACATTTGACAACCAGTGAACCAATATTGATGTGCTGTTATTAACTAAAGCTCATATTTTAGTTTTTACCTAAAGCTCATATTTTAGTTTTTACCTAATGTCCATTTTCTGTCTCAGGATTCTATCCAGGATACCACATTGCATTTAGTCATCATGTCTCCTTAATCAACTCTTGGGTTTGACAGTTTGACTTTCTGGTTATTGAAGACCATGACAATTTTGATGAAGACTGGTCAAGTATTTTATGGAAAGTCTCACAAGTGGGATTTGTTAAGTATATTCTCATGATTATATTGGGGTTATATTTTGGGGGGGAAAGACCATAGAGTTACATTGCCACTCACATATAGTCATTTTAAATGTACCTCCTATCAACTTAGGACTGTTGAGGTTGACATTAGGCACTACTCTAAACTTACTCTCTGCCCGTCCCCCCTTTATATACTGTCCTATTTGAAGGAACATGACTGTGTACGGCCCACACTCGAGGGGTGAAGACATATGATCCACCTGTTTGAGGGCAGAGAATCTCCATATGTTATTTGGTATTCTTCTGCATGGAAAATTTATCTTCCCCATTTGCTTTATCTATCATCCATCTATCATCTATCTATCTATCTATCTATCTATCTATCTATCTATCTATCATCTATCTATCTATCATCTATCTAATCTATCATCTATTCAATTATTATATTTGCATGGACTCATGGATATTTATTTTATACTTTGGACTATATACATAAGCTTTTATATATTGTGTGCAAAATATTTTCCAGCTTTGACTGCTGGGAGCTCTTTCAGTTGGATCTTGTATCTTTTCGACATACCCCATCACTGTGGGTTTGGGTTTTTATTTAATTATTTAAAAATTTTTTTCAAGGTCTTCCTCAGTTTTTAGTGCTAAAAACCGTTCAAAGCTTATTTTGTATGTTTCTTGCCTTTGTCCTAGAATCCTCTATCTACCCAAGAAGCTCTGCTTTTTTGGTCTTTGTTTTGTTTTTATTATAGGATGATATTAAAAACCAAGGTATGAGTGGGAGATGTTCTCATTACTACTTGGATATTGCTGTTTCCAGACCCTCTCAACTGAAAGAGCAAAGAACTCCAGTATACAGAATTATCTATAATTATTCCTGTATGTAACCAAGTGTATCTATTTTATTTTTTATTTATTTATTTATTTTTTAAGATTTTATTTATTTATTCGACAGAGATAGAGACAGCCAGCAAGAGAGGGAACACAAGCAGAGGGAGTGGGAGAGGAAGAAGCAGGCTCTCAGCAGAGGAGCCTGATGTGGGGCTCGATCCCATAACACCGGGATCATGCCCTGAACCGAAGGCAGACGCTTAACCGCTGTGCCACCCAGGCGCCCCAAAGTGTATCTATTTTAAACTAAACATGAGTTCATACTGATATCTTCAACTCTAATGCATTACCATGTGGATCATTCTAGACTACTCACTTGCTTTTCTGTGATCTGCCACTCCAACAGTGAGAAACTTGGAACCCATCATCTGTCATTTATGTGCTTATTTGCTTGATTCTAGTACACATGCGTAGTGGTATCAGAATTGTTAACCCAAACCCCATAGGAAACAACTTTGTCAAGCAGGGTGCCATGCTATGTCCAGTTTATCTTATTTATGTTTTATAAAGCCCACTATTCTGCAAAGTTTCTTAGGTCAGAAGTGTTTCACCTATCTCCCTGAGGTTAGTTCTTATATTTTTAATATAGCTAGATTGTTTTGTCACATTCTGCATTCACTCCCAAAAGTCCCAAACTCCCTAAATAATTTTTATTTGAATTTATTGAGGTTCATTCATTCTTTGTGCTATAAAGTACTATGGGTTTTTTAAAATGTGTAATCCAAAAATTCAGTACCATACATAATAGTTCCAATGGCAAATAAAATCCCTATGCTTTACCTATTAACTGCCCCTCCTTCTTCCATACCCATGGCAAACTGTGATCTCTATAGTGTTGCCTTTACCAGAATGTCATATAATTGTAACCCTATGTATGTAGTATTTTCAGACAGACTTCTTAATTGTAGCAACATGCACTTAATATCCATCCATGTCCTTTTGTGGCTTGATAGCTAATTTCTTTTAATCATTGTATAATATTCTTTTGGACAGATGTAACATTCTTTATCTATAACCTATTAAAGAGTATCATATTTTTTCAAGTTTGGTAAGATTATGAATAAAGCTGCTAAACAAATTCATGTTTAAGTTTTTATGTGAACATACATTTTAAATAACTTGGGTAAATATTTAGGAGTGTGATTGCAGGATAATATGATTAGACTGTATTTAGCTTTGTAAGAATCTGCAAAACTATCTTCCAAAGTGGCTCTACTGTTTTGCATTCTCATCAGGAATGAATAAAAATTACTCCACCAATTAGTATTGTCAATTTTTTAGATAGTATCTATTTTGATAATATCTTAATACTTAATATTTTGATAGCTATGGTTTCACATTTTTGTTTAAATTTCCAATTGCCTAATGACAAACAATTTTGAACATTCTTTCATACCCTTATGTGCCATCAGTATAACTTCTTTGGAGAGGTATCTGTTCAGAGATTTATCTATATTTTTAATCAGGTTGTTTTCTTATTATTGAGTTTTAAGACGTTTTGGCATATTTTGGATATAAGTCTTTTGTCAGATATGTGTTTTCTAAATACTTTATCCCAGTCTATGGCTTACTTTTTCATTTTTTAAATAACATTTTTTCACAGAGCAGAAGACTTTAATATTAATAAAGTTTAACATATTAATTTTTTATCAAATTGTTCTTTTTGTGTTGTTCCTAAAATTTGTTAGCAAACCTGAGGCTACCTAGACTTTCCCCTATGCTTTCTTCTAGAAGTTTTATAGTTTTGCATTTCACATTTAGGTCTGTGATTCATTTTGACACTTGTGAGAGGTGTAATGTCTGCAAATTGTTTGTTTTTGCATATGGATGTCCAAATTTTCCATAACCATTTGTTGAAAAGACTGTTTTTTTCCCATTGAATTGTCTTTGCTCAACTGTCAAACAGCAATTAACTGTATTTGCATGGGTCTATTTCTGGACTCTCTATTCTGTTCCAGTGATCTTTGTTTCTATTCTTTCGCTCAGTCCATACTGTCTTTCTTAGTATAGTTCCACGGAAGTCTTGAAATTAAGTGGTGTGAATCTTTCAAATATGTTCATCTTCACTATTGTGCTGGCTAATTTAGGTCTTTTGTCTTTCTCTGTGACCTTTAGAATTATTTTTTATTTTCTTGTCTTACTGCACTAGCCAGGACCTATAGTAATATGTTGAATATGATCTTTTCCTTGTACCCAATCATAGGGGGAAAGTACTCAGTTTGTCACTATTAAGTATAATGTCAATCATAGGGTTTTTGTAGATGTTATCAAGTTGACCAAGTGCCCCTCTATTCCTAGTTTGCAAAGAGGTTTTTTTTGGCATTAATGCATATCGGATTTTGTTGAAACTTTTACTGTACCAGTTGATATGTTATATAATTTTTTTCTTTAATCTTTTGATGTGGTGGATTACAATGATTGATTTTCAAATGCTAAACCAGATTTGTGTACCTGGAATGAATCCCACTTGGTTGTGGTACATAATTCTTTTTATACATGGTTAGATTAGATTTGGTGATAATTTGTTTAGAAATTGTACATCTATGTTATAAGAGATAGTAATCTGTAGTTTTACTTTCTTATTATGTTTCTATCTGGTTTTCATATTAGGGTAATGATAGACTCACAGAATGAGTTAAGAAGAGTCATCTTTGTTTCTATTTTCTGCAAGAGTTTGCAGAGATTTTGTAATGATTTCTTCTTTAAATGTTTGGTAAAATTCAGCCATGAATTCATCTAGATTTATTTTGGGAAGGTTATTAGCTAGGGATTAAATCTTGAAATGAGATAAAGATTTGTATTAGTTTCCTAGGGCCACTGTAACAAAGTACCACAACAGGGTGGCTTGAACAACAGAAATGTATTCTCTCAGTCATGTAGGCTAAAATTCTGAAATCAAGACATTGGTGTATCAGTGCTCAGTCTGAAAACTCCAGCACACGATTCTTTCTTGCCACTTCCAGATCCTGGTATCCCCAGGTTTTCCTTGACTGTGATAGTGTTAAGTCCAGTCTATTTCCAGCTTCACATGGCCTTCTTCTCTGTCTGTTTTTTCACTTGACTTTCATCTCTCTATGTGTATGGCCAAATTTACCTTTTTATAAGGACACCAGTCCTATTGGACTAGCCCATCCTAATGACCTCAACTTAACTTGATAACATATGCATAGATCCTGTTTCCAAAAAAGATCACATTCACAGATACCAGGGTTTGAGACTTCAACCTATCTTTTTGGGAACACAGTTCTGTGCAAATCAAGCCATCTGGATTATCCATTTCTCCTTGTGTAAATGTTGGCACTTTAGGTTTTTCAAGGACTTGATCCACTTTCGTTTAAGTTATGAAATTTCTGGGGAGCTTATAGTATTCCTTTATTATTCTTTTATTTTTTTAAATATTTATTTATTTATTTTAGAGAGAGAGAGAAAGAGAGTGAGAAGGGGAGGAGGGACAAAAGGAGAGGAAGAGAGAGAACCTCAAGAAGACTCTGTGCTGAGATGGAGGGCTCGATCCCACAACCCTGAGATCACGACCTGAGCCAAAACCAAGAGTTGGATGCTCAATCAACTGAGCCACGCAGGTGCCCCTCCTTTATTATTCTTTTAACTATAGGATCATTAGTGATGAAATCTCATTCATTTCTGATAGTCATAATTTGTATCTTTGCCCTTCTTTCTTGATTAACTTGAGCAGAGGTTTATCGATCTTATTACTCTTTCAAAGGCACAGCTTTTAATTTTAATTATCTCTTGCTTTCCTGTTAAAAATTTTATTGATTTTTGGTTAATAATTATTTTCTTTCATATGGACGATTAAGACTTACTCTGCTCCTATTTCTTTTCTTTCTTTTTTTTTTAAAGATTTTTAAAATTTATTTGGCAGAGAGAGACAGCCAGCGACAGAGGGAAAACAAGCAGGGGGAGTGGGAGAGGAAGAAGCAGGCTCCCATCGGGACACAGAGCCTGATGTGGGGCTCGATCCCAGGAACCTGGGATCAGGCCCTGAGCCAAAGGCAGACACTTAACGACTGAGTCACCCAGGCGCCCCTCTACTCCTATTTATTTAATTTCCTAAGGTAGAAGTGCAGAGTTTTGATTCTAAATCTTTCTACTTTCCTAACGTATACATTTCATGCTATAAATTTTTCTCACGTACTGCTTTCGCTGCATCCTACAAATTTTGATAAGTTGTATTTTAATTTTCCTTTAGTTCAATATATTTAAAATTTTTTCTTGAGAATTCTTTGATCCATGAATTATTTAGCAGGCTGATGGTTAGTTTTCAAATACTTGGGGAGTTACTATCTCTTTCTGTTATTGGTTTCTAGCTTATTTTCCCTGTGCCCTGAGAAAATAATTTTTAAGGCTTTTATTTTTTAAGCTTGTTAAGGTATTTTTATGGCCCATAATGTGGCCTCTTTAGTGAATGGGTCATACAAGCTTGAGAAAAATATTATTTGACTGTTGCTGGATGGAGT
Source organism: Ailuropoda melanoleuca (assembly GCF_002007445.2). Classification (NCBI taxonomy): domain Eukaryota; kingdom Metazoa; phylum Chordata; class Mammalia; order Carnivora; family Ursidae; genus Ailuropoda; species Ailuropoda melanoleuca. Next base: position 59,993,673 of record NC_048221.1, on the reverse strand, counting down.
ATCTATAAATGTCAAAAAGATTAACAGGGCTGCTCAGGTGAACTTATTTATTTTCTGCCTGCTTGATCAAACTGAATGAGGGGTATAGGAGTCTCTAGCTATAGTAGTGGATTTATCTATTTTTCCCCTTAGTTTTGTCAGTTTTTGTCTCACATGTTTTGCTGCTTTGCTGTTAGGTGCATACATGTCAAGATTATCAAATCCTTTCTGAGAATTGACTTCTTTATCATTATGTCATGCCTTTTTTTTTTTTTTATCCCTGTTCATGTGTCTTGCTCTAAAATCTACTTTGTTTGATGCTGATATAGGTTTTTTGGCTTCCTTCTGATTACTGTTAGCATAGTATATCTCTCTCTCTTCCTTTACTTTTAATTTATCTTGGTCTTTAAAGAGAGTTTCTTATACACAGCAGATAGTTGGCTCTCTTTTTTTAATCCATATGTCAGTTTTGGACTTTTGATTGTTATATTTAGACCACTTCCACTTAAATTGATTATTGATATACTTGGATTATTATCTACCATGTTTGTAACTATTTTTCATTCATTGCCTGTATTCTTTGTTTCTTTCTTCTCTTTTTTATGTCTTCTCTGGCTTTATTTGAACATTTTATATTATTACATTTAATGCCATTTTTCTTTTCCCTGGAGAACATTTTTTTTCTTTTTTTCCCTGAAGAACTTGTTTTAACATTTCTTGCAGGGTAGATCAGCTCTCAATGAATTAACTAAATTTTTGTCTGAGAAAGTTTTTATTTCTCCTTTTGTTGGACGTAGAATTCTAGTTTAGTGTGTGTCGGGGGGTCTTTCTTCCAATAGTTTATTTTCATTCACTTCTTGTTTGCTTGGTTTCTGATGAGGTGTCCAAGGTAATGTGCTTTCCCCCCTTCTGCCTTCTTTCAATATTTTCTCTCTGCCTTTGGTTTGAATATTGTATTAGTCAGGGCTCTTCTGAGAAACAGAACCAATAGGATACACTTATACACACATATATAATATTTTATGTATATATGCACATATACAATATATGGAATAAGAAATTGTTTGATGCAATTATGGAGGCTAGTGAGTCAAAAATCTACAGAACCAACGTCCTAGTTCAAGTTCAAAGGACATCAGGCTGTAGTACAAAAAGGGAAAGCCAATGTTCCAGTTTAGAGTGCTTCCGGAAGAATTCTCTTTTACTGTTTTCGTACTATTCAATCCTTCAGTTGCTTGGATAAGGCCCACCCACGCTATAGAAGGCAATCTGCTTTACTCAGTCTACCAACCTAAAGGTTAATTTTATCTAAAAATGTCCTCACAGAAACATACAAAATAACGGTTGACTAAGTATCTGGGCACCCTGTGATCTATTCAAATTGCCACATAAAATTAACCATCACAAATCCACCCCTTGACAACTTATCACTAATACGTATCTCCTTAAACAATATTTAACGTCCATTAAAGACAAAAATAAAGTCATAATGCTGCCAACTATGGTACAGCTATACGTGCAATAAAAATTTTACTCACCTCTTCTCCAGAATAGAGGTAAAATCCTTGAGTGGCATTTACTCTTTTCATTGATACCTCATACCCTAAATACTTTGATGTAAAGTTAACAACACTTAAATACCAGATACAAAGTCAATACATCTTATATTACATGCAAGGGGATAAGAGAGAAAAAAACAAAGGTATTTGCTATATATATGCACATACAAACATTTTCAGAACAAAATAAAGAGCAATATTCATGACTACCTGAGAAAGCCTTTATTTCTCACTCCTGCAGCTGTCATAAGGTCATAGATTGTATTTAGAATTACTTTCTTCCACCACACATTTAATATTCCCTTTGCCTCCAGCAAGCACCTCAGCAGGTTGTGGTTCTCTACTTGGTGAGGTGACCCAAACTCTCATTCCTGAAGGGTCTGCAACGTTAGTAATCCTGCCTGAATTAGGTTGTTGTAGTTTTCCATTGTCATTAATCATAGCATGGTAATACTAAGAGATACCCTAAGGGGTTTCCTATATTCCAGACATACTCTTCCTTACCTCCATCGTGGTGTAGTAGTCTAACTTCTCCTCCATAGTCAGGACCATAGCTCTGTGTTCCAGTCAGCACCATAACTTCCTTCTTTTTCCACCTACATAGAGGCATAAAGAACTCACGTGGGCTAGTGGCCATCCTGCCTTCCAGTTTAATGGAATCTTTATTGCATTTCTTGGTGGAAGCATTTCTCCCTTTGGAGCTAAGACATCTAGGACAACAGAGTATACACTCACAGGGATAGGAAGCAACAATTTTGCTAGTGGGTCACTAATAGTAATAGTGAGTAATGTCATTCCCATTTCTACCCTTAGATTCCTAGACCTGTGAATCCTGGCTATGGAAGAAACAGTATGGTATATTGTATGCTGGTTCAGAGAATATACATTATCCTGGGGAGCTCTGCAAGGTATTGCTACCCATCTGGGTGCTGTAACTGAGTCTTTAAAAGGTCTTTCCAACATTCCATTAAGCAAGGTGCTTCAGGATAGTGGGGAACATGGTAAGTTGAATTAATTATATCATTAGGGGTCCATAGCCACCCTTTATTTGCTATGAAGTGAGTTTATTGAGCAGAAGAAATGCTGTCTGAAATACAATGACAGGCATCTATAACTTTACAGATAGTACTTTTGGCAGAAGCATTGCATGCAGGGAAGAAAAACTTATATCCAGACTGTGTCTATTTCAGTAGGAACAAAACACTGCCCTTGCCATGATGAAAGTGGTTCAATGTAGTTAACCTATGACCAGGTAGCCGTGGATCACCCCAAGGAATGGTGTCATGTTGAGGACTCAGTATTGATATCTGTTGCAGGTAAATTGGATACTCATCAGTGGCCTTCGCTGGATAAGTCTTGGTGAATAGAAGTCCATATTGCTGAGACCACAAATAACCACCATCCCTCCACTCATAGCTACTTTATTCATGAGTCCATTGAACAATGCCAGGGGTGACTGGGGAAACAGGTTGACTGGCATCCACAGAACAGGTCATCCTATTCACTTGATTATTAAAATCCTTTTTGTCTGAGGTCACCGTTTGGTGAGCATTTACACAGAACTTTAATATCTTTATGAGTTTTTGTGCCTATTCAGAGAGGTCTATGCACATTCTTTTTCTCCAAATATCTTTGTCACCAATTTTCCAATCCTGTTTCTTCTAAGTCCCTCACCATCAAGTCAAACCATTAGCCACAGCTCATGAATTGGTGTATAATCACATGCCTTGCCACTTCTCATTCCAAGGAAAGTGAGCAACCAGGTATGCTGCCAAAATTTCTACCCATTGAGAGGATTCCCTTCACCACTGTCCTACAGGAATATCCCAGAAGGAGGCTGTAATAATGCAGCCATTCATTTTGGGTGGTGTTTGCATATCCTGCAGAGCCTTCTGTAAAGCAGGCCCAAGTCTTCTCTTACACTGTCAACTGATCATAGGGAATTCTCTGTGAGGTCACAGGTGTAGGCTTGGAGACAGAGGCTGTGTAGCAGGTGTCAGACCATGGATATTTGGATGAGTTCCTCATGTAACTCGTGCCTTCAGAACTTGCTGAGGACTGATCATATATTTACCACTTTCATTTGTGATGGGATGCATGCCCAACTTTATGGCCTGGTGAGTCAGATAACACCCAGTTCATGATGGGAAATTCAGGTCAGTTGATAGCTTTGGTGACTGGTTGTTAAGCATTCAGTCTCTATTAAGGCCCCATAGCAGGGCAAGAACTGTTTCTCAAAACAAGACTCATCATCCACAATGTCAGAGATTTGCCACAAAATCCTAAAGGCTTTTGCCATACTCTAATCCACCTATGGGGACGTGTCAAAGACTCAAACAATATTCATATCTGCTGCTGACAGTTTAAGCACCATTGGATCTGCTGGATCATCAGATGGCCCAAGTGGCAGAGCATCTTTCATGGCAGCCTGGACCTGTTGCAGAACCTTCTCTTGTTCTGGGTCCCACTTAAACTAACAGAATTTTAGTTCACTTAATAAATAGGTCCAAGGAATACACCCCAAATTCAAAAAGGGACACTAAGCATTGAGTCTCTTTTTTGGTTGTGGGAGGGGCCAGATACAGCAACTTTCCTTCACCTTAGGAGTACCTTGACTTGCCCACATCAATAAACCCCCAGAAATTTCACTGAAGTAGAAGGATCCTGAGTTTTTGTCATATTTATTTCCCAACTTCTGACATGCAAATGTTTTGCCAATAAGTCTAAGAAAGTTGCTCTTTTTTTCTCAGTAGCTTGAATCATCAAAATGCCATTAATGTAATGAACAAATGTGGTATCTTATGGAAGGAAAAGGTGATCAGGATCCCTAGGAACTAAATTATAACTTAGGACTGCTGAGTTGATGTGCCACTGAGGTAGGACAGTGAAGGTGTGTTGCTGACCTGGCCAGCTAAAATCAAACAGCTTCTGGTTGGTCTTACTAAAAGATATTGAGGGAAAAAAGCATTTGACAGATCAATAACTGCATACCAGGTACCAGAGGATGCGTTAGTTTGCTCGAGCAATGAAACCATAGCTGATACAGCAGCTGTAATTGGAGTCACCACTTCATTAAGCTTATGATAATCCACCATCATTCTCCAAGATCCAGCTGTCTTCTGCATAGGCCAAATAGGCGAGTTGAATGGGAATGTGGTGAGAATCACTACTCCTGGATTTTTAAGTCCCTGTTGGTGGCACTAGTCTCTTCAGTTCCTCCAAGCATGTGGTATTACTTTAGGTTTACTATTTTCCTTGGCAGTTCTAGTGGCTTCCACTTGGCCTTTCCCACCATAAGAGCCCTTACTCCATAGGTCGGGGGACCAATGTGGAGATTCTTCTGGCTGTTGAATGTGTCTATTCTAATTATGCATTCCAGAACTGGGAAAATAACAACAGAATTGTTTTCAGGGAGCTGCTGGCCCCACTGTGAGAGGGACTAGAGCTAAAACTCCATTGATAACCTGACCTCCATAAATCCCTACTCTGATGGGGACCACAGTGATGCTTTGGGTCTCCTGGAATTAGTGCCAGCTGAGAGTCAGTGTTCAGTAGTACCCAAAAGTTCTTCTTCCTCTTCCCCAATGCAGTTACCCTGGTAAAAAGCTACAGGTCCTTTTTAGGAAGGCCGGCTGGGAGAAGGATGAACAGTATACTTGACAATGTAATAGGGTCCTTCCTCAGTAGGACCTAACTTCTTCTTCATTCAAAGGGTCCTGGGTATGTAAACTGGTTCAAGTGAGGAATTGATTAAGGGTCTGTAACTCTCTGTTTTTATGATTCAGGTTAGACTTTTGCTTATTTGACCTAGAACTCTTCTGCTTGTATAGATCAAGTAAGAATTTAGTAGGCTTCTAATCTATTTTACCTGTAGGGAAAACATAATCAACTAGCAAAATTATAGGTCCACACAAGTCAGACTATTCTGAGTCATGCTTTGGCTCTGCTGTCCTTTAACTAAACCACAGCCACTTTTGCTTTGATTGTTGCCATTTGGCCTCTGTCATGCTAGGATCTAATTATTCACATTGGATTTACGTTTCCCAGTTCAGTAACAGCAGTTCCCACTACAAGGACTGGCCTATGAAGAAGAGTGATCACAGAGTTCTGCAAGCATGTTGGGACTCCCTTCACAAATTCATGTCTCACAATCATGGTGAAAGGTGTTTTTAGGACTCTCTTAGAGTGAGTGAATAGGTCTTAAGTGACAGATCAACTCTAACATCCTAATCATCCTAAAATCTTTGAATCCCTTCCTTTATCTTAAACCAAAGCATCCCAGCATATCCAATTCACCAACTGTAAGCCATCTTTTGGTCTATGGTTCAGCCGACTAAACAAATTGTTAGAGCTCTTTCTACATCCCAAACAGCAACATTATCTGCAGAATCTCAGATTTAATTTTATGTGCCTCCTGTGGTTACACCATACTCTTAATATCCATTCCCACACATTTTCCCCAGATTTCTGGCTGCATAAATTAGAAAATCCAAGCAGTTCCTTTGGAGTGCAGTGTACTTTCTCATGGGTCACACTTTGTATGTCACCTTTAAGGGTCTGCTGGAATTTGAGCTATTTATAGATCAAGAGGCAAAGAGGGAAGCACTCTTGGTTCCAGTTCCAAGATGGCAGAGGAGCAGGGGCCTAAAGTTTATCTAGTCCCAGGAATTCAGCTAGAGATCTACCAAAAATATGAATACCTATGAATGCAACTGGAGAATGAAGAAAAGAGTAGCAGAAACTCTATGAACAGAAAAGCGACCACTTTCTGCAAGGAGGAGAAATGATGGCGGAGCAGTAGGAGACCCTTTCTCAGCTGGTCCCCTGAGTTGAGCTGGATATCTACCAGACCATCCTGAAAACCCATGGAATCAGCCTGAGATGCAGGAAGATACATCTGGATCTCTACAAATGAATATCTCTAGTGCTGAATATTGAGGTACAAAGTGGGGAGCCATGAAGCCATACACAGATATCGGGAGATAAATGAAAGGGGGAGGGAGCCAGTGTGCACGGGCACCAGGAAGCAGTAGCCACCTGCACTAGGGAGCAGACTGGACTCACGGAACAGCACCCGCGAGAGAGCGGACGGAGACCATAGGCTGGGATCGCGCGTGCGATCAGACTGAAAACCGGAGCTCTGGAGCATTCACTGCAACCGGACTGATACCAGGAGCTCAGGAGCGTGCACATCCAAACTGAAAACCAGACCTCCGGAGCGCACACTCAAACTAGACTGAAACTGAAACCAGACTGAAAACCGGACCTCCGGAGTGCTCACTGGAACTGGATTGATATCAGGAGCTTGGGAGAGCGTGTGTGACCACACTGAAAACCTGCGCTCTGGAGCGCGAACCACACTGAAACAGGGAGCTCGGGAGCATGCGCGGGAACTGGGGTTGGCTGGCAGTGTTAGAAGCACAAAGGACAGAGATATGGCGGCCCTGGAAGTGAGGGCTGGGACACTGGCTGTGGGGCACACATCCCAGGATGCTTCAGAGGTTTTGGCAGCACTGACAGAAACAGAGTTAAAGTGGCCAAGAGAGCTCAATGGAGAGCAGACTGTGATCTCTCTGTTCTNTGGAGAGCAGACTGTGATCTCTCTGTTCTGAGACAGAGGCTAGGATACGGCCACTGCTGCTCTGACTCTCAGAAGGGTCACAGAAAACAGCCAGGGAAAGCTGCCAGAGAACAAAAGCCCAGAAATACCAGCTCACATTGTGCCCATCCCCATCCACCCTCACAGGGAACAGGGAGACTCTACCCAAACAGGGTTGCCTGAGTATCAGCACAGCAGGCCCCTCCCCCAGAAGGCAGGCTGAAAAATCAAGAAGCCCACATCCCTAAGGTCCCTATAAAACAAGTGTACACTGCCTGGGTCCTGGTCAATAATTTGGGCTCTGAGCATCCCCGCAATCACTCCTCATCATGATGAGGAGGAGAAATGCCCCCCGGCAAAGAAAAGATAATGTGTCTGTGGCCTCTGCCACAGAACTGATGGATATGGATATAACCAAATTGTGAGAAATGGCGTTCAGAGTAACAATGGTCAAGATGATGTGTGGGATTGTAAAAAATATTAACAAAATATTAACGAGAAATATAGAAACTCTAAGGGCAGAAATGAGAGTGAATCTGGCAGAAATTAAAAATGCTATGAATCAAATGCAGTCTAAACTAGACACCCTGATGGCCAGGGTAAATGAGGCAGTAGAACGAATAAGTGAATTGGAGGATGGGATGGTAGAAGAGAAAGTTAAAACAGAAACTTGGCACAAAAAAATCCAATCTCAAGAATGTAGATTATGGGAGATTACTGACTCAATGAAACATTCCAATGTCAGAATCATCGACATCCCAAAGGGGGTAGAGAAAGAGAGAGGTCTAGAAGAGATATTTGAACAAATTGTAGCTGAAAACTTCCCTAATCTGGAAAAGGAAACAAGCATTCGTGTCCAAGAGGCAGAGAGGACCCGTCCCAAAGTCAATGAGAACAGACCTACACCACGTCATGTCATAGTGCAATTCGCAAATATTAGATACAAGGATACAGTCTTGAAAGCGGCCAGGGGGAGGAAAATCTTTATGTACAGAGGGAAAAATATCAGAATAACGTCAGACCTGTCTACAGAGACCTGGCAGGCCAGGAAGTGTTGGCAAGGTATTTTCAAAGCTCTACTGAAAAGAACATGCAGCCAAAGATCCTTTATCCAGCCAGGCTGTTGTTCAGAATAGATGGAGAGATAAGGACCTACCAGGATGGCCAGAAACTGAAGGAATTCATAACCACCAAATCAGCCTTACATGAGATATTAAGGGGGGTTCTATAAACGCAAAAAAGCCCCAAGAGGATACAGCACAGAAATTTACAATCTATAGAAACAAAGACTTCACAGGAAACATGACATCACTAAAATCATATCTCTCAATAATCACTCTCAATGTGAATGGCCTAAATGCTCCCATAAAACACCACAGGGTTGCAGATTGGATAAAAAGACATGACCCATCCATTTGCTGTCTAGAAGAGACTCATCTTGAACCTAAAGATACATCCAGACTGAATATGAAGGGATGGAAAACAATTTTTCATGCAATGGACCTCAAAAGAAAGCTGGGGTAGCAATTGTCATATCAGACAGATTAGATTTTAAACTAAAGATGGTAGTTAGAGATACAGAAGGACACTATATTATTCTTAAGGATGTATCCAACAAGTGGATATGACAATTATAAATATCTATGCCCCCAACAGGGGACCAGCTAGATACACAAGCCAACTCTTAACCAGAATAAAGAGACATAGATAATGATATGTTAATAGTAGGGGACCTCAACACTCCACTCTCAGCAACAGACAGATCACCTAAGCAGAAAATCAACAAAGAAGCAAGAGCTTTGAATGACATACTGGACCAGATGGACCTCATAGATATATACGGAGCACTACAATCCAGAACAACAGAATACTCATTGTTTTCGAATGCATGTGGAACTTTCTCCAGAATAGACCATTACTGGGTCACAAAACAGGTCTCAACTGATACCAAAAGACTGAGATTATTCTCAGTATAGTATTCTCTGCACATTCTCAGAACACAATGCTTTGAAACTAGAACTCAATCACAAGGAAAAATTTGGAAGAAACTCAAACACTTGGAAACTAAGAACCATCCTGCTCAAGAATGATTGGGTAAACCAGGGAATTAAAAATCAGTTTAAACAATTTATGGAGACCAATGAGAATGTAAACACATTGGTCCAAAACCTATGCGACACTGCAAAGGCAGTCCTAAGGGGTAAATATATACCCATCCAAGCCTCACTCAAAAGAATAGAAATTTCTAAAATGCAGTTTTATATTCTCACCCCAAGGAGCTGGAACAGAAGAACAGGCCTAACCCATGCATGAGAAGGGGGTTGATCAAGATTAGAGCAAAGATCAATGAATTAGAAACCAGAAGCACAGTAGAGCAGATCAACAGAACTAGAAGCTGGTTCTTTGGAAGAATTAATAAGATTGATAAGCCACTGGTCAGACTTATTCAAAAGAATAGAGAAAGGACCCAAATTAATAAAATTATTAATGAAAAGGAGAGGTCACAACCAACACTAATGAAATAGGAAGGATCATTAGAAACTTTTCTCAACAACTTTATGCCAATAAATGAAACAACCTGGAAGAAATGGATGCCTTCCTGGAAACCTATAATCTACCAAGACTGAAACAGGAAGAAATCAATTTTTTTAAACAGACTGATTGATTATGAGGAGATTGAAGCAGTGATCAAAAACCTCCCCAAAAACGAGTCCAGGGCCTGTCAGATTCCCTGGGGAATTCTACCAAACATTCAAAGAAGAAATAATACCTATTCTCCTGAAGCTGTTTCAGATAATAGAAACAGAAGGAAAACTACCAAACTATTCTATGAGTCCAGTATTACCTTGATCCCCAAATGAGGCAAAGACTCCATTAAAAAGGAGAATTACAGACTGATATCCCTGATGAATATGGATGCCAAAATCCGGAACAAGATCCTAGCTAATAGAATCCAACAGTACATTAAAAGGATTATCCATCATTACCAAGTGGGATTCATCCCTGGAATGCAAGGGTAGTTCAATATTCACAAATTGATCAGTGTGATGGATCACAATAATAAGAGAAGAGACAAGAACCATATGATCCTCTCAATTGATGCAGAAAAAGCATTTGACAAAATACAGCATCCTTTCCTGATTAAAACCCTTCAGAGTGTTGGGATAGAGGGTACATTCCTCAATTTCATCAAAACCATCTATGAAAAGCCTATAGTGAATATCATCCTCAATGGGGAAAAGCTGAAAGCCTTTCCCTTAAGATCAGAACACGACAAGGATGCCCATTCTCGCCATTATTATTCAACATAGTACTAGAAGTCCTTGTAACAGCAATCAGACAACAAAAGGGATAAAAGGTATCCAAATTGGCAAAGAAGAAGTCAAACTGTCTCTCTTCGCAGTTGGCATGATACTCTATATGGAAAACCCAAAAGAATCCACTCCCAAACTACTAGAAGTTATAGAGCAATTCAGTAATGTGGTGGGATACAAAATCAGAGCTCAGCAATCAGTTGCATTTCTTTTTTTTTAAAAGGTTTTATTTATTTATTCAACAGAGATAGAGACAGCCAGCGAGAGAGGGAACACAAGCAGGGGGAGTGGGAGAGGAAGAAGCAGGCTCCCAGCAGAGGAGCCTGATGTGGGTCTCAATCCCGTAAAGCCGGGATCATGCCTTGAGCCGAAGGCAGACGCTTAACCGCTGTGCCACCCAGGCGCCCCAGTCAGTTGCATTTCTATACATGAACAATGAGACTGAAGAAAGAGAAATTAGGGAATCCATTCTATTTACAATAGTACCAAAAATCATATGTTATCTCGGAATTAACTTAACCAGAGACGTAAAGGATCTACAGTCTAGAAACTACAAATCACTTTTGAAAGACATTGAAGAAGACGCAAAAAGATGGAAAAATATTCCATGCTCATGGATCAGAAGAATAAACATAGTTAAAATGTCTATGCTACCCAGAGCAATCTACACTTTCAATGCCACCCCGATCAAAATACCAATGGCATTTTTCAAAGAACTGAACAAATAGTCCTTAAATTTGTGTGGAAACAGAAAAGGCCCCCAATTGCCAAGGAATTGTTGAAAAGGAAAAACAAAGCTGGGGGCTTCACAGTGCCGCATTTCAAGCTATACTACAACGCTGTGATCACAAAGACAGCATGGTATTGGCACAAAAACAGACACATAGACCAATGGAACACAATAGAGAACCCAGAAATGGACCCTCGGCTCTTTGGGCAACTAATCTTTGACAAAGCAGGAAAAAACATCCAGTGGAAAAAAGAGAGTCTCTTCAATAATTGGTGCTGGGAAAATAGGCTAGTGATAGGTGTNGAGTCTCTTCAATAATCGGTGCTGGGAAAATAGGCTAGTGATAGGTGTTAAGGAGGGCATGTATTGCACGGTGCACTGGGTGTTATACGCAAGTAATGAATCATGGAACTTTACATCAAAAACTAGGGATGTACCGTATGGTGACTAACATAATATAATAAAAAAATATTGTTATAAAAAAAGCAAACTAAGAGGCAGCCCACAGAATGGGAGAAGATATTTGCAAATGACACTACAGATAAAAGAGTAGTATCCAAGATCTACAAAGAACTACTTAAACTCAATACATAGGAAAAAATTAATCAAATAAAAAAATGGGCAGAAGCTATGAACAGACAGTTTTCCAATGAAGACATACAAATGGCTAACAGATACATGATAAGTGTTCAAAATCATTAGCCATCAGGGAAATTCAAATCAAAACCACCTTGAGATACCACCTTACGCCAGTTAGAATTGCAAAAATTGATAAGGCAAGAAACAACAAATGTTGGAGAGGATGTGGAGAAAGGGGATCCCTCTTACACTGTTGGTGGGAATGCAAGTTGGTACAGCCACTTTGGAAAACAGTGTGGAGGTCCCTTAAAAAGCTAAAAATTGAGCTACCCTGTGATCCAGCCATTGCACTCCTGGGTTTTACCCCAAAGATACAGACGTAGTGAAGAGAAGGGCCATATGCACCCCAATGTTCAGAGCTGCATTGTCCACAATAGCTAAATTGTTGAGGGAGCTGAGATTCCCTTCAACAGATGAATGGATAAAGAAGATATGGTCCATACATACAATGGAATATTACTCAGCCATCAGAAAGAATGATTACCGAACATGTGTAGCAACATAGACGGGATCGGAGGAGATTATGTTAAGTGAAAGAAGTCAAGCAGAGAAAGACAATTATCATATGGCTTCACTCATTTATGGAACATAAGAAATAGGAGGAAGATCAGTAGGAGAAGGAAGGGAAGAATGAAGGGGGGGTAAACAGAAGGGGGAATGAACCATGGGACCCTGGACTCTGGGAAACAAACTGAGGGCTTCAGAGGGGAGGGGGGTGGGGGATTGGGATAGGCTGGTGGTGGGTAGTAAGGAGGGCACAAATTGTATGGTGCACTGGGTGTTATATGCAAATAATGAATCATGGAGTATTGCATCAAAACTGGGGTTGTACTGTATGGTGACTAATATAACAAAATAAAAATTATTTAAAAAAAAAAGTTTCAAAGAGGGGTGGTGGGATGGGCCCTGAGAAGAATCAGCAGTGTCTTACAAGGCAAGTGCCAATACCGTTTTCTCAGACAAGGCAGGGTTAATCCCCTCAGATGAAAGTGGAGATTTCTTCTACTGAGTGTGGAAAGGCTGCTCCTACTGGCAAAGAACACTCAGAAGAATTCAGGGGCTCAATGTCTCCATCTCCATCAGGATCTTCCCACACATCTAACTTTTAGGATCCCATTCCTTCCATTCGATACCCTCTCTCTAACAGTATACACTCTGAGAGGTTGGGAGTTCAGTGTGCTTTGCAATTTAGCCAGTTGCAGAATGAGCTTCTGATTTTTGTTGTTAAGGATCTCAGCCCAGCAGCTTGAGGAGATTTTGTTCTCTTTCAGGGTAGACATAGATGTTTTCAGGTCAGTTGTACAGTACTTGAGCTGGGTATTCAAATCCCTGACCTCATCCCTTTCTTTTCTCACTTTGTTCAGTGACATTAAGAGCAACCAGCCAATCTCACTATTCTTGTTAATTTGGTAAAAATGTTAAAAAGTCATATACATGTTTACTGAAATCCTTACTTCTTTTAAATGTTTGATTAGGAGTATCTAATGGTGATGCTTTGTGTATCTCTACTGGCAGATCATTCCCTGGATTATCTGTGATCTCTTTAGTACTCGAAATAGAGTCATGAGTGTCTTTAAACCTAAATGGATTAAAGAGACTCAGAAACCCCATAACCAGTTTAGAAAATTTATTTTTAAAATTTTGTTCATATATATGAACAAACTTGGCAGATTCCATATATATATACACACACACACACACACACACACACACACACTATATAGTATATAGAGAGAGTATGTATTTGTATGTCTCTAGTCAGCAAGCTGGAGATTCAGTCAGCAAGCTGGAGATTCAGGAGAGCTGATGGCCTATTTTCAGTATAAGTGTTGGCAGGCTTAAAATACAAAAAAAAAAAAAAACAAAAAACAAAAAACAAAAAACCCGACATTTCATTTCTAGTCTGAAGGCAAGAAAAAGGGATGTCCCAGCACTACCATCAGTCAGGGGGTTTCCTCAAGGGAGAGTTGGCCTTCAATGGATTGGATGACTCCCACCTATATAGCAGAGGGCACTGCATTACACAGTCTACCAATTAAAATGTTAATCTCATGCAGAAACACCTTCATAGACACATTTAGAATAATGTTTGACCAAATATTTGGGCCCTCCATGTCCAAGTCAATTTGACATATAAAATTCACCTTCATGCCACACAACCTCAAAATCTTATCCCGAGGTTTTGTTTTCTAGGACCAATCCTCATACTAGCTCTCCTAGCCTGTCTTCCCAGAAAGCACAAAAGTCCGTATGCTTCTAATATGTTGTGAAATAAAATCATGGGGAGATTGGAATGGCAGCAAAGCTGAGGGAAGCAGGGAAGGAGGGAGAGCACCTACTGAGCTGACCACTTCTTCATATCAAGAACAACTGATTACTAGATCTTATGGGATAATCTTACAAGACACCTTATATAAATTTAAACATTGCAAGACAGTCTGGTGAGAAGAGTGAAGAAGTTTCATTCTCCTGGCCTAGGTTCCCCTTGATCAAAGTTGTGCCCAGATCTTTAGCAGTAACTCCTAAGGAAAGACAACATTAAGTTTTTTTTTTTTTTAAATAACGTGCATGATGTAATGTCTTCCCAACTAATGTAAGATTTGTAGAATATGGTGGAGCTACTGACATGTTTTTGTGACTCCCAATAAATTAACACAATTGAAAGAAAAGCCCACTGCAGAAAATGCAGTAGAGATGCAAAATAGATTTGCAAGTTACCTGTCATATCATTACCAATATGACTAAAACTTTGTGTAAAATAATTAAAAAGTAAAATGGGGGGGACTTAAAAATTAGTTGAGAGTAATGATAAACTTCTATGTGTGCACAGATGGTGTATGCTTTATTCATATTATTTTGACAGTTTTCACCACAGAATACCAAAACATTCCTTTCCTAAATTAAAACTAATTAAAAACTATTTAAAGAACTATAGGTAACAGCAAAACTTAACAGATTTAGAACTACTCAGTAGAGAGACTCAAGCAACTGAAAAAAAGAAGTAACAAAAAACGTCCTAATTACAATAATGTAAGTCACCACAAAAATCATTCTAAGCTTATTTTTAATAATACATTTGTGTTGGTAGAATATTATCTTTATTAGCTAGCTAGGTTTGCCTCTGGATTAAGCTTCAAATTTCTTCATAGATGAAATATTGCTTATTAAATAGTTTTGCTTACTTATTAATAAAATTATGTTATGTACCCATGGATGAGAAAATAAACCTTTATAGTATTTCGTCCTAGGTTTCAACATTAAGCTTCACAACAGGACTAGTTTTGCTGATTAGGTGACTGGCCCACAATTCCACAGGGTCAGTCTTGACTGAGTTGAAATCAAATCCACCACAGTATGACAAACCCAGCCACCAACATTTGGTTGTACTAACACTATCAAGGGACTCACTTTCCAGCTCAAGGATTGTATGGAATTTGGACATGAAAGACATCAGGGACTTCAGTTAAGACGTACTACGTGAGTGGTGACAAATAGAGCTGTTACACAAATAAAACATTCTTAAGTGTGATAAGACTAGAAAGTCTAGTCTTCTAAAGACTGAGCAAGAAGAATGCTATCCAGGGACTCAGCTCTATGTTCTAAAATGGTAACCACCTTCATTTGTCAAATCCCTAGGCCCAAGGTCAGATATTCCAGCCCATCTGATGTGGATGGACATTCATTCTCTTGAACAAGTCAGAAATCCTTGTCTGGTATTCCACATCAGATCTCTAAAATCCCAAGTGATTATTTTTCTTATTGCATTCTTACCTAGAGTTTTAATCACACTAGAAAAAAGAAGTTGTAGATGCATTTTTACCTGGAAATTTAGTGACATTTTTTTTCCTGTATCATTCTTAATGTAGGAAAATGTTTTTTAAAATGGACTCAGCTCTGTCTATACTGCTTTCTTCCAAATTCCATAATATTATCAGAAACTGGAAATCTCAATCTAATGTGGCCATATATCTGTTAGAAACACCCACTAGCACCTACTATTGTTGAACATGCCATTTGGGATCATTCATAGTATCTCATTCACTCTTCACAAGTATTTTTAATGGGATATGATCTCCCCATCTTGCGTAGGAGAAAACTGAAGTTGCCTGAAGACAAGCATACAGATTTGGTACTCTTATCTATATATTTTCAGAGTTTTTTCCACAGGCAAAGCTACATTTTTATAAAGTGTTATAATCAAATAAGTGGCCAGTATTCCAAAATCCTGCAGAGAAAATCTATTTTTGAATCACATGTGATATGAACAGTGCTGACTGGCTATAGGAATAATTGCATTCCACCCTGACTTAGATAAGTTTCCTTAGAATCTGTGTTTGAAAGGGGGGTTCTTGTGTAATGATTTATTGAAAGAAAGTTCTCAGGAGTAACTTATAAAACAAATGGGAGACACAAGATAGAACAGCAGAAGCAGCTAAGCAAAAATATGGGATTAGCTGACATTTGCCCTTAGCCAGATCCCACAGGGAGCCCTGGAGCCTAAAAAAGTATAATAGAGTTGTCCTGCATCTAGGAAAGGACACCAGGGCTTTAAAGTCCTGTTTTGATCATTCTTAGGTGTTTTGGGGCAAGAAAGATTTCATAACTAAGGCAGTTACCCAGAAAAGAGTGCAATCATTTCCTCTTAACCACCCAATACTCACAGTAGCCAGAGATGGGTACACTGGCTCAAAGGGTATCTGAGAAGGACATCAAGAGTGTCCACTATTCCTCTGATGACAAACTATCAGCAAATTTCATAAAGCTGAGAGGACAACTGTTGAGTAGCAATACATGACAATTTGTCAGACAGACTTTTAGATTATGAATTGAATGGTAGGTAAATCTGTCTAAACAATTCCACACTCAGAGCTCAGAAATGCCACAGTAACAAACCGATTAGCAAGTCCCTGTGATGCACTTTTCACATGATAAAGGTCAGCCACTTTCAGTCTCAACACACCTACGATCACCCATTATTGGTGAGTATGGTACGATGAAAGAAGGCCTGTGAACCATGTCTGCAAAAGTGTGGATAAGCCAAAAGGAATGGAAGCCGTAGACGGTTTAATTCCTATTCCTGTGTTGCTTGCTATAAGTCAGGGAAGACATCACTTGCTGAAAATCACTTATATGGTAGTTTCTCCCACAGCAATCCTTTTGTTTAATTTACTTATCTTTGCCTGCCTGCACACTTATTTCCATTCCAACAGAGCAATTTATTTATGAGGAATGTCTTTCCAGGGCAGTCAAGAAAGCATGAAACTTTATGTGTTCCAGAGAGAATTTAAATAAAATTGGTGATGAGATGGCTATGAGCCTAAAGAGGGGATAACAAAGAATCTTAGAGATTGTTAGCAGCAAGAGCCTGCCCCCTACTCTGGTTGAACGGTCAAGGAAAGTGGTGGCTTATTAACTCCCAGATGTCCTGGTTGCCTGAGGAAGCTGATACTACAGAAGGAGGGGCTGTCTGAGAGAATCTGGGACTATAAAGAGGATCCAGCCACCCTGGAGATACCATCTGCATGAAAGAGGGGTAAATACCTGAGTGCGCCCAAAAGAAAAATATTTTAAAGCAGATCAGTGTGCCAGAATGGCGTCAGATGCTTCAGGGGAACACATGAAGGTAAGTTATATAGACTGTATTACCAATACTATTTGTAGCAAGACAGAGCCTGGAAGTATTAATTGAGACCACCCCTTCTTTTGCTATAATGGTCTTCCTTCTGTCACGGATTCAATAGCTTCCCCATCTCAGCAGGCCTTCATTTGACAGATGGGAGAATACAATGCAAATTTGGGGAAGCAATGATGTCAACTAACTTTTGAATATAATTTTTTTAAAATTTCTACCAGAATCATAATATTTAAAGCCTATTATTTAAGAGAGAATTTTGAGTTTTCACTTTTTTTAAATATCAAGACTCAAAGCCTAAGTGTTCTTCGCGTACAGTTCTTTTGGAAGACTTTTTTTTTTTTTTTAAGATTTTATTTATTTATTNTTTATACCCCACATTTATAGAGAGTTAGCCAGTCCAGAAATTCAATATAAAAATATTAACAAACACAATTGCAAGCACTCAGAAGAATATGAATACATTGTGTGACAGCAAGTTACTGTGCATAAACCATGTCAGGTTAGTTTGTATAACTAACAAGTCAACAGGTTTGACTGAATGACAAGGTAACATACTTGCAGTCACATACAGACAATTGATTAGTGTTTTCCTGATTTTATAAATCAAAGTACTGCAACCACAAAAAAGGAAACATTTGTGATAAGGTGAGTAAGTGTTAGGGAATGTTAAAATATTCTGCCACCAATGGTAAATAGATTCATTAATTGTTCACACAACAAATATGAAAAAAAAAAAAATCCAGTGTCACTAAAATGTATTATCTACAGTGTCCAGTGAAACCAAGTTGGCAGTGAAAGCAAACAACACTAGACATGCATACAAGCAGGAAAATATAACCTATATCCAGGAGCAAATAACAGTCAATAAAAACAGAGTCTCAGAGGGCAGATTTAGTAAAAATTTATCAGCCAAAGTTTTCAAAGCAGTGATTATAAATATGCTTCAAATAATCAAAATTAAAATGGTTTAAATTAGTTAACGTATAGGAAATCTTAACAGAAAAAAATGGAAATGAAATAAATAAAAATTCTAAATGTGAAAAGTGTAATAACTATATAAAATTAACTCAAAATGCTCAACAACAGATTGAACATGGTGGAGGAAAGAATTGGGATACTTGAAAATAAATCCACAGAAATGACCCAATCCAAAGGCCAGAGGAAAAATGATCACAGAAAAAAGTGAGCACTTGTGGTATAATATCAAGCAGTCCAACACAAGTGTAACTGGAGATCCAGAGGAAGCCAGTAGAGAAAGGAAAAGGGCAGAAAAAAAATTTGAAGACATATGGCCAGAAATCCACCAAATTCATTAAAAAATACCTCGGAAATTTAGAAACTTAACAAATCCCAAGTAAAGTAGAGCAATCCACTCCTAGAAAATTTCAGTTCAACTGCCAAAAGTCAAAAATAAAGAGATAATCTTAAAAGTACTGATGAAAAATTATTTATTACAAATGTAAGAATAATTATATGATTAATAACTGATTTCTCAGAAAAAAATGGAGTCCAAGAGGCATACAAATGATGCATTTGAGGTGCTAGAAAAAATTTTAAAATTTAACCCTGTAGGGCTATAACCAAAAAATTCTATGTCTTTATCCAGTAAATTATCCTTCAGAAATGAAGACAAGAGAAATACATTTTATTAAAGATTTTATTTATTTATTTGACAGAGATAGAGACAGCTAGTGAGAGAGGGAACACAAGCAGGGGGAGTGGGAGAGGAAGAAGCAGGCTCATAGCGGAGGAGCCTGATGTGGGGCTCGATCACATAATGCCAGGATCACACCCTGGGCCGAAGGCAGATGCCCAACCGCTGTACCACCCAGGTGCCCCTAGAGAAATACATTTTTATATAAACAAAACTAGGGAAATTTATTGTCAGCAGATCTGCATTATGAATCACTCTACAGGAAGATATTTCAGGCCTAAGGGAAATGATACGATAGTAATAGAATCTACATAAATAGCAAGAAGACAAATCACTCTATAAAAATAGACAAAATTTTAACAGACATTTGACAACAGATATCTGGATACCCAAAAGCCGCATGAAAAGATGTTCAACATAGTTTAGTCATAAGGGAAATGCCATTTAAAACCACAATGAGACACCACTGCACCCTCTATATAATGATTCCGATCCGAAGGCCTGATAATAGTCTAGGATGACAAGCAATTGGAACTCTCATGCTTTGGTGGTGGGAATGCAAAAGGTATCATCCATCACTTTAGAAAGAGTTTGGCAGTATATCTGTTTCCTATTACTGATGTAGCAAATTATCACAAACTTAGTGGCTTAAAAAAACAAATTTACTATCTCACAGTTAAGGAGATCATAAGTCTACAGGTCTCACTGGGCTACAATCAATATGTTGGCAGGCTGCATCCCTTTAGAGACACTAGGGGAAGACATTGCCATGCCTTTCCAGCTTCTAGAAGTTGCCTATACAACTGGTTCCTGGCCTGCTCACATCTCTTTATTTGGCTCTGACCCTCGTGCCTCCCTCTTATAAAGGACCCTTGTGATCATATTGGGCTTATCTGGTTAACCCAGAATACTCTCTCCATCTCAAAATCATTAATTTAATCACACCTGTAAAATCTCTTATGCCATCTGAAGTCACATATTCACAGGTTCTGGGGATTAGGACATGAACATCATTGGGAGTGTATTATTCTGCCACAGGCAGTTTCTTACAATCCGACAAAACAACGTCCACAAAACAACATCCACAAAAAAACTTGCATGCATAATTGTTTTATCTGTAATAGCCAACACTGGTAGCAATCAACACTGGATCCATCAAAGGTGAATATATAAGCAAATATTGCTACATCCATATAATGCAATATACCTCAGTAATAAACAAAAAACTCTGATATGCATAATGTGGATAGGGCTAAAACTATCATGCCGAGTGAAAGAAGACAGACAAGAAAAAAGAGAGACATTCTGTATAATTCCATTTAAAGGAATTTCCAGAGAATGCAAACTAATCTGCAGTGACCAAAAAGAAAAAAAATAGTGGTTACCTGGGGTCAGGGGTAGAGGGTGATGCACTGCCAGAGGCACAAGGGAATGCCTTAGAATGATGATAATATTGTGTCTCGACTGTTGTTATGGTTACACAGGTGTGTGTTTGTCAAAATTCATCAAATTACATACTCAGAATAGGTGCATTTGTTGCATACTAATTTTTTCTCAATAAAATTATACACAACTAATGAATCGCTGAACACTACATCAAAAACTACTGATATACTATATGTTGGGTAACTAAACATAATAAAAATAAAATTTAAAAAAAAGGCTTGCAGACTGTGAGAGAATTTACTTTTCCTCAGAAATGAGGTGGGAACAATAGACCACCACTCCTTGGGGGAGAGTTCTCAGAAAAGATCCTCTCACTTGCCACTCCCCATGCTAAGGCCTGGGGATCTGGAGCCACCTATAGCCTTGGTAACCTTGTGGCAGAGTCCCGCATCTGCAGCTTTCTTCCCAACTATGGATTAAGGAAATGGCATGTCTTACCCAGTGTGGGTTGAAGCATGGACAGCAATGAATGAGGGAGTTGGCCATATGGAGGGGCTGAGATTCTGTGTACCCCAGCTCTGTATAAGTGAAGTGGCTTGGCGTTCCTGATCCCCAGCAGGGGACCCAGGGGGGCAGAGAGAGGTAAGGGACAAGAAAGATGCTGGCAGTTGAGGCCATGATGGGGCTGTGGACAATGACAGTGATGAGAGAGAGAATAGATGCCAATTACCTCAAAGAAGAGATGGGAGGAAGACACCTGGTTAAGTGTCAGGAGAGGACTGTATGTGACCAGTCTCCGGAAACCTCCTCCTCCAGGGCTGGGATGGCAAACCTTAAATCTCTTGAGTTCAAATTCTAAAATGATTGGATTACCTGGAAGGAGCTAGATTAGGTTGTCTGTCATTTTGTAGTCTAGCAGCTTAAGATAGTACTTACTTTTTGGAATAGAAAAATTAAGTTATATTATTAGATGCATAAGTTTTATGACTTGAAATTCATAGCATTTATACCCCACATTTATAGAGAGTTAGCCAGTCCAGAAATTCAATATAAAAATATTAACAAACACAATTGCAAGCACTCAGAAGAATATGAATACATTGTGTGACAGCAAGTTACTGTGCATAAACCATGTCAGGTTAGTTTGTATAACTAACAAGTCAACAGGTTTGACTGAATGACAAGGTAACATACTTGCAGTCACATACAGACAATTGATTAGTGTTTTCCTGATTTTATAAATCAAAGTACTGCAACAACAAAAAAGGAAACATTTGTGATAAGGTGAGTAAGTGTTAGGGAATGTTAAAATGTTCTGCCACCAATGGTAAATAGATTCATTAATTGTTCACACAACAAATATGTGTGTACCTGTTACATGCCAAGGACTGGAAGATGTAAGCAGAGAATTAATAAAAGAGTCACCTTTCCTGAAACACAGGGCCTTTTTTCCCTGCTAGGCAAGGATGACATTGCTGACTCCTCATCCATTCTTCCTCTTAGCTGTTTCCAATGGTTTGAAGGCTAATTCTGATTTGGTCTGCATCCACTTCAAAACGATACTTTCAGACAAATTCTCACTTTTGTGAGAATTGTGAGGTTGTGCTTTTATGTAGTCAATTATCACACACTGTGCTGATTTAGAAACTGACTCCATAAAGACAGAAGAGAAGAAATCGGCTCCATTAAATGAAGACTTTCAAGGAAACTTTAAGAGCTATGAAATTCTGAAATATTCTCCTGGGGAAGAGTTGCCTATTAAGGAAAAGGAAAGCAAGATTTTTGCTGTGTCCTTTAGCTATTTACTTGAAACATCCTGACACAAGCACAATAGGCTCCAAGCTGCTTCTCCGTACTGTGGTAAGCCAGCAGGAGAAAGAGAAAGAAAGGCACTCAATATTTGTTGTAATTCCTGAGAATGACATTTACCTGTTTAAACATAAAAGGAAGTCATTTCGCGGCATATGGTTATGCTATGGCTAGTGTATAAACATAATTAATTAAGCATCAGCTTTTATTCTACTATGCAGTGATTCACAAACCTACACTGGATCCGTTTGAAATACAGAATCAAATGGTGTGGTGTGCAGCTTCTCAGATGCTACCAACCGTCTTCCTGATATGACTGCCTTGTATAATCCCCCCTTCTCGAGTGCCTTGCTTTTAACTCATGCTCTCAGTGTTGAGGAGACGTTCCTTCCATGACCAGATTACAAGAGTGACCTCCATCTTGCTAGCAGACTCTCTCTCCCTTGTTGGTTTTGATGAAACAAGTCGTCATGTTTGGAAGGTCCTAGTGGATCGTAACTAAGGGTGACTTCTGGCCAACAGCCTGGGAGGAATTGAGACCCTACCAAAACAGCATAAAAGGAACTGAATGCTGCCAGCAATCATGTAAGTGAGATTGGGAATGGATCCTTGCCCATCTGAGCTTTCATGAAGGACCCCGGCCCTGACCATCATCTTGAGAGCAGCTTGTAGCTGCCTCATGAGAGATCCTGAATCAGAGAACTCAATTGAGCTACACCCAGATTTCTGACCCACAGGAATGCTGAGACAGTGGGGGTATGTTTTGTTTTGTTGTTTTGTTTTATTAAGTAGGCTCCATGCCCCACCTGGGGCTGGAACTAACAAGCCTGAGATCAAGAGTCACATGCTCTACTGACTGAGCCAGCCAGGTGCCCCATGCATATGTTGTTTTTAAGCCATTAAGTTTGTGGTGATCTGTTACAGCAATAGATAACTAATACAAATGGCAACTATGGCAACCAAACAAGTTATTTACTTCTTTTTACTTTTACTGTACTTCATATTAGGAAAGTCAATATGTTTATGCAAAAATACAGAGTTAACAGCATTATTGTTCCTTGGCAAATAACCCATTGTATCTAATTACATTTACATTTTCACTAATGACTTATCTTCTGGGACCTGAAATAGACTACTATTCCAAATTAAAGTTGATCAGTGTGAAACCAGAAAGAAAGAATAAAATTATGAAGAGAACATTTTCAACCAAATACAATAACCAAATATGACAGGCTGACAAAAAATATGTTGCAGGTAATGCAGAGATAGAAGAAACGTTGTGGATAATCAGATGCAGTCCCCAATAAAAAAACTGAACCCCAGAGAGCCTTTTTCGTGTGTCCACAAGCTAAAAATGTTTTTTTCCCCCACATTTTTAAAAGTTTGTAAACAAACAAAAAATATGTGACAGAGTGGTATAAAACAAAATAAATACTTTCTGGACTTTTACAGGAAAAGGGTGCCTACTCTTGGTCCATCACGATATGAGTTTGTGTTACTTCAGTGTATACATTTTCAAAACTTAGAAATTGTACACCTAACAGCTTGGCACTTCTTTTTATGTCTATTTTACATCAAAAAGAAGTTAAAAACTCAAACAAACATTAGAATCTAGCCAATAATAATATGGATGTTGAAAGAAATACTTAGGAAAATTATGTTAATGTGTGCAATTTACTTTAGAGTGCTTCAAAAAATAAGACATTTATGGATGGACAGAGGAACAAATAAATATACAGATACATAATAAAGTGATTACATTAAAATGTTAATAGTAGAATCAAGGTAGTTAGCATATGCTTCTTCACTGCAAAATTCTTCCAAATTTATTGTAGATGTATGAAAATTTTGAGACTAAATTGTAAGGAAAAAAATAAAGCTGTACATGGTGCTTACTGTCAAGAACTCTATTTAACAGGTATGAATAATACAGGTACAACAAGCCCCCAAAACAGAAGTGTTCAAAGTTAGTTATAACTTCATGTCTTTAACTCACTTTCAGTTTTGGCTCTAGGTCCCAGCCTAGACAGACAACTTAATCAACTTTGGATTTATCTTCATTAACAATCCAGGGATCCCTCCATTAATTCAAGCCTATAGTTTAGATATTTGCCTATTAAAGAAAAAAAAAAAGGAAGGAAAGAAAGTGGGAAAGAGGGAAGGCAGGAAGAAGAGAGACAGAGAGGAGAAAGAAAGGAAAAGAAAAAAAAAAAAGATGATGATGAGAAATCTCCCCTTTATCTCTTCCTTCCTGGATAGCTTCTAAACCCCTAGCATTGGGTTGTTGAGGTGACCCCATCCCATCCAGACTACGGAGAGGTGGTCTGCTGTCCCATGTGGGTACCCTGCAAGGCTTCCAGGCTGGACTTCCATCAGGTCTTGCCAGGCTGTCCAACCCCCACCACCCCCACCTCATTTCCCTGGCACTGCTTGTCCTTCAGGTTGCAGTAGGTTTTTCTCCTGCATCCCTGAACAGCAATTCACATCATTGATTTTCTCATGTTCCTATCCAGTGACCTCCTAAGTTTGTTGACATCAGGGTTCTGCTGAGGCCCCGTGGTAATTTCCAGTTCTTCTCCCATTCCAACAAGGAGCTGGGGCAGGCTTGGGGCCTTTGGCTGCTGCNAAAGGCACTCAATATTTGTTGTAATTCCTGAGAATGACATTTACCTGTTTAAACATAAAAGGAAGTCATTTCGCGGCATATGGTTATGCTATGGCTAGTGTATAAACATAATTAATTAAGCATCAGCTTTTATTCTACTATGCAGTGATTCACAAACCTACACTGGATCCGTTTGAAATACAGAATCAAATGGTGTGGTGTGCAGCTTCTCAGATGCTACCAACCGTCTTCCTGATATGACTGCCTTGTATAATCCCCCCTTCTCGAGTGCCTTGCTTTTAACTCATGCTCTCAGTGTTGAGGAGACGTTCCTTCCATGACCAGATTACAAGAGTGACCTCCATCTTGCTAGCAGACTCTCTCTCCCTTGTTGGTTTTGATGAAACAAGTCGTCATGTTTGGAAGGTCCTAGTGGATCGTAACTAAGGGTGACTTCTGGCCAACAGCCTGGGAGGAATTGAGACCCTACCAAAACAGCATAAAAGGAACTGAATGCTGCCAGCAATCATGTAAGTGAGATTGGGAATGGATCCTTGCCCATCTGAGCTTTCATGAAGGACCCCGGCCCTGACCATCATCTTGAGAGCAGCTTGTAGCTGCCTCATGAGAGATCCTGAATCAGAGAACTCAATTGAGCTACACCCAGATTTCTGACCCACAGGAATGCTGAGACAGTGGGGGTATGTTTTGTTTTGTTTTGTTTTGTTGTTTTGTTTTATTAAGTAGGCTCCATGCCCCACCTGGGGCTTGAACTAACAAGCCTGAGATCAAGAGTCACATGCTCTACTGACTGAGCCAGCCAGGTGCCCCGTGCATATGTTGTTTTTAAGCCATTAAGTTTGTGGTGATCTGTTACAGCAATAGATAACTAATACAAATGGCAACTATGGCAACCAAACAAGTTATTTACTTCTTTTTACTTTTACTGTAGTTCATATTAGGAAAGTCAATATGTTTATGCAAAAATACAGAGTTAACAGCATTATTGTTCCTTGGCAAATAACCCATTGTATCTAATTACATTTACATTTCACTAATGACTTATCTTCTGGGACCTGAAATAGACTACTATTCCAAATTAGAGTTGATCAGTGTGAAACCAGAAAGAAAGAATAAAATTATGAAGAGAACATTTTCAACCAAATACAATAACCAAATATGACAGGCTGACAAAAAATATGTTGCAGGTAATGCAGAGATAGAAGAAATGTTGTGGATAATCAGATGCAGTCCCCAATAAAAAAACTGAACCCCAGAGAGCCTTTTTCGTGTGTCCACAAGCTAAAAATGTTTTTTTCCCCCACATTTTTAAAAGTTTGTAAACAAACAAAAAATATGTGACAGAGTGGTATAAAACAAAATAAATACTTTCTGGACTTTTACAGGAAAAGGGTGCCTACTCTTGGTCCATCACGATATGAGTTTGTGTTACTTCAGTGTATACATTTTCAAAACTTAGAAATTGTACACCTAACAGCTTGGCACTTCTTTTTATGTCTATTTTACATCAAAAAGAAGTTAAAAACTCAAACAAACATTAGAATCTAGCCAATAATAATATGGATGTTGAAAGAAATACTTAGGAAAATTATGTTAATGTGTGCAATTTACTTTAGAGTGCTTCAAAAAATAAGACATTTATGGATGGACAGAGGAACAAATAAATATACAGATACATAATAAAGTGATTACATTAAAATGTTAATAGTAGAATCAAGGTAGTTAGCATATGCTTCTTCACTGCAAAATTCTTCCAAATTTATTGTAGATGTATGAAAATTTTGAGACTAAATTGTAAGGAAAAAAATAAAGCTGTACATGGTGCTTACTGTCAAGAACTCTATTTAACAGGTATGAATAATACAGGTACAACAAGCCCCCAAAACAGAAGTGTTCAAAGTTAGTTATAACTTCATGTCTTTAACTCACTTTCAGTTTTGGCTCTAGGTCCCAGCCTAGACAGACAACTTAATCAACTTTGGATTTATCTTCATTAACAATCCAGGGATCCCTCCATTAATTCAAGCCTATAGTTTAGATATTTGCCTATTAAAGAAAAAAAAAAAGGAAGGAAAGAAAGTGGGAAAGAGGGAAGGCAGGAAGAAGAGAGACAGAGAGGAGAAAGAAAGGAAAAGAAAAAAAAAAAAGATGATGATGAGAAATCTCCCCTTTATCTCTTCCTTCCTGGATAGCTTCTAAACCCCTAGCATTGGGTTGTTGAGGTGACCCCATCCCATCCAGACTACGGAGAGGTGGTCTGCTGTCCCATGTGGGTACCCTGCAAGGCTTCCAGGCTGGACTTCCATCAGGTCTTGCCAGGCTGTCCAACCCCCACCACCCCCACCTCATTTCCCTGGCACTGCTTGTCCTTCAGGTTGCAGTAGGTTTTTCTCCTGCATCCCTGAACAGCAATTCACATCATTGATTTTCTCATGTTCCTATCCAGTGACCTCCTAAGTTTGTTGACATCAGGGTTCTGCTGAGGCCCCGTGGTAATTTCCAGTTCTTCTCCCATTCCAACAAGGAGCTGGGGCAGGCTTGGGGCCTTTGGCTGCTGCTCTTGCCTTGGTGGCATCGGGTATTGCGTTTGTGAACCTGCTGCCTTCAAAGTGGANAAAGGCACTCAATATTTGTTGTAATTCCTGAGAATGACATTTACCTGTTTAAACATAAAAGGAAGTCATTTCGCGGCATATGGTTATGCTATGGCTAGTGTATAAACATAATTAATTAAGCATCAGCTTTTATTCTACTATGCAGTGATTCACAAACCTACACTGGATCCGTTTGAAATACAGAATCAAATGGTGTGGTGTGCAGCTTCTCAGATGCTACCAACCGTCTTCCTGATATGACTGCCTTGTATAATCCCCCCTTCTCGAGTGCCTTGCTTTTAACTCATGCTCTCAGTGTTGAGGAGACGTTCCTTCCATGACCAGATTACAAGAGTGACCTCCATCTTGCTAGCAGACTCTCTCTCCCTTGTTGGTTTTGATGAAACAAGTCGTCATGTTTGGAAGGTCCTAGTGGATCGTAACTAAGGGTGACTTCTGGCCAACAGCCTGGGAGGAATTGAGACCCTACCAAAACAGCATAAAAGGAACTGAATGCTGCCAGCAATCATGTAAGTGAGATTGGGAATGGATCCTTGCCCATCTGAGCTTTCATGAAGGACCCCGGCCCTGACCATCATCTTGAGAGCAGCTTGTAGCTGCCTCATGAGAGATCCTGAATCAGAGAACTCAATTGAGCTACACCCAGATTTCTGACCCACAGGAATGCTGAGACAGTGGGGGTATGTTTTGTTTTGTTGTTTTGTTTTATTAAGTAGGCTCCATGCCCCACCTGGGGCTGGAACTAACAAGCCTGAGATCAAGAGTCACATGCTCTACTGACTGAGCCAGCCAGGTGCCCCGTGCATATGTTGTTTTTAAGCCATTAAGTTTGTGGTGATCTGTTACAGCAATAGATAACTAATACAAATGGCAACTATGGCAACCAAACAAGTTATTTACTTCTTTTTACTTTTACTGTACTTCATATTAGGAAAGTCAATATGTTTATGCAAAAATACAGAGTTAACAGCATTATTGTTCCTTGGCAAATAACCCATTGTATCTAATTACATTTACATTTCACTAATGACTTATCTTCTGGGACCTGAAATAGACTACTATTCCAAATTAAAGTTGATCAGTGTGAAACCAGAAAGAAAGAATAAAATTATGAAGAGAACATTTTCAACCAAATACAATAACCAAATATGACAGGCTGACAAAAAATATGTTGCAGGTAATGCAGAGATAGAAGAAATGTTGTGGATAATCAGATGCAGTCCCCAATAAAAAAACTGAACCCCAGAGAGCCTTTTTCGTGTGTCCACAAGCTAAAAATGTTTTTTTCCCCCACATTTTTAAAAGTTTGTAAACAAACAAAAAATATGTGACAGAGTGGTATAAAACAAAATAAATACTTTCTGGACTTTTACAGGGAAAGGGTGCCTACTCTTGGTCCATCACGATATGAGTTTGTGTTACTTCAGTGTATACATTTTCAAAACTTAGAAATTGTACACCTAACAGCTTGGCACTTCTTTTTATGTCTATTTTACATCAAAAAGAAGTTAAAAACTCAAACAAACATTAGAATCTAGCCAATAATAATATGGATGTTGAAAGAAATACTTAGGAAAATTATGTTAATGTGTGCAATTTACTTTAGAGTGCTTCAAAAAATAAGACATTTATGGATGGACAGAGGAACAAATAAATATACAGATACATAATAAAGTGATTACATTAAAATGTTAATAGTAGAATCAAGGTAGTTAGCATATGCTTCTTCACTGCAAAATTCTTCCAAATCTATTGTAGATGTATGAAAATTTTGAGACTAAATTGTAAGGAAAAAAAATAAAGCTGTACATGGTGCTTACTGTCAAAAACTCTATTTAACAGGTATGAATTATACAGGTACAACAAGCCCCCAAAACAGAAGTGTTCAAAGTTAGTTATAACTTCATGTCTTTAACTCACTTTCAGTTTTGGCTCTAGGTCCCAGCCTAGACAGACAACTTAATCAACTTTGGATTTATCTTCATTAACAATCCAGGGATCCCTCCATTAATTCAAGCCTATAGTTTAGATATTTGCCTATTAAAGAAAAAAAAAAAGGAAGGAAAGAAAGTGGGAAAGAGGGAAGGCAGGAAGAAGAGAGACAGAGAGGAGAAAGAAAGGAAAAGAAAAAAAAAAAAGATGATGATGAGAAATCTCCCCTTTATCTCTTCCTTCCTGGATAGCTTCTAAACCCCTAGCATTGGGTTGTTGAGGTGACCCCATCCCATCCAGACTACGGAGAGGTGGTCTGCTGTCCCATGTGGGTACCCTGCAAGGCTTCCAGGCTGGACTTCCATCAGGTCTTGCCAGGCTGTCCAACCCCCACCACCCCCACCTCATTTCCCTGGCACTGCTTGTCCTTCAGGTTGCAGTAGGTTTTTCTCCTGCATCCCTGAACAGCAATTCACATCATTGATTTTCTCATGTTCCTATCCAGTGACCTCCTAAGTTTGTTGACATCAGGGTTCTGCTGAGGCCCCATGGTAATTTCCAGTTCTTCTCCCATTCCAACAGGGAGCTGGGGCAGGCTTGGGGCCTTTGGCTCCTGCTCTTGCCTTGGTGGCATCGGGTATTGCGTTTGTGAACCTGCTGCCTTCAAAGTGGATTACAAGTCACCTGCACACCTACATTCTCCAAAATACCAAGAAGTATTCTATGTTGCTGCTGATAACTCTCATCTCAAGGTATAGGCACAGGAGGAGAATATCTGCCCCTACTGCTTCCAACTCTATTCTTCTCCCCATGGTGTGCATCATTAGCAGCACAACCGGCCCTGGAACCATTCTGGGATTTTGGGTAAGGTGGTGTAGTCCTGGAGGCAGTAGTTGCCACAGCAGTTTCATGATCCCCAGATCCCTGCCTGTGGCAGAGGTAGAGGCTCAATTGGCAAGACGGTTTTGGGATTTTGTTCTAGTAGTAAATTTGGGAGGCTCAGGCTGGAACCCTGTGCTTTCACCATTTCAACTATTTCACAAGCATCTAATTTATGTATTAAATCTCTTTCTGCCTACATAGCTATTTTATCTATCAGAGGTCTTCAAACATCCCCAGNTCTCAAGGAGATCATTAGAAGTTATGTATTCATGAAATCAGCACAGCACACTGGTTATTTTGGAAACACTCCTTAAGAGTTCTGCATGAACTCATGTCTATCAAAAGTTAAAGCCCTACATTTTCCACTGTATATGCACTGGAACATTTCAACTATTTGAATAAAAATGTTACCCAGTTTATTAGATTTTTTAAAAAAGCAAAATCTATACAATTTTTACTTGTTAATCTAAGTATATAAACCTATGATAGATGGCAAGCAAAAGTCCCATGGGACAAGCATTAAATTCTCCTGGCGTAGGGCAAAGGAAAGAATATAAAAATCTCAAACAACATGCCTATGGAGGGAAAGTGTTTACAGAAGCCACATAACCAGGTGGTCTCTCATCTAAGTTCCACTCCAATCCAATCTTGTATTAGTTTCTCAAGCCAGGAAACAGCTGCTCAATCACATGGCTGTGTGACCACAGGCATTGGCCTTTAATCTCCTTAGGTTAAGTGTATTTCAGTAAAAAGAAAAGAATATTTGAGCAATAGACCAAGCTACACAGGAAACTCTGAGGTAACATTAATTAGAAGTATTGAAGTAAGGCAAGTACTCTTTGATGGAAAGTTTGGGCAGAGGGAGAGAAGGTAAGCTTCTGTGTGGAAAAGATAATTGAAGACTAAGCCAATGTTTGGAACATAATGTCTCAGAGCAGCATCCCTTGCAGTGGGCTGGTTTGTAATGATTGTTTATTTTTAAGTCTGAACACAAACTTTTGCTGGATAGAAACTTTTTCAAATGTGACAGGGTCAGAAGTCCTGGAAAATATCCAATGTTTTAACATCTGTTCCCAATTCAACAAATACAAAATGTCACTCTTCCCCCACCGACACACTCTCTCATCCTTCACCTTTCTATCTCTTGAGTAACGGAAACTGGACCCCTCCATGTAACTTTTTAAGTTAGTATCCACTCTATGGTTCTGATAAACAGACCCCAAATGCAAATGGCTTACATTAAATCGAATTGTATTTCTCACGTATCTAACATGGACAGACTGGTGACTCTGGTAGGCAGCTCGTTCTCCTCCACACATTCAGGTTATGCTGAGATAATGAGTATACTTTTGGTCCTCTGCATCCAGCTAGCAAAAGGGAAATGAGAACATGGGGAAGGGTCTCCTGCCCCCTTCTAAGTCCTATCCATGGTGAATGTTCTTTAATATCCTGGGCAAAACCAGTTTTCCCAGTTCAGGTTCTCCCATAGTAGTTTTTTGTTTTGTTCTGTTTTGATTTTAACAAGACCCCCTTTTAAGTAAAAATAACATTACTGTTAAACATTTTCAGAAAAAAAGACCAATAACAATAATTTAAAATCTTCACAGAGATACACGCTAGTTTTCTCAGTAACTAAACAAAGACCTGCAGGGTATGTGATGCTTTCACAATCAGTCAAGCTAGAGCAAGCCTAGTGGAGCATTTCTTTTATTTACAGAAGTAAAAAAAAATCATTTATACTCATAAACCTGTGTACAATTCCCCTGTTTTTAATATTTTTCCTTTGGTGAGGTACTTTATTCTAATTTATGAATAAATATTGATACATTATTAACTAAAGTCTATAGTTCACATTGTGGTTCACTCTTTGTGTTTTATGTTCTGTGGGTTTTGACAAACACATAATAATCATCAATCTATCATTACAGTATTATACAGAATAATTTTAGTGTCCTAAAAATACCTAAAAACTCAAAATGGATTAAAGACTTGAATGCAAGACCTGAACTGTTAGACTCCCAAAAGAAAACACAGGCAGTAAGCTCCTTGATATTAGTCTATTTATATATTCCTATGTATAGTTTTGTCTTTTCCAGATGTCATATAGTTGGTATGTAGTATGTAGTCTTCCAGTTTTTGCCAATTATGAATAAAGCTGCAATAAGTATTCAAGTTCAAAACAGATGTGTGTGGACAGAAATTTTTGACTCATTTGACTAAATAGCAAGAAGTACCATTGCAGGATTATACAGTAAGAAAAATATGTTTACTGCTGTAAGAAATCACCAGCATTTTCCAAATTCACTGTATCATATTACATTCCCTGCAACAGTGACTGAGAATTCCTGTAGTTCCACAACCTTGTAAGCTTTTGATAGTCAGTTTGTTGTTGTTGTTGTTTTCATTTCAAACTATATTACAAAAGTTATAGTAAGCAAAACAGTATTGTTTTGGGGGAAAAAAAAACACCCAGACACACAGATCAATGGAACAGAATAGAAAGCCCGGAAATAAACCCACATATATGTGTCAATTAATTTATAACAGAAGAGGCAAGAATATATAATGCAGAAGGGACAGACTCTTTAATAAATGGCATTTAGAAAACTGGACAGCCACGTGCAAAAAATAAAACTAGACTTCTATCTCACACCGTGCACAAAAATTAACTCAAAATGGATTAAAGACTCGAATGTAAGACCCAAAATCATTAGGCTCCCAGAGGAAAACACAGGCAGTAAGCTCCTTGACATTAGTTTTGGCAATGATTTTTTGGATCCAAAGCACCAAAAGCAAAGGCAACAAAAGCAAAAATAAACAAGTGGGACTACATGAAACTGAAAACCTTCTGCTCAGCAAAGGAAACCATTAACAAAATGAGAAGGCAACCTACTGAATGGGATAAAATATTTGCAAATCATATATCTGATAAGGTGTTAATATCCAAAATATGTAAAAAACTCATGTAACTCAATAGCAAAAAAGCAAACAATCATATTAAAAAATGAGCAGAGGATCTGAATACACATTTTTCCAGAGAAGACATCCAGACATATGAAAAGATGCTCAATGTCAAAACCACACTGAGATATCACCTCATACCTATCAGAATGGCTATTATCAAAAAGTGTTGGCAAGGATGTGGAGAAAAAGGAATTTAATGGACTGTTGGGGAGATTATAAATTGGTGCAGCTGAAAACACTAATTCAAAAAGATGTATGAATCCTTATGTTCATTGCAGCATTATGTACAATAGCAAAGATATGGAAATAACTTAAGTATCTACCAACGAGTGGAATACTATTCAGTCATGAAAAAGAATGAAATCTTGCCATTTGGGATAAAGATAGATCTAGAGGGTATTACACTAAATGAAATAAGTCAGATAGAGAAAGACAAATATCATGTGATCTCACTTACATACAGAATACAAACAACATAACAAATGAACAAACAATACCAAATAAAACCCATGGATACAGTGAACAAAATTGTGGTTGCCAGGGAGAAAGCTGTTTGTGGGTTGCACAAAGTGGATGAAGGGGGTCAAGAGGCACAAACTTCCAGTTATAAAATAAATAAGTAATGGGGGTGTAATGTACAGCATGGTTATGATAGTCAATAATATTGTATTGTGGTGTTTTTTTTTTTTTTGGTATTGCATATTTAAAATTTGCCAAGAGAGTAGATCTTAAAAGTTCTCATCATAAGAAAAATTTTTTTCATAAATTTGTATGATGGATTGTGACTAGACTTATTGTGGTTATCATTTTACAGTGTATCCAAACATCAAATCATTACATTGTATACCTAAAACTAACATAATATGTCAATTATACTTTATTTTATAAAAAAGATCCTATATGTAAAGAACTTGGAAGATGTTAAGTTTGCCCATAAAATAAGAAAAATTCTAAACAAACTGAAAAACAACAACTTTTCTTGGACATATCAGACAAAAGAGCTTACAGGGCACACCACTACTCCCAAATCTGCAAAGAGTGAAGAATGCAGAGTTACAGCTGAGATCTACTTTCTGGGAGCAGAAGAAGCAGAAGTTACAAACTTCTTGGAACACAAGCATGGTAATTTTGTTGAACTACAGGAGGGTGAATGTGGACCAGTATGAGACTATTGGGGCCACCATCTTTGGAAGATTACCCAAACTTTTTTGGATTTTACTTCTAGTAAGCTCAAATTTTCACAAAGAATAGTTAAGAACGATTCCTTCTTATCTCTCTCCAAATAGGGGAAGAACAATATTGCAAAATAAAATTAGAGAATTCTTGATAAGAAAAACTACTCTCTAGGAAAAAAGAACTTACTAGTTTCTCATTCCACCTGGAAAATGGACTTTCTCTGATTCCAGGCCCCTTAGACATCCTGTCTCATCTAGGAGGGAAAAAGACTAAGAAACACTTGAGAAAGTCACAGGACCATTAAAAACTGAGATTTAACCACAATGTTATAAAAGCTTTTCATTTCCCATATGTTGTGTCCATGCAACAGGACTCCAGAATACTAATGGCAGATGGCAACCAGAAGAGCTGCATGAAGCAGACCTTATTTAGGGAGGGTTTCCTAGGAAAGACCTAGGAGAACATGGAGACACAAACAAGGACACTAAAAAAATATGAAGACTTGGGCACCTATAGCTCCTGCAACTTCTACCCAGATTTACACCAAACCTCATAATAGTGACCTATTTACCAAATATTATATTATCGAATATATTATTCCCAGCTTTCAATAATGATAAAAAAAATTATAAGTCATGCTAAAAGTCAGAAAAAAGCACAGTTTAAAGAGACAAACAAGATGAGAACCAGACTCAGATATGAAAAAAATCATGGTTATCATACAGGAAATTTAAAATAACTATGATTAATATATTAAGGATTCTAAGGGAAAATGTAGGCAACATACAAAATAGATGGGGAATGTAAGTAGAGAGGAAATCTTAAAAAGAGAATCAGGGGCACCTGGGTGTCTGAATTGGTCAAGCATCCAACTTTTGATTTTGGCTCAGGTCATGATTTCGGGGTCATGAGATGGAACTCTGTATCTCTGGCTTTGTGCTGGGTGTGGAACCTGCTTAGGATTCTCCCTCTCCCTCTCCTTCTCCCCTCCCCAGACTATTCCTCTCTCTCTCATTCTCTCAAAAAAAAAAAAAAAAAAAAAAAAAAAAAAAAAAGAAAGAAAAGGAATAAAAAGGAAATGCTAGAATAGAATGTTCTGCAACAGAAATGGAGATTGTCTT
The DNA here is from genome assembly GCF_002007445.2 of Ailuropoda melanoleuca. Classification (NCBI taxonomy): domain Eukaryota; kingdom Metazoa; phylum Chordata; class Mammalia; order Carnivora; family Ursidae; genus Ailuropoda; species Ailuropoda melanoleuca. The sequence goes on along the minus strand of NC_048221.1, from coordinate 59,958,053 downwards.
TTTAAAATGATTTTTTATTTATTTTAGAGAGAGAGTGTGTGCAAGCAGGGGGAGAGGGAGAGACAGCATCCTCAAGCAGACTCCCTGCTGAGCATAGAGTCTGACACCGGGGCCAATCCCAGGACCCTGACATCATGACCTGAGCTGAAATCAAGAGTCAGACACTTAAACAATTGAGCCCACAGGTGCCCCTGAAGATTGTCTTTAATAGTTAGACTGAACACAACTGATGAAAACATCAGTGAACTTGAAGATGGGTCAATAGAAACATATCAAACTGAGATGCAAATGGAAAAAAAGATAAATAAAAACAACAAAGCACCCAAGAACTGTGGATGTACAATGTACATATAACTGGATTATCAGAAAGAGGAGAGAGAATGGAGGACAAGAAATGTCAAAAGTAATAATGGAGAATCGTCCTAACCCTGCACTTGAAACTAATGTAACATTGTGTCAACTCTATTTCAATTAAAAAAAAAAATTCCTAACTTAGCATCAGACATTAAACCATAGATCCAGAAAGCTCAAATAAGGAGCAGGATAAATACCAAAAACACTGTACTTAAGCATAACCTATTCAAAGTGCAGAAAGCCAAAGACAAAAAATCTTGAAGAGATAAGAAAAAGCATCTTACTGATAGTGGACAAGGATTAGACCTCCCCTCAGAAACCATGCAAGCAAGATGAACATGCAGTGAAATATTCAATTTAAATATTTTAATGTTAAAAATCTCTCTGACTTAGATTTGTATAAAAACATAATTATTCTTCAAGACTTAAGGAGAAATAAAGACTTTTTTATAAGACTTTTTTTAGGTCTGCAAGAAATGTTAAGTTTTTCAGTTGAAGGAAAATAATGCAGGTCAGTAACTTAGATCTACATAAAGAAATGAACATCAGAGAAGGAATAAATAGAAGTAATATAAAATAGTTTATTTTTCTTATTCTTCATTAATTTAAAAGATAAATTTAAAAGTAATAAACTTCACAGTGTATTTGGTAATTACAGAATGTTAAGTGAAACAAATGACAACAATGTGATAAGATATGGGAGGGAAAATTTGAAATACTCTTGTAAGATACCAGTATTACAATTAAAATGGTATAATGTTGTTTGAAGGTGGACATAGATTACTTTAAAATTTATGTTTGAAACTCTAAGACAACTAATTTTTTTAAAGAAGTGTAATATGTATGTTAAAAGATGACATAAAGTGGAATAATATTAATGTTTAAACAAAACCAGAAAAGACAAATAAAGAAGGGGACAAAACAAAACAAAGAAGAATGAATCAAATAGAAAGCCTTTAAAGTAAGGTAGATTCTAATTCAATGTATCAATAATCATTTTAAGCCTCAGTGGTATGAATGTATGAGTGAAGAGACAGAAATTGTCAGAGTGGATGAAAATGAGATCTAACGATATGTATCCCCCGAAAAACTCACTTTAAATATAAAGATTCAAACAGGTTAGAGTAAAGGAATGGAGAAAGATCTACCATGCTAACATTTAAAAAAGAACACTGGAGTGCTATTTCAGTATTCATTTCAGTATTTATTTCAAACTAAGGTGAATTCAGAAAAAAAAATATTATCCAGGATAAAACAAAGCATTACATAATAAAATTCACCAAGAAAACATAACAGTTCTTAAAGTGTGTAAGTCAACAATGAGATATCATTCCACTCTCTTTTTTTAAATGTTTTTTTATTATATTATGTTAGTCACCATACAGTACATCCCTGGTTTCTGATGTAAAGTTCCATGATTCATTAGTTGCGTATAACACCCAGTGCACCATGCAATACGTGCCCTCCTTAATACCCATCACCAGCCTATCCCATTCCCCCACCTCCCTCCCCTCTGAAGCCCTCAGCTTGTTTCTCATAGTCCATAGTCTCTCATGCTTCATTCCCCCTTCTAATTACCCCCCTTTCTTTATCCCTTTCTTCCCCTATCGATCTTCCTAGTTCTTATGTTCCATAGATGAGAGAAATCATATGATAACTGTCTTTCTCTGCTTGACTCATTCCACTCTCTTGATGAAAAGGAGTCCAGTGTAATTTTTAGTCTTGATCCTCTGTAGGTGAGGTGTTCCCTAACCACCCCCAGCTTCTTTCTAGGTTTTCTCATTGTCTATGATATTCTACAGTTTGAATACAGTATGCCCTGGTGTAGTTGTCTGGTATTTATTTCGTTTTCTCTGAGCTTCCTAGATCTTTGGTTTTGTATCTGTTGTTAATTTTGGAAAAGTCTGCCATTAGTATCTCTAATATTTCCCCAGTTCTTTTCTCTTTACTTTTCTCCTGGTACTCCCATTATGGAAATATTATACCTTTTGTCATCACCCTACCCTTCTCTTGGATGTTCTGTTTGTTTGTTTCCTTCTTTCTTTTTTTCTCTTTCCTTTTCATTTTGGGAAGTTTCTATTGACCAATCTTCAAGCTCACTGATTCTTTCCTCAGCTGTGTCCCATCTCCTTATCCACTCATCAAAAGCATTCTCCTATGTTACACACCTTCTAAAAGTCCCACCTAAATATATCATATTGGGTATAAGATTTCAACATATAAATTTGAGGATAACACAGGCATTCAGATCATAACAGTATGCCTTTTAATTTTTTGTTTAAAGCCAGACATTTGAAAGCCAGACAAAAGAAACTGAGGTACATAGGCATTTAGAATGACACTTTATGTTTGTCTGGCTAGGAGTTAGGCTGTGGCTTATGGTGTGCTATAGCTGTAGGTGTCAGAAGCTAAAATTTCTTCTGGTGTCCTTGTTTTTTCTCATCTGTTGTGTTTGAGTTTCTCTAGAGACTTCATCTTAGGTAATACTGAGCCATGCTGGTTTTTGGATTGCAGTCTCCTGCTACTATACTGGAGCCCTATTGAGGTGGTGATTAAGTTCATGGAGGATACCAAGCATTTTATAGATCTATGATTTGGTCTGTCTTTTAGTGAACTTGTTCCCCTGGGCTGTGAACTTTACAGGTGCTCTTCAGTATGCCTCCACCACCTTAGGTGAGAAAAAAAGAATAAGGGTGACTGATCTTTGGTATTTCCTTTTTCATTTAGGCTCTTATAAAGCCCAAGGTGGTTAGGCTCTGGAAAAATAGTTTCCCATGAAGGCAAATTTTTGTTATGGAGAAAAGAATATGTAGGGTTTTTGTTTGTTTGTTTGTTTAAGTTTCAGAGGTAGAGTTTAGTGATTCACCAGTTGTGTATAACACCCAGTGCTAATTATGTCATGTGCCCTCTTTAATGTCCATCACCCAGTTACCCCATTCCCCCACTCACCTTCCCTCCAGCAGCCCTCAGTTTGTCTCCTACAGTTAAGAATCTTTTATGGTTTGTCTCCCTCTCTGGTTTTGTCTTATTTTTCCCTCCCTTCCCCTATGATCCACTGTTTTGTTTCTTAAATTCCATGTATGAGTGAAATCACATGGTAATTGTCTTTCTCTGATTGACATTTCATTTAGCATAATACCCTCTAGTTCCATCCAGGCCATTGCAAATGGTAAGATTTCATTCTTTTCGATGGCTGAATAACATTGCATTTTATATATTTTGTACACGCACACACACACACCACATTTTCTTTATCCATTTATCTGTCAATGGACATCTGGGCTCTTTCCATAGTTTGGTTATTGTGGACATTGCTGCTATAAACATTGGGGTACAGTTGCCCCTTTGACTCACTATTTTTGTAAACTTTTGAGTAAATACCTAGTAGTTCAATTGCTGGGTTGTAGGGTATATCTCTATTTTTAACTTTTTGAGGAGCTGTTTTCCAGAGCGGCTGCACCAACTTGCATTCCCACCAACGGCATAGGAGGGATCCCCTTTCTCTGCATCCTCACCAACATCTGTTGTATCCTGACTTGCTAATTTTAGCCATTCTGACTGGTATGATGGGGTATCTCATTGTGGTTTTGATTTGTATTTCCCTGATGGTTTATTTTTAAATGGTTATTTTCTATACCCCCCCAATTTTCACATCCCCCCCACCTCCAACCCCTATCCCCACCCAACTATAAGAAGAACAAGGGGATTTTTCTCTGAGAATCTGGTATTTCTCATCCCGGTGTCAAAGGCTAAAGGGGACTGGAGTTGGATATTTCCTTTTCCTCAGTTTGGTTAGGCTCTAGTAAAACCCCAATCAGTTAGCCTTTGGTGAAATAATTTCTGTTGAGACGAGGCCTTGCTGAGAAGTACAGAATGCTCTCGGCATATTTCAAAATAGCTATCCACCACCACTCTTTGCCAGAAGCACAAGGGAATTTTCCTCCAATCCTCACTGAAAACCTAGTAGGGGTCCTGGAGTTAAAATTCATGGATGTATGAGAGCTCCCATTAGACTGGCCCCCTGGAGTTTTTAAATCTCGAGCTTATTCACATTGAGTCTCTAGCAGCTCACCAATTACAGTTCAAGTTTCTACCCCCAGTATTGGTGGGCTTCTGCTCCAGTAGGCTATGATTCTCCTTAATCATCTGCATCTCCCATTCTGTGAGCAGTAGTCTGCCTTGTGTCCTCAAATTTATGATAGAGCTGAAAAAGGTTGTTGATTTTCAGTTTAGCTTTTTTCTTGTTGTGAGGAAGTGAATGATGACTTCCAAGCTTATGTCAGACCCAAACTGACTGCTTTATTTCTCACTTTCTTTTCTTCCCACATGTTGTTCATACATGAAAGTAAATATTATAAAAGAATGCTTAGAGATGTATCATTGTTGCAACATGGATGGCACTGAAGGAGATAATGCTAAATGAAATAAGTCAAGCAGAGAAAGACAATTATCATATGGTTTCTCTCATCTATGGAACATAAGAACTAGGAAGATCGGTAGGAGAAGAAAAGGATAAAGAAAGGGGGGGTAATTGGAAGGGGGAATGAAGCATGAGAGACTATGGACTCTGAGAAACAAACTGAGGGCTTCGGAGGGGAGGGGGTTGGGAGAATGGGATAGGCTGGTGATGGGCAGTAAGGAGGGCACGTATTGCATGGTGCACTGGGTGTTATACTCAACTAATGAATCATCGAACTTCACATAAAAAACCAGGGATGTACTGTATGGTGACTAACATAATATAATAAAAAAATATTATTATAAAAAAAAGAAAGAAATGTATCATTACTTACACAGATTACTAATTCCCAATATTAAGAAAGCCTGAAAGGCTTATGTCAAGTAAAAAAAAATATATATATATACATATATATAGCTAAATTCTCTATTGACCTCTGTGAAGATTTCTTTGGCATTAAGCACAGAAAAAAATTACATATGCCTTGAGCATTTAACTGGCTGATGTAGAGTTATGCTATTTATGCTTCAAATCATCCCTCTCTTTTTTGTTATAGATCCCTGGGCCTCTAGTGTCCTCTGATGCAGCCTTTTTTTTTTTTTTTTTTTTACCATGGTTTTACCAACTCTTTGTGGTAAGATGATATTATCTCGCTGATCCATGAACCAAAGGGTGTGTGCAAACTGAAATTACATTAGCTTTTTATTGCCCTAAAAATTATAAGCTTGCTCTACAATTTATTGTTTGCTGTCATTCAGGCTTTTCTATTTTATAAGCAACATAACTGCTTCTCAAGATCATCTTTTCTAGTAGTATCTTTATGGGGTACTTTGATTCTCAAGGTGCTCTAAGATACATTTTTCTAGGTTAAGCATTACTTCATTTTTCCTGGAAATGTATACGATCTCACCAAACTTCTTTGCCACTGAGGTCTCAAATAAGAAGGTGAATGCTTCCCAGCTGTGATATTATCTGAGAATTAATTATTAAGGCTTTTAATCCTCTCACCAAATGGCTATAGAGTAGAGCTAAAGCCACCTTGATGTACAATAACCACGGATTTGTACCATTCAAACATATAAAATGCATTTTTGTTATTATTAAAACTAAGGTTACTGGTAAGAAGGCAGTCTTTTCTTAAATCACTGATAGTAACTAAGCATGCTGAAAGTCTTTCCTGATTTAGCAGCTCTGTGTTTTCCACATCAACTACAGCTAATATGTCATGGATCAGAGCTAAGAATAAGACAGCTATTTGAGACTAAGCACAGCAGCCAAAATGATACACCCTCTGTTGGAGAAATATTTGCTCCAGAGCCTGTGCCAAAGGACTGCTCCTCTTGGTGCTACCATCTGTGGCTTTTCAACAGACAACATAGGTCTTTAGATTGGGAAAAAAGGGCACACTTAAGCAGCCTGCTGGTTCATTAATTTATGCATTCAACCATGCCTTCACTATGGTGAGTACACGCTATGGCTCAGGCTATTTTATTTCCTGGGAATGCAGTGATGGGTAGCAATCACTATGTTTTGCTGAGGAGCAGCTCAGAGACTATGGAGGCTACACGGAGGTAATACCAAAGGGTTATAGGAGAAAACAATGAAAGAATCTGACTGTGACAGTAATAAGGGAAAAAATAGTATTCATGTAGGAGATAGCATCTCCAAGTTGCACCTTAAAGATTAATAAAATAATATCCAAATGAAGAAGAAGATTGTGTTTCCAGCAAAAGGAGAAGCCTGAGCAAAGGCTGGAAGATTCAAAATAATTTGGAAAGGCTTGAATAAGATCAGGGGAATATAGTCTGTGTATAAGATAAAAGATATTTGAACATACTTATATATGCATGTGGAAAGTAGCCAAGGATAAGAATCAGCAAATAGGGAAGAATCCAACAGAATGATTGAGGGCTCTTAGCAAATTAGAAGCACATATATTTAACATAGGCTTAAAGTTAAGAGAGTGAACATATATGCAATGATTTTGCCAGTTTTCACTAAGAAACATTTTGCTGGGTTTCCTACTAGTAATAAAAACCAATGATCTTGAGTAAAATAAGATTAGTAGAAAAGTCAAAATTTATCATGGGCAGCATTAAATACCCACAATATAATGGAACACACAATGTATTTGTGGCAAACCTAATGGATAGTTTAATCCCTTTGACCATCAGTGCCTTGACTTCTAACATCAAAGAAAACAGGCGTGGATATTACAAAGAATACACAGTAGGAAGTTGTGGAGAAGTAATGAGAGAATTAACAGGGTTACAGAGTAGAAGGCTGATACTGTCAGTGAGTACAGGGCTCCCATGCAATCCAGAAGAGGAGGGGAGGCAGATGAAATTGAAACAGGAGTTATCGGGCTGGCTATACTGAAATGGAATTGAGGGGGGAAGATGAAGGCTCAGATTTACAAAATAAGAAAAAGAAAGATGAAATCAGAGAAGAAATGGTGGAAATTCACTGATTTGAGTATCTGAATAATTCAATAACTTGAATAAGCAGTTTCAAAAGATTCAAAAGGTATTGAAATTTAAGGTTTCTCAAAGGAGTTTCCCCCAAATGACTGAGGATGATGATTCAAAGTAAGAGAAAAGGTGATGTTTTTAAGATACTAAATGTAAAAAAAAAAAGACTAATAAAGCCTTTACACTTTGTTCTTGAAATTAGATTTCTGCTTCTCCAGTTAACATAGTTCTTCATATGATCTTCCATGTCTTTCATAAACACTAGCTCCTGAATTAAACAAAACAAAAAATGTAATATTAATGTATACAGGCCTGTTTCATCTCATTTCAATGCTATGTTCATACTCTGCCCCCTAGTACTCAGCTCCCAATCTGCATGTGACACCAAAGGTAGACATTATCTCCACTGAAAAATCTATCCTAAGCCCATGCTCCTACTCCAGCTAAATTATCCTCCTCTACTCTTTGCAGTTAAATCAAGCTATGCAACCATCTAGCAACCCATGTACCATGTAATACCAAACTACGACCATTCTTCCATGCAAGGGTCTCTCCCATGGATTGCGAGTATCTTGAAAAAGCAGTGTCTTATTTACCTTGTATCCTTACTATATGGATGTTACTTGGTAAAAATTTGTTAACCTGAATTATATGATACATCCCAATCTTCTGTTTATATTTGTGGGTACACACCTTTTTTTCTAAAAAAAAAAAATAGTAAGAGTAGCTAATGTGAATTGATCATTTACATGCCAGACACTCTATATTCAGTGAATCACTAAACACAATGATCCTATATTACACATTATTATTATTCCTATTTTACTGATGAAGACAATAAGTATTTTTATATAATATTTATAGTACTGAATTTTTTGTGTATGATTACAGAGATATCACTCTAGAGTTACTTGTGTACATCAGCTGCTCATGGGTATATCATCTGAAGGGTATCATTCACCACCAATAAGCATGGCTCACAAAAAGACAGTGATTATTTCCCAGGGTAGAAGGTGAGAGACCTCAAGGAAATACATAAACACTTCAGTGAAAGATATGTGTAATTTAGTAAATGCCATTCAGATGATTTTGAAACCTCTTGAATGTAGGAGTGAAGAATTGCCTACCTCCTCATTGAGAACCACTAACTATGCTTAGACTCATATCACCAATGTTCTAAAATGAAGGGCAGAAAAAAAAAAAAAAAACCTCGCTCATTATGTAAATCTTAAAAGAGTAACTTTGCCGATTGATGCTGGTAGAACAGAAACCTTAGCTATCTAACTAGAAAATGTGCCAACTCTCCATTTCCTGAGTTGGGAAAAATTAGAATATGTCCCTGATGAGTCAGTGCTTGCTGGATTTATCTCCAGAAGAAGGAGGTGGGTGGACTTAAGTAAGGGGCGGCCCACTGATTAAAAGGTAGACATATGTGTTGCGCGTAGAATAAGGTGAAAACGAGAAGTACCTTGACTCTCAATCTTTGAACAGTCAATTTGGCGATCACCCACAATAGAGAAAATCACGAAGGATTCCTAGTATAAAGCACCTTCTTTTTCTGTGAAGACTTTCCAGTGTAGTTATAAAATTGCACTGACAGCAACAAGATTTTTGAAGAAAACGTTATTTCTCTATTGGAGAGAAATAATGCCAGATCTCTAAGAGAGGTAGAGTCACAGGTGCCATAATGAGCACCAAGTTCATCTCCTCCTCCCTAAAACAGTAATAAGCAATGTGAAAAGAGGTGCACACATACACAGGACAAAGGGTAAAGGATCATCAGGAGATAAAACATGCAAAAAAATAAATAAAACCTCTAGAAGACAGAGAACTAATAAAGAAGCAATACAGAAGCTGGAGAAGTTCACAGCCTGTGTAAGCATCATCAGGAAAATTGCAAAAGTATGACTTGATCTTCCCCGCAAAATCTCAGAGATGCTTTGAACTTCAAAATGCCCAAGATAACTGTGAAAGGTTGGTGTGAAACAGGAGTGATATTTGAAAATCTATGTAAAGCAAACCTATCCTTCCACCACTTTCCCTTACGCTTATTCAAGAAAACTGACACCTGCCCTCAATCAAAAAGTGGGAGAGGTATTTTCAAAAGGTTTTCAATGGTCCTTCAAAAGACTGCCTTGCTTACTCTCCCTGGAGTAAAGATCCCCTATGTGCTGTATTCATGGATACACAGTTTCAATACTATTTTATATTGCCTCTAAAAAAAACCCCACGTTTTATCTTACAATATATTTTACTTATGAAAAAAATTAGTAAAGTTAGCCTAAGAAAATTCCTCACATCCCACACCCAGTTTCCTCTTTTATTAACATCCTACATTAGTATGGTGCATGTATTACAACTAATGAACTAACATCTGTACCTCTATACATTCTTATTAACTAAGGCTCATCCTTTATTCATATTCCTTAGTTTTTATCTAATGTCCTCTTTCTGTTCCAGAATCGTACCCAGACTACCACCTTACATTTTGTTGTCGTGTCTTCTCAAGTTCCTCTTGGCTGGGAGAGTTTCTCATACTTTCCTTGTTTTTGATGACCTTGATAATATCTAACACTGGTCATTTTTTCAGGTTGGGTATTTGCACAACGCTCCTCACATGGGATTTTCAGATGTTGTTCTTAGGATGAGATTAAAGTTGTGGTGTGTTTGGAGAAAGATCACAGAAACAAAGTGTCGTTGTTATCCCAGTATATCAAGAATGCACGTTATCGACATGACTTATCAGTGGTGTTAACCTTGATCGCCTGACCGAGGTGGTGTCTCTCAGATTTCACCAGTAGAAAGTTACTCTTTTTTTTCTTTCTTACTGTCCTCTTTGGAAGAAGTCACTGTGCATAGCCCATGCTTAAGAGTGAGGTGTTGTGTTCCTATTCCTTAGGGAAAGAGTAGGTATGTGAATTATTTTGAATTCTTCTACACAAGAGATGAATCAATCTATCTATTATCTATCTATCTATCTACTCATTTATTTTATATCAGCATAGACTTATGGATATTTATTTTATACTTTAGGTTATAATCTACTACTGAGTTATTTTATTGCTCAAATGTCCCACCTTGGGCCCCTGAGAGTTCTTTCAAATGGTTCCTGTGTCTCTTTAGTATGCATCCATTGTTGTGATTATTTTTTGAGCATTTCCTCACTTTCTGGCACTACAAGATGCTTATCTTGTATATTCTCTGTACCAGCTTGCTTAGGCCATGTCTCCAAGGAGTCCTGGTACCTTTTATTGGAGAATGGTATCAGAAACCGAGATCTTGGTATTGAGGGGTTATTACCTACTTCAACATATGAATGGAAATCAAGGCTCACAAGACACTTAAGTAAATCTTCAATGTGAAAAAGAAAACTCAAAATATATGCTCAGAATCATCGTACATCATTGTGAAATTTCAGAACACCGAGGATAATAGGATATATTAACAGCTTCCAGTGGGGGGAAAGACTGGCTTTTTTTAACAATGAAAAATAGCATTAGGTTGGCATTAGGGGTCTCAAATCTCAACACTGGATCTTAGAAAAAAAAAGTAGCAGAACCTTAAATTAAAACATTTTCAGACATATGAGGATGTGGAAAATGCATACTACATCAATCTTTATTAGGAGGTCACTGGATGTCTCTGTTCCAAGAAAATGAAGGAACACACCATAAAAAAAAAAAAAGACCATATATCCTGATCAGGGGCAGGGAGGTGGGGGGACAGAAGGAAGGAGTTTCTAGGCTAAGATTGTGCTTCTNAAGACCATATATCCTTTTTGTTTTGTTTTGTTTTGTTTTCTAAATAACTGTTTTTGTTTTTTTTTTAATAATTAATTTTATTTTATTATATTATGTTAATCACCATACAGTACATCCCCTGNAGAGAGACAGTGGCTCTAACAGCGTCATATACAAGAAAAATGAGGCTTCAGAAACTTTGTACTATTTTTGAGACTCTAAACAACTCAAATAGGTTCTTAGATCAGGCAATGAAAGGCAGTTTACCTGATGAGTTGACAAATGTCTTAACTCACCTTTTTGTGGTAATCATTTTGCAATATACATGTATACCAAATCTCACGTTATACACCTTAAACTTAGATAATGTGGTATGTCAACATTTCTCAATAAATATATCTCAATAAAACTGGGAAAAATGCAGTTAGAAATGCCAGAAAATAAACAAATTGCTGTAAAACCCAACAAAAAAAATGTGAGGGAACATTGTCAGAAAACATTACTTGATGTTGCTATAAACAATATCGANATTGTCAGAAAACATTACTTGATGTTGCTATAAACAATATCGATACAGTCAAAATGATGTAGATATTGATTATTTAATTAATGATAATTACAAAGCTCTATGAAGAGGCAGGATGAGAAGAAATGGGAGGCTCTGTATGGCTAAATCTTCATTCGTCAGGACAGGAAGTCAATATATAATGATTAAAACTGATGAATCAAGGAATAGTAGAAGTGGCAGGCTCAGGCAGAGGTAGAAAGAGATAGCTCTTCTTTTATTATAAGCTCCGTCTTTCTTTTTTCTATTCCAATGACATATGTGTTATTTGGAAACAAAATGAAAATGTATTACACTTCAGTATACAGATACAACCTTAGGCAACTAGTTAAATGTTCTATGGTGGAAGAAACCAGTTTCTCAGTTCTCTATTTCTCCATTGAGACAGAGAGAGAGCACTTTTGATTTGTGAATCATTAGCATATAGATAGAATTGAAGCCATGAAGTTTTTGAGCTTGTCCAAAAAGAGTCTGGGAACACAAGGAAAGAAAGCCTGAGATAGAATCCAGACATACCCAAGAGAAAGGTGTCATAAAGGTTAACAGAAAAAAATTGGGGGATTGATCAGTAATCATAAAGTAAGTAAAATTTTTGAGTTCTTGGTATGTTTTGTGGAATGTCCTTTTATACATGTATTAACTCATTCATCTTCCCTTTGATGTTGATGCTATTATGCATATTTTCCAAATGGAGAAAATAGGGATTTTGTATAAATTATGTAAATTACCTGCATTCACATAGCAGGGCCTGGGATTTAAGCCTGAAGTCTCTCTTCAAAGATCATGTTCTTAGCAACTAAGTTATATCATGTCAAATACTGCTGAGAATTCGAGAAAGCTGGGGCTGAAGAGCTCCCCTGGCTTTGGTGTCTCCTGCAGTGACTGCTTTGCCATGAGGAAGTACAGCTCCCCTTAAGCACTGCTTGGGCAGGGACTTACTCCACAAACAATACACCAACACCTAAAATGCTTACATCTCTGTCTTGGGAAACATTGAGTGAATACAGAGACCCGAATATATGACTCCTACAGTCAAGGAGATAATACTCAAGTAGCCAAACTCCCCAGTCATGGCAGCCAAGGTCTAGAGGAGCTTTTCATTTAACACGTCCATCCTTCCACCCCACACACCCTGTTACAGGCAAAGAATGTTTATTTTTGGCCCTCGCAGCAACATCTTCTCCAATTAAGAAATAGGTCCTGTTTTTATTCTCCTTTTTTAAGCTCTATGCGCGTAAGGAGAGCTTGATTATGCTAATCAACATGACTCAGCTTCTAGATTAAGCAAGTGCTCTCGTTTAAAATCTAGGAGTGCTACAGACCAGGAAATTGGGTTAATTTGGCATGCTTGTGCTGTGTGTGTGTGTGTGTGTCGCACCGGTGTGTGTGCAGGCACATAATGAGAAGCAGGGGCTCTCTAGCTAGGATACGGACGAAAGAGGAAAACACTTCCACTGCTTTGAAATAACTCTCCCCATCTTGATAAAAGAGTCCTTTTGTTCCTGGCTGTTCTCCTGGCTATGGTTTCCAGATATTGTTTCATTTTTCCTGTTCCTTTGTTTTTTGTTTCTGTCACGTCCTTTCTTCTCTGGCTCTCTCAGGAAGCCCCGAAGTTCACAAAAGGCTTAACTTCCCATGGCATAAAAATGTCAGGAGTTTACCTGTTGTTGAACAAATTAACGGCTGATGCAGAAGGAAACACCTTCACTGAGCATTTCTATTCCATTCTAGCCTGCGGGCAAATTCATCTTGCTTGCCCTTTTTATTTCATGCATATTGATTCCTGGGACTGTTCGTACAGACACGCGATGCATCTCCTCACAGAAAAGAGTGAGGGANACATGTATTAACTCATTCATCTTCCCTTTGATGTTGATGCTATTATGCATATTTTCCAAATGGAGAAAATAGGGATTTTGTATAAATTATGTAAATTACCTGCATTCACATAGCAGGGCCTGGGATTTAAGCCTGAAGTCTCTCTTCAAAGATCATGTTCTTAGCAACTAAGTTATATCATGTCAAATACTGCTGAGAATTCGAGAAAGCTGGGGCTGAAGAGCTCCCCTGGCTTTGGTGTCTCCTGCAGTGACTGCTTTGCCATGAGGAAGTACAGCTCCCCTTAAGCACTGCTTGGGCAGGGACTTACTCCACAAACAATACACCAACACCTAAAATGCTTACATCTCTGTCTTGGGAAACATTGAGTGAATACAGAGACCTGAATATATGACTCCTACAGTCAAGGAGATAATACTCAAGTAGCCAAACTCCCCAGTCATGGNAGCCGTGTTTATCTAAGTAGCGGGTTGCAGATCCTCAGATTGAAGTCAAGGCGGTTCTGCTGGTGGCAGCCCTGGGGAACTCGGGGACACATCTCACAGTGTCACAAGGGACACTCAGAGGCCTTTTGAGACCCAGTTCCTCCCTATCATATTTAATCTTTATGTGAAGTGTTCACTCTCACTTAAATAAACTGTAAAATGAGAGGCATCAATAAAGATAGCACCTATGTCAAGTTGGGATTGAGTGTACAAGTTTCTCCAAATATTCCTTATTGATTAAATAGTTTGGAGCCGCTCCTATGGTAGCAAAGCCCTCAAGTTTAATGAACTATCGTAATGACAACTGGTTATGTGGTCTTAATTTTACCCTCTAGAAACATCCTCGGTGAGGACTTAGTCTAACTATATAAATATTTTCTCAATCTCAAAAATTAGCCTTAAATTTCAGGTTAAATCAGCTTTTCCTCTCTATGACAGAATTGACAAGTTTTGGTGACCCGTATTTTTATAATTTCCAAAGCAGGTGTCCTACTTTATGTAAAATATAGGCTGTAGAGTCTGTTTGTCTTTGTTTTATATAATGATTTGTTGTTTTTTTTAAGTGTTATTAAGTATAATACAAATTCAGGACCTGGAATTGTTGATAATTTGCTTCAAGAGAAACATGCTTCTTTGCAGCTATTTTTTGGAAGGTGAGAGGGTGAGAGAACAGAGAAGCTGTCCGGTGCTAGGGGTGTACCTGCCATAAAGGGCCCCTCACTTTGCACCTGCTCTTCTATACTGCCTAGGTCTGGCTTTATTGTAGTCATTTTAACCTTGGTCTTGTATTTTCTTATATTCTTGTTTCTTCCATCAAATTGCTTTTTTCCTGAGAATTTTCCTACCTTACTTAATTCTATAGCCCCAGCATATGGACAGTACTTGTCACACAATAGGCACTTAATTATTGCTTGTTACATAAATGCTTAATAAATATCAAGCCTAAATTTACAAAACCACTAAACCAGCTGTGAAAAAAATCTTAATCTAGTCTGCACTGACTAATGAGAAATGTAGTCGCTTCCCTAATAACTACATTACTTGAGTAGCAGACTCGGGACAAGAATTTGGATCAATGAAACCTGACTGCTTCCATATGCTGTCCCTCTTCCTCTCCCAAGGCTGCCTCTCATACTTGACTTCACATTTCCTTAAGAGTCAGTTCGTGTCTGAGCTGGGCTGTGAAGTGGATCAAACTTTCATGTGCTGACTCAGAAAGATGAGTCAGGGGGCGCTCTGGTGGCTCAGTAGGTAATGTTTGCCTACAGCTCAGGTGATGATTCCAGGGTTCTGGGATCGAGTACTGCATCAGGCTCTCTGCTCAGTGGGGAACCTGCTTCTCCCTCTCCCTCTGCCTCTCTCCTTGCTTGTGTGCTCTCTCTCACACACTCTCTCAAATAAATAAATGAAATGCTTTAAAAAAAAAAAAAAGGAAGAAAGAAAGAAAGATGGGTCAGTAGTGATTGCCTGAACTTCCAGGCATTCTAGAACTGTGCCAGGGTTCAGAAAGAGTCCCAGTGCTGAGTGGTGATGAGTACCATGTCAGGGTATGAGTGTGTTGGTGGCTGTGCTGGAGGGAGTTGAGGTTCAAGTGCCACACATGAAATTTAAATAAGTCCCTGCTTGTTGATCACCTGCTTTGTGCAAGTCATTTCAGCAGATGCTCAGGGTAAGGGTGACATTTAAAAATTAATGAGGAATTTACCTAGGATCAAACATTAACCAAACAGGAAAACTATTGTGACTACAAAAAAAGTCACGGACTGTGAAAAGAGATGTGGCACCCAAAGACCTGAGTTTGAGTTAAGAAATAGCCATCTAGCAGGTGGGCAGCACTGGGCATATCATTTAACCTCTCTGAGCCTCAGTCAGTATCTTTATCTGCAAAAGGTATTAAGGGACAGTGTTTTCAACAGTCAATAATGAAGCAGATGGCTTAAATAATGGCTTTAATAATTTGTCTCATTTAACCAGAAGCGAGGAAGTAGGTCATTCTAGAGTTGGTGAGCTCAGTAGCTTGTTGATGATGTGAGGAATCCGGGCGCTGCCACCTTGCAGCTCTGCCATTCTCAGGGTGTTGGAATGTCTCCACAGTAGTCACAACATGGCTTCACCAGCTCCAAAACTTCAATCCTTACATAGCTATGTCCCAGAGTAAAAAAATGGGGAGGAGATGGTCAGCATTTACCTGTTCATTTGCATTATCATTTCTCCAAAGTCTCCTTTTTTGTCTCATAGGCTGGAAACGGGTCCCAGCACCTGATCCCCCCAGGTTTGCCCACGGTAAAGGGGAGGGCGTCCAGCATGATTGATTCTGATGAGCAGGATTTATTCCCTGGGGCCCAGGCTAACACTGCCACACACCCAAATGAAATCCGGACTCCGACAGTAAAGAGGAAGGAAAGAATTAGGACTTGTCAGGAAACCAAGTGCCTGCTACAGAAACCTAACCCGCAGATCTTTTGTGAGGCTTGATGTAATGGGAATGAAAGTACACTTTGTAAACTATAAATCACTGCACAGCTTAAAGTTATTATTTCTGTCATAATTATATTTGCTAACAGCAAGTGTTCTCACCTGGGGCATTTTGCCTCATTTCTTCACCGCGAGGAACTTCATAATAATGGGTTATCCAGGAAAGGGAAAAATACCAACTTGTCTCCAAGTTCCTGAACTTAGGTAAATATAGCTGGTAGCTACTAAAATTAAAATATCTATGCACTTTCACCAAAGGAATGAATGTTTCCCGTTAGAATTTGGAAGAGTAATTGAGATGAGGCCTGAGGACCAATGAGGCAGAGACCTCAAAGTGGACAGATGCCATCTGGGGTAGCTGCCTCACTCACCCCAAATTGCTTTTACCACTGGGAGCATCCCCAGATACACATGTCTCTACCATGTGGTCCTGCCCTACTGGTCAGAATGGATTGGTCCAGAGGAGGACACCATACTGACGCTGAATCAGTCATGTTCTCTGTGCGATGAAGTTTGGAGTAGAAACGCAAACCTGGAGCTGCCAAATGGAATACCCTGAAGATGGGGCTCTGGTGGAAAGGCCCACAACCTTCAGCATCTGGAGCACTTAGCACTGCCATGGGCCGCTGGATCCCATGGGATACCATAGTACCTTACCTAGGAGGACAGCTATTTCAAAGCAAACAGGACATTTTCCCTTCCTTCTTGATGCCTCCCTTTGATCTTGTCCCATCACTGACCACACTAGTATGAACAGCCAGCTGTTTTTTTCCTACCTTCTGAATTTCAGAATTTTACGTCCTCAAGAAGGAAGAGAAATTTTTCTTCTTCTAATGAATCATTCCTATTATTATATAAACATGATCTTATGCATGCCAACTTATAATAATACCCCATCCTTTACCTGTACCACTTCTAGAAACTGCCCATTTCTTTATTTCTATTCACAGCAGAGTCCCTCAAAAGGATCATCTCTACTTGCTGCTTCACTTCTTCTTCTCCTATTCCCTTGGGCACCCACTCCAATTAGGCCTCTGTTCTTACCATGATGTCTACAGTGGGCTTGTGAAGGTCATTCACAACCACAGCTCCATTATACCTAATGTCAGTCTTCAGATCTCTGGAGGAGAACCAGGCAGCAGCATATGGCATTTGAAAGAGTATTTCTACTGAGTTCCAGCATGCCATTCATAATGTTCTCTTTTGACTTTACTGCCCCATTCTTTTCTGTCTCCTTTCCTGTTCCTGTTCTCTTTTCCTACTTCGCATTTTGAAGTGGCTCATGGCTTAGCCCTTGGATCTTCTTTTCTTCATCCAGGCCCACCACCCAGGAGGTCTCACCCAGCCATGGCTCAGCCCTTGGACCTCTTCTCTTCTCTATCCACACCCACTTTCCAGGTAAAGTCTATACTGATATCTCCCAAATGTTCACATATGCAGCTGTCAATCCACATTTCCAGGTGAATGCCTAATTAGCATCTCAGATCTAACAGGTTCTCTGGCAAACTCTTGACAACTCTTCCACACAATTGCTCCTCTTACAGTCTTCCCTGTCTCCATAAATGGCAAGTTGACTCTGCCAGTTGTTCAGATAAAAAACCTTGATGCATCTCTGTTCTATCTATATCCACTCCACCTAAAACCAAATTATGTTGACTTTACATTCACAAATGACCAGAATCTGACAACTCATCATCTTTACCACTAACACTTGACTCTAGGCCATTAACATTACTTACATGAATTATTACAATAGGTTCTTCACTGGTCTCTTTTTTTTTCTACCTTAGGCCTCTTGCAACCAACCATAAGCCCCAAAACATTCTTTAAAATTTGTCAGATTATGTTACTCTTTGCTTAAAACACCCAAATTCTTCCCAGTTCACCCAGAATAAAAGACAAAATTCTTACGTGACCTACAAGGCACTATTTTTCTGCCCTGCTCTTCTGCTTGTCTGTCTTTATACTACCATGTCCCTACTACCCATTCATTCTGCTTTGGCTTCTTTGCATTTACTCAAATATACTACAAATTCTCCTGCCCAGGGCCTTTGCACTGTTTATCGTTTTTGGTTTTTTTTTTTTTAATTCTACCTGGAACATTTTGCCTGTTGTTGGAATAATCCATTCCATCACTTTCTTCTGATTTCACTCAAATATCGACTATCCTATAGGCCTTCCATTTCAACCTTTGAAAATCACATATACTGCTAAAGGTAAGTATTTAATATTACAGGGCTGCCCCTACAGTTTGTGGGGCACTGGGTAACTATCTTTGATAGGGTCCTTGTCCACATAAACAATTTGACCCAAAATTGGTATGTCAGAGCTATTTTGACAGCTCCCACGTAACCCCATGAAAGATATGCTGCTGTGACCAGTGGTACCCTCCTAGAATTGGAATCTGGTTATAAGGCCCTATGATAACCCTATACATGTAAGTCGCAGACCTTCTCAGGGAATTTGGCCCAACCTATGCAAGAGATAGATACTCAGAGAGTGCCCCAGAATGGGAAGATGGGGTCAAAGTCTGTTCAGATTTGAAACATCCTAACTAGATGGCACTGCCAGGCCCAGCTGGTCCCAGACACCACACGGACTTATGGAATTTTAAGAAAGACACTCAAAAATCCAGAGCTCCCTAAGGTGCCAAACCCAAGTCAGGCACTCCACTTGCCCACTTCTAAGGGCAGTTTTCTCTCTATATATCTTCTCTCTCTGTCTCTCTCTCATACACTTACACACACACACACACGTGTGCACACACACACAACACATATACTCAATATTCCAAAGATTTACTATCAACTCCTGAAACAATATATATTTATTCACTTAATTATTTATTTTGGATCCAACCATACCAAAAGAATTTTGGGCAAGAGTCTTGTCCGTTTTACTCACTGATATAATCCCAATTCACAATAGCACCAGACTTATGGTAACTGTTCAATAAATATTTGTTGAATGTGCAAATTAATGATTGAATACTGTCTCCAAAATATGTATCTCTAAGGATATATGCCCCCAGTATGCAAGAGGATTTTACTGTATTTGTCTTGCCTTTTTTTTTTTTATAAACACTACCATGTCTCAGATCACTTAGAAATGATCTCTTTGCAGTTTGAATTTTACTACTGACATTAGAGTGTTATATTTTTAGATACGGGAACCAGAGCTTTGGGCTCAGACACAGAATTTTTTGTTGTAGTGACTGGGACATGTCATTAGAGGTACAGAAAGAGGCAGGGCATCATGCAGGAAAATGGGAACACATTGAACAAGTTATGCGTTTGATTTGGAGATTTTGAAGAAGGGACCTTCCGTGGTAGCTCTGGTCACTGAATGGAACAAAGCTCGTGAGATATGATTAGCATGCTGAATTGAGTTTTCAAAGCCAGTAATAAAAAGGCAATATTTTCTTGTGTAGATTGTTTTTATTGATCTCCTGGGGTCTGATATTACATTGACATTTCTATTTGAGGGGCAGGTTACCACACACTGTTTGAGGACTTTCTACTTTCCAATGTGCTTACTCTCCTTTCCCAAAAGGGGCTGACTGACCCGGGAACAGATGAAACAATGAGACAACATGTGACCTACCCCCTCTCCATCACACCCTACAAAAGGGCAAGGTCCACCCTATCTCTTCCTGCCATTCTCTCCCTTCAGTTCTGGTTTCCCTGTCCGCTGCGGGATGGCAAGGCACAGTGGGCACCGCCCTGCAGCCGACATGCTCCTTCTCTCCCCATAGAAGGTCACTGTCTGCCCGAGTAGCATTTTCACACTGTTCCTGCACCTGCCATGTTACAGCTAATTGTGGCTGAGCCCTTAGGTAGCACCCTGTCAACTTTCCTCATTTTCTGTCCTTATTAATATAACAAAACAAACAAACAAAAAAGAAAATAGGAAATATGTAAATATATGAACATAAAAATTGTGGCTGACACTTTTTCTCACAACTCAAGGACATATCATAAAACGCTGAGACTTTGAGATATACCAGCCATTTACTAGAGCAGTATTTTCAAATTGTGTTCCATGATAAAATAACTTCAGAATATTAGTAGGTATTAAATAAAGACAGGATCAAATACTAATAGATGGTACACAAAGAGTGGGTCGGGGAAGTAGAAACTCTGGCAGTGTGCTTCCAGGAGAGCGCTCTAGCTGCAAGCATTCCCCAAACTAACTTGACCACTGAATGCAATTGACTTCTAAGAACATCTTGCGATTCCTGTAAACTCTTTGGTCAGTGCTGTTGAAGAGAAGGATAACTTGGATAAATTCTACATCAATTACCATAGCATCTAATTTAATAGCAACCCAGAACCATATGTATCTTTCCTTTGTTTCAACTGACATTTAAGACTCTTTTAGTTAGAAGTTTAAACACACAAGGAACAAGGACAAGGACCAAAAATGGTTTGAAAGGTGATTTTAAATTGTTCTTTTTATTTAGAATTACCTCCTTTTCCATGTTTCAGAATCTCAAAGGAAAAAGGTCAATTGATGTTGCAACCCCATTTCATGATCTTGTTTTCCTTTGCTGGAGATACCAGCAAACACTAACTCAGTGTCGTTATGTTCTGAACCGGTAAAAAGGAAGTAAAATCAGAATGGCAAAGATAAGACAGTGGCCGTGAAGTGAACTGGAAAAAACTTTTACCTTCTCCACCCAAGATATGACATGGGTCACCTGTTGCTCATAATAACCTGTTTTTGCCTTAATAAGATGCAATAAATCTAATGGAGAATCCCACTATAAGCAGCAGTTGAAATTTAAAATAGGAAAAAAAGAAACAACTAGGGTCTAATGGATTGATACAAGGAAAACATTTGTCTATACTCTGCTCAAAATATGTGAGTGGGCATATGAAAAAATCAAACCAATAAATCTATCTAAATCATAAAAGCCATCATTTGTTATATTTTATTTCTTATTACACTTACAAATGCATGCTTGTCAAATAGCCTCTAGGCCCACGTTACTATAAAGATTGAAAACATAAGTTATTTAAATAAAATTACCCAAGTGAGATAGGTGGCAAGTCTACCACTTTTGGGAAGAAATCAAGTCTGAAAATAAACATGATAATCCACAACACAGCTAAGAGTAAAATACTTAAAATGTCTTCACAATTTTTGAACTTGGATGAATGAAATAATTAAGTTATCCATAGTAAATTTCTTAACCTAAGAATATTTTGCCTTACTTTTAAGGTTGTAGACCCACTGGAATTCAACAAAAGAAAAAAAAAAAGGATATAAATTTCTCCTTTTTTGTTGAATTAGTTAATTATAACTGAGATCTAGTTAGCTTCAAAAAGAGACTCCACCAAAAATGGTTAGAACTAATAACTGAATTCAATAAAGTTTCAGGACACAAAATCAATATACAAAAATTAGTTGCATTTCTAGACACTAACAATAAGTTATTAGAAAGCAAAATTAAAAAAAAAAACAATTCCAGTATGGAATCAAACAAGACCCTGAATAGCTGAAGCAATCTTAAGAGAGAAGAGCTAAACTGGAGGTATCACAATCCCAGATTTCAAGATACACTACAAAGCTATAGTCATCAAAACAGTGTGGGGGCACCTGGGTGGCTCACTCGGTTAAGCACCCAACTCTTGATTTAAATTCAGGCTCAGGTCATGATCTCAGGGTCATGAGATGGAGCCCTATTCGGGCTTTGCACTGAGCATGGAGTCTGGTTGTCTCTCTCCTTATCCCCCCCACTTGCTCTCTCTTTCTCAAATAAATAAATAAAATTTTTTTTAAAAGTCCCAGAAACAATATGGTACTGGCACAAAAATAGATATATAGATCACTGGAACAAAATAGAGACCCCAGAAATAAATCCATGCTTACATGGTCAATTAATCTATGACAAAAGAGGAAAGGATACACAATGAGGAAAAGACCGTCTCTTCAATAAATTGTTCTGGGAAAACTGGACAGCTACATGCTAAAGAACGAAACTGGAACATTTTCTTACCCCATACATAAAAATTAACTCTAAGTGGATTAAAGATCTAAATGTGAGACCTGAAATCATAAAACTTCCAGAAGAGAATATAGACAGCAATTTCTTTGACATTGACCATAGCAACATTTTTCTACGTATGTCTCCTAAGACAAGGGAAACAAAAACATAAATAAACTATTGGTACAACACCAAAATGAAAAGCATTTGCACAGCAAATGCACAGTATGTGCAAGGCAACATACTGAATGGGAGAAGATATTTGCAAATGATATATCCAAAATATATAGAGTACTTACACAACTCAATACACACACACAAAATTCTGATAAAAAATAGGCAAAGGACCTGAATAGACATTTTTCCAAAGAAGACATCCAGACGACCATTTTCTCTATATGAGAAAATGCTCAACATCACTGATCATCAGGGAAATACAAATCAAAACCACAATGAGATATCACCTTATACCTGGCAAGGGTGTGGTGAAAAAAACAAAATAAAGACCTTGTGCACTGTTGGTGGAAAAGTAAATTGATGCAGCCACTGTGGAAAACAGTATGAAATTTCCTCAAAAAACTAAAAATAGAAATACCATTTGATCCAATAATTCCACTACTGGGTATTTATCTGAAGAAAACAAAAACACTAATTTGAAAAGCTATATGTACCCCTATGTTTATTGTAACATTATTTACAATAGCCAAGATATGGAAGTACACAAGTATCTACCAATAGATGAATGGATAAAGAAGATGTGCAATAAATATATACTAATATATAATAAATATATAATTAATATATAATATATTAATATACTCTATATTGTATTAATATATACAAAAAGTATAAAGCATTATATATAGAATTTTAATTTATATATATTATATACATATATATTTAAAAAGGAAGTGAAAGATCTGTATACTGAAAAGTACAAAACACTGATGAAAGAAATTGAAGAAAATAATAAATGGAAAAATATTCCCTGCCTATGGATTAGAAAAATTAATATTGTTGAAATGTCCATACTAACCAGAGTACTCTACAGATTCAATGAAATCCCTATTAAAATCTCAAAGACATTTTTTCACAGAATATGAAAAATAATCCTTAAATTTGTATGGAAACACAAAGACCCTGACTGGCCACTACAAATTTGAGAAAGAAGAGCAAAGCTGGAGACATCACACTCCTTTATTTCAAGCTATATTACAAAGGTATAGTATTCAAAACAGCATTGCATAAAAACAGACACATCAATCAACGGAACAGAATAGAAAGCCCAGAAATAAACCCATGCCTATATGGTCAATTAATTTGTGAAAAAAGGGCAAGAATATACAATAGGGAAAGGACCACCCCTTAATAAATGGTGCTGGGAAAACTGGACAGCCACATGCAAAAGAATGAAAGTGGACCACTATCGTATACCACATGCAAAAATTAACTCAAAATGGATTAAAGGCTTGAGTGTAAGACCTGAAACCATGAAATTCCTAGAAGAAAATATAGAGGGTAAGCTATTTGAAATTGGTGTTAGCGATGGTATTTTTGGATTTGACACCAAAAGCAAAGTCAACGAAATCAAAAATAAACAAGTGGGACTACATTAAAATAAGATCTGCACAGCAAAGGAATTCATTAGCAAAATGAAAAGGCAACCTACAGAATGGTAGAAGATTTTTGCAAATCATACATCTGATAGTGGGTTAATATCCAAAATATTTTTAAAGAACTCATACAATTCAATGACAAAATAACAAATAACCCAATTAAAAAATGGGCAAAGCATCTGAATAGATTTTTTTCAAAAGAAGACCTAATAAATGGTCAGTAGGTCCGTGAAAGGCTGCTCAACACCACTAATCATTAGGGCAATGCAAATCAAACCACAATGCGATATAATCTCACACCTATAAGAGTGGCTAAAATCAAAAAGACAAGAAGTAACAAGTGCTGGCAAGTATGTGGAGGAAGGGGATTCTTCATGCACTGTTGTTAGGAATGCAAATTGGTGCAGCCACTATGGAAAACAATGTGAAGGTTACTCAAAAAAAATTAAAAGTAGAACTACCGGACTATCTAGCAATTGCGTTTCTGGGTGCATATCTAAAGGAAATAAAGACAGGATACCAAAAAAAATACCTATACCTTGTGTTTACTAACGCTTTATTTACAACAGCCAAGATATGGAAACAGCCTAAGTGTCTATCAATGGATGAATGGATGAAGAAGATGTGGTGTGTATATACAATGGAACGTTACTCAGCTGTGAGAAAAAAGGAAATCCTGTCATTTGTGACAACGAAGATCAATTTTGAGGGAATGGTGCTAAGAAAAAAAGCCAAATAGGAAGCCAAATACTATGTGGTATCACTTATATGTGAAATGCATTTAAAAAAAAAAAAAGGTCAAACTCATACAAACAGAAAGAGAGAAGTGGTTACCAGGGGCTGTGGTGGGCAGGGGGATAGGAAGAGTTTGATTTAAAAAAAAAAAAAAGGTTATGAGGGGCACCTGGGTGGTTCAGTCAGTTAAACCTTTGACTCTTGATTTTTGGTTCAGGTCATGATCTCAGGGTCATGGAATTGAGTACGGTGTTGGGCTCCCCCCTGAGTGGTGAGTCTGCTTCTCCCCCTCTCCTTCTGCCCCTCCCCCGCTCAAATAAATAAATAAGTCCTTTAAAAAGGAAGGGTACAAACTTCCGGTTATCCAATAAGCAAGTTCTGAGGATCTAACGCAAAGCATGGTGACTATAATTGATAGCACTGCATTATAAAATTGAAATTTGCTAAGAGAATAGAACTTAACATTCTCACCAACAAAGAAAAAGGAAGAAAAAAGATAAATAAAAGGGGCTGGGGCAATCTCGTTATGTGGGTAACAGCTCTTCAAGTCCTGTATTGTTCTTGATACCTCAGGTAATTGTTACTTCTGGAACCTGACAGATTTCACGGCAATAGTGTTTTCGCATGCTTTATTAAATTATGTCCATTCACTTTTCTACCTCAGGAGGTTCTCAACATTATTTGTGTAACAATTCGGTTTTTCCCAATGACCACAAAATAATATTACAGATTTACCTTTAGAACATTAGAACATGAGGATTTTTAGAAGTAATCATATTCCCTATTTTACCCTGGAAGAAAATGAGATGCAGTTATGTCCAGACTACCAGAACTTCACTTGGCTGTGCTTCCACGTCAACCCAACCCCTCTTCTGTTTTACCACGGCTTCTATCCCCTTCTGGAGTCACTCTTTGTATAAGACCAACCCACTCCAATCTGCATGCCCATCTGGATGCCAGGAAAGAAGAGCTTCAATAAGTTTGTGTCTCTTGTTAGGTAAGATCTGAATGAAACCATTCTTCTTGAGTCACCTATGGAGGTGCCGGGAAAGTCCTTGATGGGTTTTCTTTTGCTGATCCTATTTAGAATGCACTAACCACCGGAATTCCTTATTCCTAGATTCCCGATGCTTGGTTCTGCAGTTNTACAATTCTGTATATAAATATGGGGGGAAATTCTTGCCATTTTGGAATTTAATGCTTTTAGAACAAATAGGCTCCAGTTATCTCACTGAGAGGTAATTTGCTTATATAAGTTTATAGTGCTTACAAAACTGTAAACAATGAGAAATTCTAGGATTCTGGGTTCATCTGGGTCGTCAGAAGGATCCAAGCCACCACACAGCAGGTGTGGTGAGACTTTTGGAAATCTGAGTTCTTCTTCAACACTCTCATTCCAGACCCATCTTGTAATCATACAGTCAATTGGTTCTGACTGTATTCTTTCCTACTGTCAAGTGGTTCTGTTCCTTCTGCTACTTCCAGTCCATAAACACAATGTAATTAGCTTTTCTAAAGTATGACATCACTAGAATATGTGGTTCAAATGCACCTTCCATAAAGAACATTCAAGGATTTGCCTCTGTGATTGTGATCCCTTCCCCCTTTAAAGTGTCCATCTTGGTGCGCCTGGGTGGCACAGTCGGTTAAGCATCTGCCTTCCACTCAGCTCATGATCTCTGCTCAGGTTATGATCCCAGGGTCCTGAGTTTGAGTCCCGTGTCTGGCTCCCTGCTCAACCGGGAGGCTGCTTCTCCCTCTGCGTGTCGTTGCCCTTCCCCTGCTCATGCTCTCTCTCTCTTTCTCTGTCAAATAAACACTATGGACTCTGGGAAACAAACTGAGGGCTTCAGGGGGGAGGGGGGAATGGGATAGGCTAGTGATGGGTATTAAGGAAGGCACGTATTGCATGGTGCACTGGGTGTTATATGCAAGTAATGAATCATGGAACTTTACATCAAAAACTAGGGATGTATTGTATGGTGACTAACATAATATAATAAAAAATTATTATCAAAAAAAGGAAAAGCTTTAAAAATAAATAAATTAAATGTCCCTTTTTCTTATACCATTTCCATTGCAGGATGCCTAAGAAAATGTGTAGATTTATGAAGGAATTATTTCCTTGTGGTTTGTTGTTTTAAAGGTTGGATATTCCCAGAAGCCAGGCAGAGAAGGTAAGGTATAAATTTTCAGGCTGATACACTTCCCATTTTTTTTGAGTGGACTCCAAGCCAACATTATATATAATCAAAATGTTACTATATCCTATAACTCTTGCTGTTGCTGTTCCTAGGCTTTCCTGACTGAAGACCACCAGCTGCAATGAATTCTGTTGAACTGCAGGGTGGTTTTATGACAATAACAAATGAGGACTAGGATGAGACCACAAAGTAAGCACCCACTTGAGGTTTGAGGTTAGTTCAGGACTGGGTCTTTTGCAACATGTATGCCTGGTTGGATTCTGCCATCTCCAGATGCATTGGAAGGATGTGATTGCATTGCACAGATGTTGGCTAGCTTGAGCACTCCACAGCATCTCTGCTTTTGCAATCCTTCAGCTTGTGCTGGTTTTCATCTTTTCCTCAGTGCATTTCAAAAATTATAATTACATTCACTACTGTGGATAGAACAGGTGGGTTTCCCTTACACCAGTTAGAATGGCAAAAATTGACAAGGCAAGAAACAACAAATTTTGGAGAGGATGTGGAGAAAGGGGATCCCTCTTACACTGTTGGTGGGAATGCAAGTTGGTACAGCCACTTTGGAAAACAGTGTGGAGGTCCCTTAAAAAGTTAAAAATTGAGCTACCCTATGATCCAGCCATTGTACTACTGAGTATTTACCCCAAAGATACAGACGTAGTGAAAAGAAGGGCTATATGCACCCCAATGTTCATAGCAGCATTGTCCACAACAGCTAAATTGTGGAAGGAGCCGAGATGCCCTTCAACAGATGACTGGATTAAGAAGATGTGGTCCATATATACAATGGAATATTACTCAGCCATCAGAGAGGACAATTTCCCAACATTTGCAGCAACATGGACGGGACTGGATGAGATTACGCTAAGTGAAATAAGTCAAGCATAGAAAGACAATTATCATATGGTTTCACTCATTTATGGAACATAAGAAATATCAGGAAGATTGGTAGGAGAAGGAAGGGAAGAATGAAGGGGGGGTAAACAGAAGGGGGAATGAACCATGAGAGACTATGGACTCTGGGAAACAAACTGAGGGCTTCGGAGGGGAGGGAGGTGGGGGACTGGATAGGCCGGTGATGGGTATTAAGGAGGGCACATATTGCTTGGTGCACTGGGTGTTATACGCAAATAATGAATCATGGAACACTACATCAAAAACTAAGGATATACTGTATGGTGACTAACATAACATAATAAAAAATTATTATTAAAAAAAGATTAAAAAAAGAACAGGTGGGTTTCAAAAAATGCTTATAGCTTTCCTGAATTTTTTAATGAACAAAACCAATGGCACCAGGCATTAATAAGACAAACTATCTGGACCAATAATTAAATCTTTATTTCATATCCACATCCACTATGAAATTGTTTTGCTATTACTTGCACCTTTTGAAAAGACTTTAAATAAGAGACCCTTGCTCCTGTCCAGAAGTCCTTTGATACATAACATAGTTACGGATTATAATCTGTGAAAGACAACTCACTGTCCTCACTCCACACACCATCAAAACAAGATTTTATCCCTTGTCAGGTTCTAAAATGCAGGGTTAGGGTGCCGGCAGGTCATTCCTTCATTCCTTAACTTTTTGGGAATTTGTTCTCTTTGACTCAGTGCTGAGCAATGAATGGTCTTGATCTCTGATGGAAAATAAGGTATAGCGGGTATCACTCCTGTGATCGAATATTTCTGAAAGTATATCATAAATGCAATGTCTCCTATAACAGAGAAGAGATGGCGAGACAGAAAGTCTCACATAGCAAAGCCTCAGATATAACAATTCTGTATTTTTTTCACATCCCCTTGAAATTTAGACCAAAATACTTAAAAAATTATTTAGATTATTTATAGTAGTTAGAGCCTGAATTGTGTCCTCCCAAAATTCATATGTTGAAACCCTAACCTTTGGAGGTCAGGCTCATACAGAGGTAGTTAAGTTTAAATGAAGTCATAAGGGTGAGTCCCTAGTTCCATAAGATTGGCATACTCATGATTAGAGTATGGGAAAAGGCCAAGGGCATAGCAGGAAGGCAGCCATCTGCCAAGGAGGGGGCCTCAGGAGAAACCCATACTGGTACCTGGATGCTGGACTCTCAGTCTCCAGGACTGTGAGAAAATGAATTTTTGTTGTTTAAGTCACCAGTCTGTAGTATTTTATTATGGAAACCCTAGCAATCTAACACATAGTCCATATGGGAATTTAATTCATTTTGTTTTAATTTTGAGGTTTGATTTTAAAAAAACTAACTTAAAAAGAAATAAAAAAATAACAAAATCTTTAGCCTGTGAATAATACTTTCTATTCTTAATGGTTAATAATAATTCCAGATTAATAATAATACCATGATGAGAAAATGGCCTTTAACATTCATTTATTACATTATTCTTTGAATATTAACAGGCTCAAAATATAAAATTCATACTCAACTCTCATTTATCTGCTAATGGAAGATGGCAGAGTTCACCAAACACAAAAAGGTATGTTATCTCTCACAATATCACCCTGCTCCCCCACTGTCATCTCTGCATGATTTTTCATTGAACTTACACTGACCTCTATGGCTTTGACATTAAGCTACATAAGTTATGAATAAACAGAAAAAATGAGTTAATTATAGTCATCCTTTGATAGCAATATCTGGTAAATACCAAAAGCAATACATCCTATCAAAGAGATAAACAGATGATCACAGAGCGCTGATGCCAAAAATAAGTAATACTGGATCAGGAGAGCCCTAGGTTCACAGTGTAGTTCCATTAAAATGCATATATCATACCGAATAGACTTTCAGTTTATCTACCTACTTCCCTGAGGTTTAGGAACAGAGAAGTAAAATCTCCAATGGTCTGATGGCTTGTTTCTTTTCTTTTCTTTTCTTTCTTTCTTTCTTTCTTTCTTTCTTTCTTTCTCTTTCTTTCTTTCTTTCTTCTTCTTCTTTTTCATCTTTCTTTCAAGATTCATTTATTTATTTGAGAGAGAGAGAGCAAGAGCATGAGCACATGCACGCATAAGTTGGGGGAGGGACAGGGGCAGAGAGAAAGAATTCTTTTTTTTTATAATAATATTTTTTTATTATACTACGTTAGTCACCATACAGCAGATTCTCCACTAAGCAAGGAGCCAGATGAAGGGCTCAATCCCTGGACCCTGAGATCATGACCTGAGCCAAAATCAAGAGTTGGATATTTAACTGACTGAGCCATCCAGGCCCCCCTGCTAGCTAGTTTCTAAGGAAAGGGGCTAAAGGCAAAGCTAGGGGTTCTCCCAAGGAGAGAACTCCTATTAGACTCCCATTTACAGCTGAGACCCCTGAGAGGCAATTTGTTTTGTAGGTAAATGGGGAAAAAATACCTTATTCCCAGAACAAGATTATAAGAAGTCCTTTCCTAATCTTAACTCTAGGTAAAGGAGAGGAAAAGAGGGGCGCCTGGGTGGCACAGCGGTTAAGCGTCTGCCTTCGGCTCAGGGCGTGATCCCGGCGTTATGGGATCAAGCCCCATGTCAGGCTCCTCCGCTATGAGCCTACTTCCTCTCCCACTCCCCTGCTTGTGTTCCCTCTCTCGCTGGCTGTCTCTATCTCTGTCAAATAAATAAAATAAAAAATCTTAAAAAAAAAAAAAAGGAGAGGAAAAGAGAGAGAGAAATGCCTTTCCTGACAATCCCTGACAAGCAGCTTAGCCTCATATGAATATAAGGATGCAATAAATACTTCCTATGTGGCTCTAAATAGTACTAGCCAAAATTTTAAACTAAATAAATTTTAGGTTTGCTCTAGGTGGCTTGCAGAAGTGAACTGTTTCTAACAGGATACTCCCTTAAACTGGGTCCAAAATAATTTCCACTAATATATATATATGAGAAAATTCACTTATGGGAAAATCATGAAACACTTGAGGAAATAAAACACAATGAGGAAATGCTGAGAAAATGACTCACTGCAGAATTAGAATAAAAATTTTGCAGATATTAAAATTAACAGAAAAGAGCATAAATATGTAATATAGCTAATCATAGTTGTCAAAAGTGTAACAGGACATGGTCAGGAGAATTTGAAGAGGATTAACTAGAGTGTCAAGAAATAAACATTCTAGTAAATAAAATTTAGAACACAATGGAAAAAATTACAACACACTGCAAATGGCAGAGAAGAACATGAATTGAGCTGTAATGTGCATCCAAGGGAATCCTGCAGAGTGCAATACAGACAGACTAATGAAATATAGAAACATGAGAGAAGCAGATATAAGGGTTGAGTGGAGGGATGCAACATATATCTAACAGGATCCCATAAAGTGGGGATGGAGAGAACAGGGCAAAATAAATAAAGGGTCAGAATTTTGCAGAACTGATCAAAGACTCTAATCCACAGGTGTAGAAAGTCATCCATGCAAACAAACAAAACCCCATCCCTAAACACAGCATACAAGAAGAGGAAAAATGAGTATGGCAAGTGACTTCTCAAAGCAACAAGTGCCAGGAGTCAAGGAAATAATATATCTGAAGTGATGAGAAAATTGCCCATCAGCCTTGAATCATATATATAGAAAAACTATTGTGTGCAAAATCACATGAATCAAAAACACAAATTAACAAAAAACTTTAATTACAAAAGATGCTTATTAAAGAAACTTCCAAAGGGTATACTGCAGGGAGAATGAAAATGATAGTAGATGGAAGGTCTGTGGTACAGGAAGGAATAAAGGGCAAAGAGAGGTTAACTGTTAAGCATATGGGTAATACAGGCATGTATCGACTGTGAAACAATAACTGTGTTCAAAGAATGGAGATAAAAACAATCCTGAAATAGAATACCTGATATTGATACCATACAGTTTGAGGAGAGAGCAGGAGTTAATGATCCTGAGGTCCATGTATTTTTCAACAGGGCAGAGATACTGCTGAAATTATTAAAATTTATAAAGTAACTCCTGAAAGAACAGAAACAGAGAATACAGCTTCCAGAATAACAAAAGAAAAAGAAATTCGAATGAAGGGAAGCAGTCCCAAAAGAGGAGAAATCATGGAGATATATAAAAAGAGGGGGGAGAAAGCAACTGAAAACTACATATTTTGGAAATCACATTAATATTCTTTGACAAAATGCTTCCATTATAATATAAAGATGGTTGGATGTGAATTTTTAAATCCCAGCATATTAAAGGATAAAAATGGCCATATCATGTAAAAAATTAATCAGATGAAAGACATTTGTCTACATTAATATTAGATAAAATAAACTGTAAGAAAATATATTCTGATAAAATTTTCAAATGACTAGAATGATATAATGATACATACGTAAGTGTAGACAGAGCTACAAGACTATCAAAACCACCCCTTGAATGGATGTTTATGCATTTATATCAGTACCTGAAGGTTTTGTCAGACAAACATTTAGTGAGGCGCAGGAGATTTGGACTACACCATTAGCAACCTTGTCTTAGCATCTGATAGAAATGCATATAAAATTCTACATCCAGTAATGGGAAAATTAACTTCCATTTAAGTTTAAAAATGGAATATTTATTATATTGATTATACTACACCTTGAAGCAAGTTAAATGCATTTTAAAGTTTCATCATTGTGTAGTGACTGATCTCTAACTAAAATGAAAATAAATTAAGAAATCCTACAAAATAATTAAAACTGTACTCCTTAATAATGTCATAGATAAGGGGCCACCTTGGTGGTTCAGTGAGTTAAGCATCTGACTCTTGATTTCAGCTCAGGTCATGATGTCAGGGTGGTGAGATCCAGCCCCAGCATTGGGTTCTGTGCTCTGTGTGGAGTCTGCTGGAGATTCTCCCTCTGCCTCTGCCCCTCCCCCCACTCCCACTTTCTCTCTCTTTCAAAATAAATAAATAAAATCT
The DNA here is from genome assembly GCF_002007445.2 of Ailuropoda melanoleuca. NCBI lineage: Eukaryota > Metazoa > Chordata > Mammalia > Carnivora > Ursidae > Ailuropoda > Ailuropoda melanoleuca. The sequence continues at coordinate 59,925,249 of NC_048221.1, read as the reverse complement.
TAAAAAAATAATGCCATAGATAAGAAAATGTCATAGCAGAAAATATTAAGTACTCAGAAATACATGTGATAATTCCAATACCCAGGCACAAACAGAACACAACAAAAAAACAAAAAGAAAAAAAAATTTCAAAACTCTCCTGAATATAACCGAATGTAACAAATTAGATTTCTAAAGGGAAAGAACTTCCAGGTTCCATTTGGAGAGAACATGTTGGAAAATGGAATTGACATACCATAATCATCATTCTTCCCAAAAAGGAATATGAAATAAGTAACCTGATTGTTTTCCTAGAAAATAAGTCTCATAGAGTTGTATTTACAAACATAGTATCTTATAAAGTGTTGTATTTACAAACAAAGTATCTTATACTGAGTGGATGTTTGCAACTCATCTTTAAAATATTGTCTTGTGATATTTTTTTTCCAAGCAATGAAATTATAGCATAGAATTGAGACATCCAACTGGAAAATACTTTCATTGCATTTCTGAGGTCTAAAGAAAGTACTTGCCTTTTTATGGCCAGAAGCTCTGTGTGTGTGTGTGTGTTTGTGAGTGTGCATGCTTGTGTGTGTATATGTGTGTATATGAAGATGCGTGCTCATGTGTATGCTTGGGTGTGTATGTGCATACAAAGGTTCATGAACATGTGTGTGCTGTGCACACGTGTGTGTATGAAGGTGCATGTGCTTGTGTGTGTCTGTATGTGTGTGTGTGAAGGTGCATGAGCATATGTGTGCTTGTGCACACATGTGTATGGAGGTGCATGTGCATGCTTGTGTGTGTGTGTGAAGGTGCATGCACATGTGTGTGCTGTGCACACGTGTGTGTATGGAGGTGCATGTGCATGCTTGTGTGTGTGTGTGTGTGTATGAAGGTGCATGCACATGTGCCTGTATGCATGATACTATGTTCTTATTCACTTAAGAGTAAAATCAAGAGTTAGCTTGTGATGGGTGTAACCCTTACTTCAATCACAGTAAAAGACTAAGGGAATTTTAGGGCCTTGTTTCTGCTAATCTTCATCTTCCTCTGAAAAAAGCCTACCAATGAGCATTGAAAAACATGGGATACCATAACATTTTGTACCATATACAAAGAGAGGAGAGCAGAGGCAGAGTGAAACACTGAGGACCCAGGTCCCAGCTGACACACCCAGCCAGGGTCATAGTCAATTAGAGAATAACACCTACAATTTATACACCTGTCTTCTTATGTTTATATACATGCATGAAGGAAAAATGCCTAATAATTTACTTATTTTCACAAGAGGATAGAGATGAACTATGCCTGCTTTTCAAACCAAAGTGAGGCAACCCTATAAGCAATCCCCACAACTGGCAGATTTAGAGAAACATTCCAAATTACCCAGTTAATCCAAATTATTGACAAAGTCATCTTTATAATTGAGTATAAGAAATAACTAAAAATGTATTTCTAAGCAACTAAAAAGTATTCTGCATTTATTTTTTTAAATATTTTATTTATTTATTTAAAACAAATCATAAAATGGGCAGAAGATATGAACAGACACTTTTCCAATGAAGACATACAAATGGCTAACAGACACATGTAAGATACCGACTTACTCCAGTTAGAATGGCAAAAATTGACAAGGCAAGAAACAACAATTGTTGGAGAGGATGTGGAGAAAGGGGATCCCTCCTACATTGTTGGTGGGAATGCAAGTTGGTACAGCCACTCTGGAAAACAGTGTGGAGGTCCCTTAAAAAGTTAAAAAGTTAAAAATTGAGCTACCCTTTGATCCAGCCATTGCACTACTGGGTATTTACCCCAAAGATACAGACGTAGTGAAGAGAAGGGCCATATGCACCCCAATGTTCATAGCAGCTCTGTCCACAATAGAAGAGAAGGGCCATATGCACCCCAATGTTCATAGCAGCTCTGTCCACAATAGCTAAATTGTGGAAGGAGCCGAGATGCCCTTCGACAGATGACTAGATTAAGAAGTTGTGGTCCATATATACAATGGAATATTATTCAGCTATCAAGAAGAATGATTTCTCAACATTTGTGCAACATGGACGGCACTGGAAGAGATAATGCTAAGTGAAATAAGTCAAGCAGAGAAAGACAATTATCATATGGTTTTCTCTCATCTATGGAACATAAGAACTAGGA